>NW_021940645.1:3110687-3259425 GCF_001715985.3 Manacus vitellinus | reverse complement strand
CGCTGGGGGCGAGGGGGTGGGGGAGAAAAGTGGTACAGCATAACCTTTTCTTGTTTTGTTTTGTTCTAGCTTTCAATGAAATCCAATTCATAAATTGGACATGCTCAGGCTCAGAAGACTAATTCATCCCCTAAAACAAACGCATCAGTGATTGCAGGCACCCAAACGTGACAAGCGTCTCAATATACCGAGGATCCAGAGAAAACAAATTCATTCAGGAGCCCGAAACGTAATTAAAACTACTGCCAAGAAAATTAGTTGAGTGCAGGATGTTACCAAGATTATTAAGTTGCTGTAGGGCTGAGGCACGGACCGCTATAGCGATACATAGAGATAATGTCAGCCTTTGGATAACGGGAAGCAGAGCGATTCCTGGAGGTCGCAGTCTTGCAAGCGCAAGCCTGGTAACAGCGCGCTGTGGCCGCATCCTGCTCTCGGGAAGCGAAAGGCAGAGCCCGAGGGCTCGGCGGGGAATGACCGGGTCCCCGCCGCCTGCTGAGCCCCGGGAGGCTGGGACGGAGGGTCCGGCGGCACCCGGACCCCTGTCACTTACTACAGCATCCCTGGGACGTCTATTCAGCACACTTTTTGTAACCATCACCTGTATATGCTCTAGTAAATTCTCCGGATACTTAGCATTGCTTGCTTGCAGGAGCGATAGCTGCAATGTATTTATTCCATATAGAAAATATTTTTTTCCACGCAGAGCACAGTACAACAAGAACTGCTCCATGCTAAAGGAGTAGGAAATCTAGATAAGCTTTACAGTGGCTGGGGAGGCAGAAGGGGGAGGGAACACACAGTATAGATGGAGCAGAGTGAAAGGGAAGGAAACCGAAATGGAAATGATACGAACAAGAATCCCTGTTGATCCACATGCATCAACAACCTCTTATTCGGTGGTAGTTACAAGCACAGCTTTTGAACAGGGAAGAGTAGGGGGTAAATAAAACAAGATATGGTTTTTAAAAATAAATCACTTGTTAACTACTCTTACTTACAGTCCTTGTCTTAAATATGCAATTTCACACTGATCAATGCAGAATGATATATATTATACTCTGCATTTCATGTAATAAAAACACTTAATCCAGATAATTGGCTTCTGGGACAGAGATCAATAGAAATGTTCCTTATTTGACTACGTTAGCAAGTCAAAATTAATTCTAATTTACATTTGCTTCAAATCAATATGCACTTAGTGACTTACACAGGCTCTTTAAAAAGTTAAGCACCTATATTGACCAGAGTCATATATATGTCAGTAACAAGTACATGTGTGGGAATTAGAGAGGGGGAAAGTGTTACCACAGAACCAGTCTCTGATTTTCATAGAGTAAAGGAGGCTAAATTTATTTGTGTTTGAGTAGTGCTTTGGCATCCTAGCCTGAGAGCTGTAGAAACATGCAGCTGTTAACCCTGTGATTTGTGCAGGCACCCAAGCACCCGTCAGCAGCACTCCAAGCACTTGGGAGCAGGTTTGCCTCTTTCTGTAGTTTGCACAGTGAGGTCCTGACCTCAGCTCAGATGCCTCTGGCTGCTACTTTAGTAATAATAAAATAGTAATATAAAATATTAAAAATCTAAACCCAGTGAATTGGACAAGTTACAAAATTTCCTGTGAACTCCATGAGCAAACACTCTGCATGCAGAAAAGGATCCATCCCTCCCAGCCAAGGGAGGGATGGGGGAAAGACAAGAGCCCAGAATACTGTAGAACAGACCAACTGAAACAGGCCCCAAAACGGGGCAGAAGGCTACAGTCAGAGGACAACAACAAACAAGAAAAATGCCTAGAAGAAATCTCAAGTGCCATAAAATCTGATATGCAGCATGCAAAGTACAATGAGACCTAAATGGAACCACTACAGCAAAGAGAAGAACTGCAAGTTCAGTAGAGTCTCTTCAGGATGAAGAGTTGCAGCAGTCAGGCTGCATTGCCTTTTCTTTCCCATTATTTGCATAATTTTTTTCTTTCTCCTCTCTCACCACTCTTTTTTTTTTTAAACAACAACAACAAAAAAGCCAACAACTTTGACTTGGATTATGTCTTTCATAACACTTACTGATTCCCCTATGATTTCCCTCCTTCCCAAAAAAGCTATCAATGTTACATTTCTAAGCCCAGTGTAAATGAGACCACTCATTTCAATTCTGCCACTCATCATTTGCCATCAGGAGCGTGCTGACATTTTGCAGTGGGTGAACATTGTTTAGATGCAGCAATCAACACTAAAAGGCTAATCCATTCGCCAACATTTTGCATATTAAGAATGTTGTAGGTCACTGTGATATTCCATCATTGTTGCATAGGGGACTCATAGCACATTGTTACCCAAGGTACCACTGGATTTACAGTGCCAATGGAAGAATGGCATCTCATTAGCAATATGCAATGTAAATACCCAACTCAAGTGACAGACACCACTCAAAATTCAACTCTGTGGCAACAGATGTGATTCTATGCAGATTTCAGACAGCTCTATTACCTTTGCAAACCACTGTGGTGATTTTAGGCTTACCTATCATGAGTTATTGCTGTGCTTATTGCTGTTATCTGAATGAACATGGTATGAAACCTGTACCAAAGGGGGTTTGCTACCACAGGAGAATGGCCTGAGTAATGCTCCAAAAACTACATTGCAAATAGAAACATAAAGTATCCTATAAAGGTAAACTGAAAGGCTTGTGCAGTGCCACACTCAGAGCCTTGTGCCCAGGGCTCTGTCCCTCTGTGCTACCACAGCAAGAATGAAGCACCTTTTGAAAGACAACAGCAGAACTCTGGCTGCAGGACATGCCTGGGTCTGGAAAGCCCCTCACGTTCACTGAGCATTTACAAAGCTGCTTCATAAGCAAGAACTCTGCAAGACCATAACATTGAGACTGTTATCATACTATAGCCTATGCTCAGAAAAAATGGAGTGCTTTAAGATTCAACACTTCTCATGTCTTCTCTCAAGTTCCACCCATTTACTGTAGCTAAGCTGAGGCTTCCACATATGACAATATGTGCATATATATCTACATCTGTACACATAGCAATTATTATTATTCCTTCTGAAAGTAAATAGAACTCCTCTAAATCAGTTATACAGGTGTAAAGATGCAGCAAATACCTCCGGTCCTTAGCTGCTCAGGAAGAATGAAAACAAAAAATAAACAAAAATATGATCTTATACAACATGGTAACAATCTCAAACCAAGATATCTATTGTTAACACACACAAAAAAAGGTCAAATTTCTCATTCTAAAATGCAATGAAGTTGAACAGCTGTGCTTCACTTGGGAAACAGTAATGCACAATCTCAAACCTACTATGCATTCCTTACTTTGTGGATGCTTATGTTTAAAAATTCATTTTGATTGTCATTCTCCTGTGTTGACAACCCCAAGTTTCAGTTGCTTTATTGAAGCTTCTTTAGATTACTGAAACCACCTTTTCTCTTTTCATGATTAATAGCATAGTATGATAATCTTCCAGGAGTAAATGGACTAAAGTCTGCAAGAATTGGTTGCTGAATTATAGAGTTCTTTGTGGGACAGTCAACATTCTTGATTAATTTGTTGTGTGCCTACCAACAATCTGAAACTTTGCTACAGTCAAACTTCATTTGGATTGACATGCCTTTTAAGGTGCCATAAAGAAGGTAAAGCACTATTATTTCCATATTTTTACCTGATTTAATTCAGCAGAGTACACACAGCCTAGATTTGATTTAATTCATACTTATGTTTGCTTAATTTCATCAGTTCAATATCTGTTGCATCTTGATAAGATTCGTATTTACTTCCCTACTCCTCTCTTCCAGCTGTGCCTTTTCACACCTTATTTTACTCTAACAGGCATTTTCTTTACAGTAGGTAAGGGCCTATAGAGGCTTTTCCAGCCTTCCACAGTTTCATAATTGCATAAATGCACTCTTAATGCAGTCCAAGGCAAGTTTTATAGGTGTTGGTAAGTGTAATCTCTATCTTGGCATCTGTATTTAATAAACACTTTGATTCAGAAGGAACTCAGAAAGGAATCTCTTTATTCACAACATTTTAATACCATCAATATGTATTTGATTGAGAATTCTAACACACAAGTGGCTGAAGAATCCTTTGTAATTACTATAAGAGATGTGGATGTAACTCATAGTTAGGGGAAAACCCTTTTCTCTTCCATTTCTAAGCAAGCTCCTTGTCATTATATCCACTGAACACTTACTGGAAAAGGCTAAACTCTGTAAGCTTTTTTCCTGAGCAGAGATCCTTCTCTTAAAAAAAAAAAAAAAAATCAGAGCAAAGTAGGTCTGGTTGTCATCTTTGTTACAGTACAGCTGCACAGGAATGCAGGCTCTCCCAGTAAAAGTGTTTGTCCTTTGTTCCTGATTTAATAGTAGCCATATCAAGATAATCTCTGAACTAACTTCACTGGCATCTTGCATGCCTCATTGATCCACCCAGATTGTACACAGTCCAGTCTCGTGAGCTGTTCAACGAGCTGCCTATTACAGATGATGAGACAGTGCTAGGACAGCAACCCAAAGAGGCAGACACATCCCAAAAGGAAAACCAAAACAAGAAAAACCCTAGATATCCTTCCCTGTCCAGCTGCCATAAACACATACCGACCAATCTTGCACTTTCACAGGTAGCAATGAGCCAAGAATGACCACTATGTTTTATAGGTACTTCACTGCAAATACGTTTCCCAGTACTTCCACTATTATAAAATTTACCAACACCTCACCATAAAAATATATCCTTGCTTTGTTAGAACTGATTGAAACTGCAGGGTGGGTATGCCAGACAGAGGAGAAAATGAGTTGCTAGAATTTAACCTGCAGTTCACCTCAGTTGGGTGAGGACTCTGGAGAAGTCACATTTTTGCTACTTCTCACTTTACCCCCCGAGACAGCAACCAAACCAGTAAAGCAGATGCTGCTGTGTGGTGAAGCCCATAACCAGAGAAGTCTGAACATGTTCATTTGAAAAAGTTCTGCCCTGCAGCCAAGACACAGTAACTGGTCTCATGTTTGTTCCTACTTCACTGCAAACTCCACCAAGGAGTGATGTAAGCAGAAAATTTTGCTACAAGCCAGAAACTGCCCTTTGCTGCATCTCAGGCAAAGAATAGGAACATTTTCAGTTGCACTAATTCCATCACTAAATAGTGATTCAGTCTGTGGGTACAAAGTCCTTTAAAAGCCTCACAATGGAAAGTACTCTAAGTGGAAAGTAATTTTACCTTAAAAAAAACAACCCTGATCCTCCTCAGCAGTCCATTCTAAACCATATTATACTTAGGGACTGTCCTACAATAGGTCACTTCCACCAGCTGATAAGGTCTCTTTTTTTGACTTGCAATGCTGTGTCATGGAGTTGATGGGTTGGGGTTTTTCTTTGTTTGGGGTGGGGTTGTTTTGTTTGTTTGTTTCCCACTGTGTTTTTATAGCATCTACTTTGCAGCCATTTGTGCAAACAAGGGCATATTTGCCTTTTCATTGACTCCATTAGCATTAATGGCAGTCACACACACAGAGCAGGAGAGAATATATTCTCCCAGGGATTTGTGTTCTCTTTTATAAAAGGTCCCCAGTCATAGAGTTCATAATTCATACTCATGTTTCCAGGAAGGGAAATGAAGATTTTATACCAGAACCATCAGCTTGACTCTCACTGTATGCCTGACTTCAAAATTTATCCTCACAAAGCTTTTGCTTGTTGTAATTTTTGTCTCTTAGAGGAAACAAAACAAACCATCAACCAACAAAAACAACAAAAAAGCCAGACAGTATGGTAAACTGTCATGGTATATCTTAAATTTCCTATTAAAAAAAGGGATTGTTTTTAAAGGCAGTGCAATCCAGCCATTGGAGCAGAGGGGCCATGATTCCTGGGCTCCATTCCCACCACAGTCACTGATTCATTTCATGACTAATTGAGTGGACTGTTGCATGAACATCGTATTCAGTTCTCAATTTAAGGGTGAACAAGAACATCAAGTTCCTTTCCTTAGTTACTGCACTCACTCAGCTGTCCTACTTCTCTAGAAGGTATAAGGGAAACATGGTATGTTTATTTTTGGCTGGTCAAACAAGAAATTTTAAGTAGTTTCAAGTTGGTATATCATACAGAAACTACAAAAAATTATCTAATTTTAAATAATTTCCATCAGAAAACGCTTCTTGTGGTCCTTGGGAACAACCCATTCCATGTAGCTGAGTCTTGATGCAAATTTTCAGTATCCAAGTTCCATTGCTGACCCAAGTGATGGGTCTTCAGCTGTCTAATGCTTTTGTTTCTTTTCAACCTTTTAACCATGGTGGGGAGGAGTGTGTGAAGTGGGGGAAAATACCTTATATTGAAATGGATAAGAAAAGCTCTAGAGACAAACCCACCCAGAAATACAAGCTTGGTTATACTCACCTCTTTGTTACTTCTTCAATTCTGCTGGACTAGGCACCTGAACTAGGTCTCCCACCTGAGAAAGGGGTGTCCTGAGGATGAGGTGTTGGAAAAGGAGTGGGGGAAGAACATACACCTCTTTTGAGAAAAAAAAAAAAAAAAAAAAAAAAAAAGTAAAACCACCTTGAAATATTTCCATATGGCCTGGTGAGAAAAGGGGAGAGAAGAGAAAAATCACACTGCTTCCTTCCCACTTTTGGGCTGTAGAAGGTGTTTGTGAGCATGAACAGAGTAGCAGCTTTCTAACCCAGCTTTCCCAGTGTCGAGAAGTTTGTTTATGTCAGGTTGATTTTCTGTGGGCATTTTATGCCTCTCCCTGAAAAGCAGCTTTTTTTATGAACACTCCTGCCTATGAACACACCCAGGCATTCACAACCTTTCCCATGGTTTAAGTCAGGTAAGTCACATCTTGGTGCTGCCTCATCCCTTCAACACCCGTCCCTTCCCATTTATACAGCCTCAGCTGCAAACACAAGTGTGTCAGAGACACAGCTGCAGTAGTTTTTATAGTGTGGCCAGTGGAAATACACAACCCAGCACCACATGACTTTGTAGACTTCCACATAGAACCATTTGGGTATTATTGACATAGTGTAGAAGTTTAAGCCACAGAAAAAAGTACAAATTAGTTCAAGAGTTCCAAAACATTTCAATTCCTGGTACACACCACCTGAAAGCACTGGAAACAATGACCTCTTTTTATGGATTCTAATTAGAAATGAACTTCAAACTATTATTTTGCAACCTGACTCAACAGTTCTGAAAAAACAAAGCCAACAAAAGCTTCTGGCCTTCTGAAAACTTGGAGATATTGTGGTAAAGGGCTTATGAAAAGGGCAGGGAGGAGAAAAAAACAGATGCCACTTTAAGCATTCAGCACTCCCTGAGTCACAGTCCCTGTCACAGTACCCTCATGAAACCTCACCAACCAATGGTTTCTAAAGTCCCCACGTTCTCCAATGTCTTCATAATATCATTAAATACACTCCTATCATGCTCCCAGTCCAAACTGTGCAGCATTATACAGCAATACATTTTACTACAGCTACATGCTACCCAGCTGAATGCAAGCCTGCAGTTGAAATAGCTTTATTTGCTGCAGTGCTGTATTATCACACATGACTAGACCAGGCAACATTGATTTTTAAGCAATAGCATTGATTACAATCCTTATTTTTAAAATGCTGTCAGGATACAGCCCTTAGATAAGTACTTTAAGGCCAAATTTGAATTGCATTTCCCAGCAGCTCTCCTTTTTTTACAGAGACCATATAATAGAATTACAAGTAATGCTACTGACTTCAACATGTACTGAGGATTTACACCAATGTGGTCTCACTAATAGAAGCTTTTAGCACTCCAAACTTACACACCTATAATACACTTCAAATTATTTTTTTCAAAATGCAAAATAATTTTTTTTAGCTCCACCAGCTAAAAAAGATGCTTGTTTTCCTGAGAGATAAATTTATTAAATTGAATTTGACCTTTTAGAGCATAGTTAGGTAGGGATTTCTGTTCCCTGGAAACACAAGAAGATTTTTCACTTACTGCTCTGAGTCATGCAAGAGTCCACAAGCAAGTAAGCAGAGCACTCTTGGAAGAACATTTTATATTAAATAAATTATACCAGGGGAGGGGATAAGGAAAAAACCCCTCAACCTCAAACTGAAGTACATCCTAACACCTACATTTTAAATGACATACTTAAGGGTATAAAATCACCAGAGTTTTCATGCTCCCCAGCAGCCCTCCAGATTTATCACCCCCTATATCATTATTTGACCAGTTTCCCTGGGTAGTGCTTGCTCCATTCCAAAAATAACCTTTAAACATTTCTCCAAGATTTCTATGCAGATTGTGCTTTTGTTTTCACAAGTTGGTAAAGACCTCTTAGTTATTTTACTGCTTTGCTAGCTTTATCACAAGAAACCCACTTTGCAAATTGGGATTATATACAATGACCTTACTTTTCCACTTCTGGCTTCCTCCTGCTGGGAATACTTTAAGTGAATCAATGCCATCACCTGTGCTGGTCTATCTGCACATCCACAAAACCTGTTACCCAAGTAGATGAACACCCTTTTCCTCACACAGCAGTTGGTAAAAACTCAAAAATAGACAGTCTTTACCCTTTTTACCACAAGTCTCTTGTTTCACTCAGAACTTATAAACACCAGGAATAAAAAAAAAATCACAGGTACACAGTGATCTTTGTGTCATGTGTTACAATAAAGCAAAATTCTGTTTCTGAGCCTTGCTTGGCACATTATCTCTAAATTGTTTTTAGGCATTTATGTTTTAGATGGACTTACTATTAGAGACGAATTATGTTTTACTTTCCTCAGAGATCTTCGACTCCACCACCTGCTTGGGCTTATTAAGAGACAGGTTTCCCTCTCAAGGGACAGATTTACAATCAGGACCTAAAGAAATCCAGTAGAAACACTAAACGAAGATACATCCACTATTTGATCATTTCACATCATTCCTATAATTTACCAAGCAAAACATATTTAGGAGAGATAGGTGACATAACAGCGTTTGCCATCCTGTTGTTTACTCCAAGCATCTTTTTCCAACCTGCATTCATGGATGACCCTTAATTAAGGGCAAACCAGTCCAAAGAAATTAATAAAAGCCATAACTGCTCAACCACCTTCATCTATGTCAACTGAATTAACAGGGCTTACAGAAGGGGGCTCAGGAGGATCAGCAGCAAATGCCATAATCCTCATGAACCTCAAAAGCCTTCTGCAGTTGATTTAGGAAAGTCCACAGAACAGAATACCTTGCCCTCCCCTCAGCATAGCAAAAACAAAATTTCCATGCAATAAGAGAAGAGAATCAGACTGGCCTAGGATCACCACGGTGGAACTGTCACTTCTGCACTGGTGCCCTGTTTCACTGCCATGGTGATTCAGAGCCTTACCCCAACCCAAAGGGGTGCAATGGCTTCAGCATCACAACACCACGGAGAGCAGCTGGACAGTTTTCCCTCAGCCACTCAGTCTAGTCCCCCTGCTCTCTTGGCACCTACTTGGATTTCTTTTGAAAGCTCAGAAGTTCCTCTTACTGCAAACTAGCTACCGATCATCTTTGCACTATATATGTAAAAGAAGCCTCTAAATAAATACAGTACAGATGCCTTTTAGTGAACTTCCACCTCCCTCTAATTCTGTATTGGAAAGCTATTATAGAAAGGAACAATTATAACAAGATATATCCCTGCAAAACCCTGCTCCTTGGTGCACTTCATGAATTCACACTTTAATAAAGCAAACTTTATAACTTTGTTTTCTTAAAGCCTGACAAGCAGATGTGATTACTAGGTGCAGTACTTGGTTTAAGCGACACACTTTTTCCCCCTCTTGTTTTTCTTTCAGCCCAGCATGCTCCAAGGCACTCAGTTCAACAAATATTTGGCAATGCCTGATAAGTTAGTAGTGTAGAATTTTCCTTTTCCCTTTTCAAAGTGAAAGTGTATATGGATGCATGGATTTTGTGTAATAGTCTGAGTTAGACGAGTAATTTTGCATTATAATCTGGGCTCAGTATTGTTTTCAGCAGCAGCATTTCTAGCCTCAGGAGCTGAAGCCTTCCATCAGCAACATATTCCTTTTCCTTTTGCTCAACCATTCATAGAATCACAGAATATGCTGAGTTGAAAGGCACCCACAAGGATCATCAAGTCCAACTCCACATCACTGCCTGACTACAAAACCACCTAGGCAGAGATAAAAATCTATTGGGTCTTTCACAGATAACCTGCCAATCACACGCTCATATCTATCAAGATCATTACTAGCAAAGATCACTAAGTCAGAAGTTTCCATTAGTGGCTCCATACCCTGGCTGTGTAGGCCAGCTGCCCTGGAGAACCACCCTAGAAATTTGCCTGACAGTGTGAAATAGAAATAGGCCACTGCAAAGCACCCTGCTCCCTCCTGAGGTCAAGCTGCACGAGTGGCTACTGCATGACACTGCCAACCATGTACACTGGCACAAATCCACAGCTTCCCTCTCTGTCAGGGGCAGTAGCCCTGCCTGCTCAATTCTGTCAGTGTTTGCCACCATATTTTATTGTGCTTTAGCTAATGTGGCCTGAGAGGATGCATTTTAAAAGCACAGTGAATGATTTCTTCTATTTAGACCTCTAAATGCTGGAGCGGAAGTTCTCACTGTCTGCAGTTAGGGGTGAATCGTGGAGTTGTGTACACGGGATGAAAACACTCCTCTGTTGATGAAGGTGGCAACACAGCAGCTCAAACGATTTTCCATTAACACACAATCAGACTTTACAATGCTTAGGGAAGGGAAACAGATTCTGAATACTGCCTGAGACTAAAAGGGACTCTTGAACACTGGTGGGAAAACAAAAGCAAGTGGCAAGCAAATTTCTTATCTGTTGCTTTCTGTAACCTTGAGCACATCTTGTTGCAATGTAGTGGAATACATATGTACAGTACAATTATGAATTTCATTTCGGCTGAACAAGGCTGAACAAGAAAAAAAAACATTTAAATAACTATAGTTGTTCTAAGCTGATTCACTATGCAGTTTTACTAAAGATGGAATAATACAATGAAAAAATTGAGTGAAAAGTTACAATTAAATCAATAGATTCAAAGAATCAGATCACTAAATTAATACATCAACTGGTAACCAAATCAGTTCACAAGAAGAATAAGCTTTCTAGTTCACGGGAAAAAGACTTAATTGCTTTGGATTAATGCTAGGGAGAGAGGGTTTACAGGAAGAGCAAACTCTCTTTCAACTCAAGGCCACAGCCAGCACTAGCTTGTTCATAGTTCATAAACCACGCTGGCAAGGAGCACAGGCAACAGCTCAGTAGACTGATTCAAATTTCAAGACACAATAAAGTATAAGTGAGGAAACAAAGCCAAAAGGCCAAGAGCAGGTCTGACCTCAAACTTGAGCCAAGAGAAGTATATTAACTGGGGTGGCATCCCCTGGTCCTTGACCAGCAAGGCTGTGCTCACTGAGCTTCACGGCAGTGTCCCTTCCCACTTACCCTTCTTTGCTACTGGGTGCTACTGCACAGTGATAATTCTTCTTTTACAGTAACCAAAAGAGGATCTTTATCAGTAGCTTTTCAGCTTTACTGCTTAGTTCTCAAAAATCTACTCCTTCACTGATGTGTTTACATTTCCTCTCAGGACATTTTTTGAGGTGGTCTCTCCGCACAGCCACTAATGCAAATGTGCTTCTGTACAAAACAAAGCTTTGCAGGACTGTTTCATAAACTTAGTGTAGCCTTATCCCAGAAGAGTTATTAATTTTGGCCTCTTTTCTCTATCTACATGTTCATTGTCATGGAACTTAGGTTTGGATTTGGTTTTTTTATATTTTAAATTACTGAAGAAAAGGTGAGAAAGTGACTGAAACACATATACACTTCAATCAGCCAAGCCTTTCCCATCTTTTACAAAACTAGGCAGGAAAGTAAAATAAAGAGATCTCCCTCTAGAAACAAATAAAAATTAAGAGCTCACCTTTCTGATGCCTGATTTCTTGGTCTCTAGCTCACACAGTAGCCAGAAAATCTTTGCTGCTTTGAAATGCATGACATTTTTCCAGGCTGACTTCTTACCTACTGCTAAGTAGCTCAAATTTTCACCTCCCCATTTCTTTTTCTTTTCCCCCACCAGTGAGAAGTTTATAAAGGATACTCTTCCAAAAAGTATGACTGCCTCTAGTACTTCAATAGTGATATATAAGTTAGAACAGAATCCAGACCTCTATATTTCTTTGCCCTAAAAAGAAAACTGGGATATAAAAATCAATCCCTTGTTTATGATTTAGCCATTGCCCTCAAACAAGAGAAACAAACTGGTTGACTGCACAAGAACTGAGTCTGTGGGCTCATGACAGGGCTGATTTTAAGCCCAGATTTTGGACCATTTTTCCAACCACCACACTCCTGGCTGGATAAGCACAGTCCTCAATAGGCACAGCACATCCCCTGGCTCTGGAGAAGCCAAGGCAGCTCTTGGGGTAAAGAGTGGCTGCACCAAAAAAACTGTCATGTAAGCTCAAGTCCCATAAACAGCCATCCCTGGCCAAAGGTCCAAATCCCAATTCTATGATCGTTCTTTATGCATTTTGACTAACAGACAAATAGCTATTAATGAAACTGTTGTCAGGCTACTGGTCTCACTCCTCTTTAAGACAAGAGACAGTTTTGTTCCTTTCATGACATTTTCTGCTGACAAACAGTGCAAAACAATTCATGAAATAGCAAAGCTTCCCTTTATATGTTTGCATGACATCTTCCTCACAAAAAAAATGTATTTCCTGGAATAAAATAAAGCAACATTCAAACTAAGTATAACTTCATGTGTAAAAATCAACCCCAGACTAACACAAACCAAAATAAACAGTGGTAGGAACCATCTCTCTTCTTCAGAGGTGAGGAAGTCTCAGATGAGACCTGTTATCTGGGGAGAGATTAACCTTTGCCAAGGAATCACTCGGGACTGCCAATGCAAACCCAAAACCTTTACATGGATGCAGCATCAACAAGGCCTTAAATAAGCAGACGGGGTTCCAAATGCACAAGGAAAGGAGATGTACAAAATAGTGAGGGTTCTTTTCTGTGTGATACCTTCTGTGTTCCAGAGCACACTTCTGATTTGCTGATCTATTTTGTTTTAACAACATGGGTTAGTTCATTACTTCTTACATGACTAAAAGCAAAACACTGCTTTCCTTCTACAAAAGACAGTAAATAATATTAAGGGACTTATATAAGAGAAGGTAGAGTAACTTTATAAGAGAAAGAAGCTCATAATGGCAGGATACAGGATAACAGTCCTAAGGCAACATCATAATAAAATGCACAGTTTTTATGTAACACCCTTTTAGATTGATTTTTCTACACTCCAAACGCTCCCATAACCATCTTTTGACATTTCTCCTGCACAGCTGGTTACACCATCCATAAGAAATCTCTGTCTTCCTGGCATTATTAGTATTTTAAATGCAATTTCTTTCACCTCCTTTCAACTAAGACTTTAGTTATATCTAACTGCCAGTTACCACCCTCCCTTCTAGAAAAAGAAAACCTGATTCCTAACCATTTGAAATCCATCTTTAATGAAAACTACAATATAATCATAATACCAGTATATGCACATTACAGGATAATGATTAGCAGAAGACCAAAAAAGTAGGTGTTACTTGTGCTCTGTGTCCCACTTGAAATGTTAACTCACAGATGAGCACAGACCTATGATAATAACACCATAACACCATATATATTACACACAGAACTACCAGTAAGAAGCAAAAAAGGTATTAGTTACTTGCTTATGATTAATAAAGTGGTTAACACAGAAGGAATATTATTCTTGCTGGGTGCTCATTATGCATTTGATAATCTCTATTTATAGGACAATGAAACATGAGGCTTCTAAAATGCCATCTGTTGGTTTCTTTTTAATGTATAGGATTTCTGACTTCAGGAGCTGCAGTTCAGCAGTGTTGATAGTGCTACAACATGTAATACTAAAGCCCTTGGTTATGGGAATTTGAGACATTAAAACACCAATAAGCAGGTTGGATACACATCCTGAATAGTGTATCTCCTATCTCCTTATTCTAATCTATTTAAAACCCAATTTATACTTTCATGTATTTTGATCAGTCATTCAAGTAGCACAACACACACAAAATTACATTATTGCAATGATCCACAAATGTGATAGAAGTGATTTTGGGCTTTGATCTCCATGAGATAAAAAAATAAATAAATAAAAAAATCTTTCTTAAGGCACAGAGTTAGAATCAGATATATCTGCATTAAATTCATCAGTACCTAAAGGATTCATTTTTCTAATATATTAACTTTGAAAATAAAGCACTTGTGATAAAGGTCAATATTGGAGTGTATCAGCTCTAGTAAGTTCGACGGTCATTGACTTCTATACCTAATTAAGTCATCAAAGAGCCAATATCCAGAGCTTGGGCTCCATTTGAGCATAAACTACTGGATTAAATACAATTAATGAAACCGTGATTGATGTTTTTGAAACGGGTCACTGTGTATTCATATCAGCATGAAGTTGGAGGGGGTTGTATCACTGGCTCAAGGTCTAATTAGGGCTACTGACCCCAACAGGAACCATAAACACCAAGCTGTTCACAGGGCAAGCGAACACAGGAAGCAGTAGCCGAGCACTCTCAGGGACAATTTACACTTTGGCAGTTTCTCAGGGATATCAACATGCAATTTCTGTTCCCTCTTTCGTTGCTTTCCCCTCGACTGCAGCCTGAGCTGTGCCTCAGTGTTCACCCCTGCCTTGCCACAGCTCTTCTTTGTGCTGCTCCATCACAGTGTGTCAGACAACTGGAAGCAGCAGCTGCCCAGGACAGGAGCTGTCTTCTGTGCTATTTCTCTACAGCACTTTGACAAAGCAGCCTGATGTTTGAACCAACAGGATTATAATGCCTTCCATCCCAGAACATAGGATTTGCTTCCCTCTCAGAGGTTAGAGAAATGGTAGAAATCACTGCATTTCTACAAAAAATGAGGTCACTGTGTTAAGCTTAAGACATGTTGACAGAAGTATTTGAGCAAAGCTGAAGTTTTGACAATAAATTTGCATTTGCTTTTTTGATACACAAAGAGCAATATGTGCTGTTTATAGTTTGGAGTCAGTCAGTCTAAGAAAGGTCATCAAGAACAACAACAAAAAACCCCAAACAAAACCCACAAGCAACAAACAAACCAACAAAAGCTGTTTCATTAAAGGGCACCTAAACAACTTCCAATATCCATATTTTCAGTGATGTACCCGAAAAGCAAATTAGTGTTCTCCTTTCTCTCAGAGAGACAGTTTACAGTAAACACTGGAATTCGACCAGATGATCAAGACCGAGTGCAAATGGACTGTAGTTTTTGGGGTGGGTGTGGAGAAGCCTCTATTTGTGTCCTATAGATGTCATATAAACAAAACATACTATTTTTCTAGGCAATCCACTGTCAGTGGGGTATTCTTATAAAACTCTGAGTGTCTTTAACTAATGGTAAACAAGTTTAGCAGGAGATCAGGGCAATTCAGTAAACCATGTCAGCACAAATCACAGCAATCGCAGTTCATTATGTGTGATGTGGTAACAAGATGAGGAACAATGAATAATATCAAGAATGGCTGAGATGAGGACCTCAAATGCTCTTAGACAGCACAAATAATGCTAAAATGAAAATTTAAAAAGGTTGCCTGTAATTTAGTTATACAGCACTACTCAAAGTTTGTTCACACTCATTGAAATTAATGGTGGTTATGTCTAGTTGCAGCAAATAAATAATCAATGTACACACATTTGGAAATCTCTTTCAAGTAGAACACAAATAGATATCATTTTCACGTCTTTGGAGAACATATAGTCATGATTCATCTTATGCTTGCTAATAATATCTTTCCCTTTTTCCCCCCTCCTCTCATTTGTTAGGTTAAAGTCTGCTCACATATCATTTACCACAGAGTATTTTAGTAGTAACTAGTGGTATGGTTGTTAGAGCAATGTTACAGGTTATGCAACATCTTTTCATCCCTATATTTTGTTTTGTGTTTTTGCAGTAGCCTAGAATCCCCACATGCTTTATCTGTAAAAAGTCACAAAATTCCCTAAATGGAGCCCTAGAGGGTGATAATATCCACTCTCTTAGCCTGGAAAGACAGGTCTCCAGAGGTATTTTGCATCATTTTAATAAATTGTTCCAAAGGTCACCAAGGTGCAACACAGACTTCAGTTAGTCAATACTGAATGGTTCCCACTGAACTGGAACTCCTTATCAACAGAAGCCCTGTAATTAAACAGTTATGAAAGTTAGATTTTTTTAATTGATTGGAATGGAAAGGCAAATAGGGGGTTTTACATTTCCAGAAAGAAAGAGGATCTGCATCAGCACCATACAGTGTCCAAGTCAAGAGTAGTGTGCTCGCAAAGATGCAAAGTAAAGTACAAGGGAGTTTATTTACAGGGTGTACCTTGAGCCTTGTGGAGTTGAACCAGCGAGGTGAAAAGCACACATAGAGCTCCCTTTGGCTGAAACTCTGCTCAGGCAGGAACTTGCTGCCTTGATCTCCCCCTCACTCTCTTCAAGGGCTCCCAAAAACAGTAAAGTGGAGCCATCTGGTTAACACACTTCCTTCCCACACATCCTTTTCCCTCAGCCCCTGCACATTACACTTTCGAACCTGCCATCCCTTCGACCTCTCATCTTGAAAAACGTGACTTTGGTGCCAATTTCCCCTTTGATCACCTGCTCCAAAGAGAAAAGATGCAGGGATGGAACAGCCCAAGCAGTGCTAACAGTCACTATGGTTTGGCAGCTTTAATCATCACCAAGGACAGTTTCATTATGGGTGTCTATAACTCAGTGACCTTTAATACACAAGTCAGGTCCTTCTCTTCTTGTAGTGTAAGCAATATTAATTGTGAATTAAACACTCTAAGGTGAATGAAGAGATAATTAAAGCACTTATTTCCTGTCCTAAGAAGTGAAACATGCATCTCCTATTTTTGAATTATGACTGATCACAGTAGAGCAGCCAAAAGAAAGCCCTTATTTGTTTGAAAGGTGTAACAGTTTTACAAAAAAAGCCTTTCTGAAAACCAGTATTAACGTGGCCATCACTCACACTTTATTTTCACAAGTATAAATCACAGTTGCATAGGGAGACATTTGTTTCTCTTGATACCTCCAGACAACATGGCATATCAAGTCATGGAGTGGGAGAAGGAAACAGGATCACTCAACCAGTTCCTTGAAACGGATCTTTCATTTGCAATACACACTTTAACAACTAAAATGCATTATGCTGTTAGGCATCAATACTAATTGTTTAAACAGATCATGAAGCACAGTTTCCATAACAGTGGTCAGACAGATCCTAGGAAACAAGAACCTTTCATATGGCCCTGGGGTCTAGACACAGTGAGTAGGCTTATGATCCGCCAGTGTTTGGCCACACTGGGCTTCACTGTGAAACAGTGCACGAAGCACATCAGAGAACTTCTAAACTAATTCCCCAATTTCACATTATACAGCTGGTGCAAAAAAATCTTCAGCAGACAATGCACAAATTCTCCTAATTAAAAAAGAGAAGGCAACCGATAGATTGTTTCCAAAGAGTAAAATAAAAGTATGTTATATTCTCAAACAACTATTGCTAGTCATAAAGCATATCTGAAAATGGTTCTACTCCTTATGCAGTGACAGTAGATTTTCATTTGCCTTTTTAGACTCTTTAGCAAGTACAGTTTAAACCGTGTTAGTCAATGAACATAATTAAAAAACCCCAAATCTTCAGATTTCTGTGGTATGAGGCAAATATATGCTTTAAAAATAGGTATGACTTCACCCACCCCATGTGCTGGACTGCCTCCTGGGCAGAAGGCTAGAATGGACTCCTCCAGGGAAGCCCAGCATGGAAGCCTTGCATTCCCCAGAAAAACATTAAATTCTGCACAAAAGAATCTGTGGAGTCCTAGGCTAACCATGAAAATGTAGCTTTCATAGTCACAGGCCCAGAGCTTAGACACCTAATGTCTTCCAAGAAAGTGCCCCCTATTTTGTTTTTCTGTATATAAATACTATGTAATTTAAAGGAATTTATCTACAGAGGAGGAAAAAAAAATTAAGATTTCAGGCTTGTAGTTCAAATGGATGAGGTAACACTAATACAAGGATGTTGAGAAGGAAAATTCTGAATACTTATCCATAAATCCACAACTTAATCTTGTTGGTGTAAATACTCCCTCTGTAAAAGGATAAATAAGGTGGAATTAAACTTTTCCTTTTTGAGGTCTCTGTCCCAAATCCCTGTCCAAACAGAGCTTTGAAAGAGTTTACATCTTGAAGTCCAAACCAGGGTGCTTTGAAGTGGAATACTCTATGTATTTTACATGCCTCTATGTAAAGGCATATATGTCCAGGCTATAGCAATCCAGAACCAAGTTTAGGTACTGAACAACTGGAATCCAGCAGTATTTGCCTCCAGAGTTCCACTTCATCTTTACCTGTGGTAGATATACAACCAGGACATTTCATAGATGCTTTTCAAAACATCAGAACCACACAGTTCAGTAGTCTTAAAATAAATAGTGTATCATCAGCTAGTGTAAAATAAATAGTGTATCATCATAGTATTGAAATAAACATTTCACCACTTTATGCATCCTCAGCCTCAATTGGCATGGCAGGCCATCAACATTTTGACAGAGACTGATTTCAGCAGCACTAAATGCATAAGTGCTACACATCCTAGATTAGTTTCACATGGACATTCCTCACCATGAATGACAGGCAGAACCTTGCTGGAGACAGCTCAGACAAGATGTTCCAGAGAGGTTTCAGTATTGTCCAGGGGAAAAAAATACAAGGTGCAGGAGGAACACCATGATCATGTACCTTGGCTTGCTCTTAATGCAGAACACTTGGAGTTTTGTATGACATTCCATGGAATGTTTTCTAACACATATGGTGAGTTTGAAGTCCTAGGTTGAGCTAGTGATTTTTGTAAGTGAAAAAGTTTAGTTCTTCTTTTAACTCCCTGAGGTAATGTTGTGTTCTAATATTTTTAGGAGGCCTGGCCTTGACAGGAATGCAGTGAGTAAACTTGAATGCGTTTCTGTGCATTGTTTCCCCCTTTCTGAAACAGCAATAATGATAAGAAATAGCATTACCATGTTAATACTTATCAAAAAGTCAAATACAGATACCTATTTTTTTCTATAATTTCTTCCATTTTATTCCTGTATTACTTCAGTGTTATTGGTTTTACAATATAATTTTAATGATTTTTTCCAGTCTAGCTTTCCCTATTTCAAGTTAAATCATTCTCATTGGTGACCATCTATTTACCACAAGTGAAGTAATTTTTCAATAGTGCTTCTGCCTTTAAAAGTTCACTTTTTCCATTCCCAGTTCCCAGGAAGGAGTCATCACATAATTGCACACACAAACACACATTGCATGATCAGGTGAAACTTAAGGGCAAAAAATTCACTTTGCTCCAACATAATTTTTTAGAAACACTCTTCAAAGTTCAAAACAAAACAACAAGCAGAATAAAGAGGACTCTGTTCCAAACAGCACCTGAAAGATTATTCCCTTTACTATGCAAGGCCCCAAAGAAAACAAAGCTGGGACATTTTTAGTGTATTCTATTCCTGCCATTGCCAGGTTAAGACGTGCTGAACACGACTGTGGTGGCACTGCATGGCCAGCAGGTAGATGAGAAATGTTCTGAGACACCTCCCTGGCTGCTCTGCTGAGCCTGACTCTGCCCCTGAGCCTCTTACTGACTCACTGAAACTCAAGGAGTGTTCAGGGGGGAAAAGTTGAGCACTTGTTCCACTGAACCTGTGTAATCGTTTTCTAAAGGAGTCCTAAGGACAACTACCAAACTCCTGGTCAGCAATGACCACCAGCAACCCAGGAAAGACAGGCTGGACAGTTTTGAAAGAAGCACAACTTCCCAACTAAGGCAGGTGGTGAGATATGCCTTCCTTGCACTTGACCCTTGCAATCTAGGTATGGACTTAGAATAAGCCAAAGGATTCTTAACTAATTATCTCTTTCTAGTGATGGATGAGAATCTAATAATGCTGCTATCATTAGCTTGATTGGCTGCCTTTGATATTGTCACAGAAGCACACAGGTTATCTCTAATCTGATTTGTCTTGTCCAGAAAACAAATTGACTTCCTCACAGCAGGAAGGCCTCGGAGTTGAGTCACCTACACACCTCAGCAGGCAGCAACAGGGCCTGTCCTTCAAATGAGAAATCAAGCTCCAGTAAAGCAGAAAGGATGAGGATGGGGAGAGGTGGGTACAAGCTGAGAAAATTTTTTTGGTCCCAAAACAAAGCATAGCAAACTTTTTATATTTACTTTTGAAACCAAATGTCACTTTGAAACTTCTTTTGTTTTTAAGTGCAGTGCCAATGGTACTAATCAGAACTACCTGTATCTTTTCCCTTTCCCCTCCCAAAAATACTAAACGATGCCACATCACACAGATTGTTTCAGGTAAGTCAGTCAGACATTTTCAGGGGAAGAAGAAATTAAAAAAAAAAAAAAAAAAAAAAAAAAAAAAGGAGAGAGAAAGGTAAAGATTTTGATGCAGTTTAAGTTTTCTAAGGTTTCATTCTTTTTGCATAAGAGGCTCCTGCTGATAGTCATAGACATGGTCTTTTTTTTTTTTCACTAGAGGTTTCACACCAACAGTTTGAAGTGGTTGGTCAGTGACAAGGGGCCTAAGCAGAAAACACAAATGCCAGTGTTTCTTGTGTACTGGCTCATGTCAGCTTTACAGCTATACTTTATCCAAATTGTACAGTTTATTTTAGGATTACAGCCCATGCCTTGCTGAAACAAAGGTGCAGGTGAACATGAGACAACCACCTTTCAGGTAGAGCTAAGGGAGTCGCAGTGGACTGGTGGAAGACAGACAGAGGTAGCTGCATTCCTCCAAGAAAAGAGACAGAATTGTTGAGCTAATTTCAGCAACAGCTTGCTCAGCTCTTCCTGCCATCTGTATTTTGAATGCAGACTTTGCCATTGTTACCTACACTTTCATCACCTCACGACTGAGGCTGTTAACAACACATCCCAGATGGGACTCCATCTGAGGATCATCAGACTGAAGCAGAGTTAGATACCTCACTGCCATGTGCTGATGTCAGTACACAAGTAACAGCTCTGACTGCACTCAGCTCACAGCTAAAGCTGAAGGTGCTGATCAAGGTCTATATTGCCTTACATGGCAAAAGCCTGTCCTTCAAAAGAAATAATCTTGGCCCATCTGCCATGTTGCTATGGCTGTGGTGAGAACCAAGACAAGCAATCTGAATGCTGCTTCCACACCCACCACATGGCTGCCCACATGGACCAGGCATTCTTCAGAACTGGCCTCTTGCCCTAAAGAATTTCTGGGTGAATTGCTGAAGAAAACAATGTATTAAGGCTTCTGAGAAAGGAAGTTTGCATTTTCCAGAATAAAAGAAAGGTAGAAAGAAGCTTAAATGCTTGCTGGTTTCATTTTAAATCTAAAGTAAATAAGAGTGCCTTAAACTATGTCCACTGCTAACATTCAATTTAGATGCGTGTTAACACATTCTTTCAGGGGTTTTATCAACATATAAACTTCCCAGTAAACCAAATCTGATATTTTATGCAGAATTATTTCAAGAAAATCTTGCAGTAATGCATCTGGTTCATCTGCTCCCTTCCTGGTAAATACCAAGCCCTTGTTATAAATAGAGATAGTTTGGACGGAAGGCTGAGGAGCTACAGTGCAACAGTGCCATCCCCTGTCTGCAAAAGTCATTGTCTCTCTCTCTCNTCTCTAGCTCACACAGTAGCCAGAAAATCTTTGCTGCTTTGAAATGCATGACATTTTTCCAGGCTGACTTCTTACCTACTGCTAAGTAGCTCAAATTTTCACCTCCCCATTTCTTTTTCTTTTCCCCCACCAGTGAGAAGTTTATAAAGGATACTCTTCCAAAAAGTATGACTGCCTCTAGTACTTCAATAGTGATATGTAAGTTAGAACAGAATCCAGACCTCTATATTTCTTTGCCCTAAAAAGAAAACTGGAATATAAAAATCCATCCCTTGTTTATGATTTAGCCATTGCCCTCAAACAAGAGAAACAAACTGGTTGACTGCACAAGAACTGAGTCTGTGGGCTCATGACAGGGCTGATTTTAAGCCCAGATTTTGGACCATTTTTCCAACCACCACACTCCTGGCTGGATAAGCACAGTCCTCAATAGGCACAGCACATCCCCTGGCTCTGGAGAAGCCAAGGCAGCTCTTGGGGTAACAGAGTGGCTGCACCAAAAAAACTGTCATGTAAGCTCAAGTCCCATAAACAGCCATCCATGGCCAAAGGTCCAAATCCCAATTCTATGATCGTTCTTTATGCATTTTGACTAACAGACAAATAGCTATTAATGAAACTGTTGTCAGGCTACTGGTCTCACTCCTCTTTAAGACAAGAGACAGTTTTGTTCCTTTCATGACATTTTCTGCTGACAAACAGTGCAAAACAATTCATGAAATAACAAAGCTTCCCTTTATATGTTTGCATGACATCTTCCTCACAAAAAAAATGTATTTCCTGGAATAAAATAAAGCAACATTCAAACTAAGTATAACTTCATGTGTAAAAATCAACCCCAGACTAACACAAACCAAAATAAACAGTGGTAGGAACCATCTCTCTTCTTCAGAGGTGAGGAAGTCTCAGATGAGACCTGTTATCTGGGGAGAGATTAACCTTTGCCAAGGAATCACTAGGGACTGCCAATGCAAACCCAAAACCTTTACATGGATGCAGCATCGACAAGGCCTTAAATAAGCAGATGGGACTCCAAATGCACAAGGAAAGGAGATGTACAAAATAATGAGGGTTCTTTTCTGTGTGATACCTTCTGTGTTCCAGAGCACACTTCTGATTTGCTGAGCTATTTTGTTTTAACAACATGGGTTAGTTCATTACTTCTTACATGACTAAAAGCAGCACACTGCTTTCCTTCTACAAAAGACAGTAAATAATATTAAGGGACTTATATAAGAGAAGGTAGAGTAACTTTATAAGAGAAAGAAGCTCATAATGGCAGGATACAGGATAACAGTCCTAAGGCAACATCATAATAAAATGCACAGTTTTTATGTAACACCCTTTTAGATTGATTTTTCTACACTCCAAATGCTCCCATAACCATCTTTTGACATTTCTCCTGCACAGCTGGTTACACCATCCATAAGAAATCTCTGTCTTCCTGGCATTATTAGTATTTTAAATGCAATTTCTTTCACCTCCTTTCAACTAAGACTTTAGTTATATCTAACTGCCAGTTACCACCCTCCCTTCTAGAAAAAGAAAACCTGATTCCTAACCATTTGAAATCCATCTTTAATGAAAACTACAATATAATCATAATACCAGTATATGCACATTACAGGATAATGATTAGCAGAAGACCAAAAAAGTAGGTGTTACTTGTGCTCTGTGTCCCACTTGAAATGTTAACTCACAGATGAGCACAGACCTATGATAATAACACCATAACACCATATATATTACACACAGAACTACCAGTAAGAAGCAAAAAAGGTATTAGTTGCTTGCTTATGATTAATAAAATGGTTAACACAGGAGGAATATTATTCTTGCTGGGTGCTCATTATGCATTTGATAATCTCTATTTATAGGACAATGAAACATGAGGCTTCTAAAATGCCATCTGTTGGTTTCTTTTTAATGTATAGGATTTCTGACTTCAGGAGCTGCAGTTCAGCAGTGTTGATAGTGCTACAACATGTAATACTAAAGCCCTTGGTTATGGGAATTTGAGACATTAAAACACCAATAAGCAGGTTGGATACACATCCTGAATAGTGTATCTCCTATCTCCTTATTCTAATCTATTTAAAACCCAATTTATACTTTCATGTATTTTGATCAGTCATTCAAGTAGCACAACACACACAAAATTACATATTGCAATGATCCACAAATGTGATAGAAGTGATTTTGGGCTTTGATCTCCATGAGATAAAAAAAAAAATAAATAAAAAAATCTTTCTTAAGGCACAGAGTTAGAATCAGATATATCTGCATTAAATTCATCAGTACCTAAAGGATTCATTTTTCTAATATATTAACTTTGAAAATAAAGCACTTGTGATAAAGGTCAATATTGGAGTGTATCAGCTCTAGTAAGTTTGACGGTCATTGACTTCTATACCTAATTAAGTCATCAAAGAGCCAATATCCAGAGCTTGGGCTCCATTTGAGCATAAACTACTGGATTAAATACAATTAATGAAACCGTGATTGATGTTTTTGAAACGGGTCACTGTGTATTCATATCAGCATGAAGTTGGAGGGGGTTGTATCACTGGCTCAAGGTCTAATTAGGGCTACTGACCCCAACAGGAACCATAAACACCAAGCTGTTCACAGGGCAAGCGAACACAGGAAGCAGTAGCCGAGCACTCTCAGGGACAATTTACACTTTGGCAGTTTCTCAGGGATATCAACATGCAATTTCTGTTCCCTCTTTCGTTGCTTTCCCCTCGACTGCAGCCTGAGCTGTGCCTCAGTGTTCACCCCTGCCTTGCCACAGCTCTTCTTTGTGCTGCTCCATCACAGTGTGTCAGACAACTGGAAGCAGCAGCTGCCCAGGACAGGAGCTGTCTTCTGTGCTATTTCTCTACAGCACTTTGACAAAGCAGCCTGATGTTTGAACCAACAGGATTATAATGCCTTCCATCCCAGAACATAGGATTTGCTTCCCTCTCAGAGGTTAGAGAAATGGTAGAAATCACTGCATTTCTACAAAAAATGAGGTCACTGTGTTAAGCTTAAGACATGTTGACAGAAGTATTTGAGCAAAGCTGAAGTTTTGACAATAAATTTGCATTTGCTTTTTTGATACACAAAGAGCAATATGTGCTGTTTATAGTTTGGAGTCAGTCAGTCTAAGAAAGGTCATCAAGAACAACAACAAAAAACCCCAAACAAAACCCACAAGCAACAAACAAACCAACAAAAGCTGTTTCATTAAAGGGCACCTAAACAACTTCCAATATCCATATTTTCAGTGATGTACCCGAAAAGCAAATTAGTGTTCTCCTTTCTCTCAGAGAGACAGTTTACAGTAAACACTGGAATTCGACCAGATGATCAAGACCGAGTGCAAATGGACTGCAGTTTTTGGGGTGGGTGTGGAGAAGCCTCTATTTGTGTCCTATAGATGTCATATGAACGAAACATACTATTTTTCTAGGCAATCCACTGTAAATGGGGTATTCTTATAATACTCTGTCTTTAACTAATGGTAAACAAATTTAGCAGGAGATCAGGGCAATTCAGTAAACCATGTCGGCACAAATCACAGCAATCGCAGTTCATTATGTGTGATGTGGTAACAAGATGAGGAGCAATGAATAATATCAAGAATGGCTGAGATGAGGAACTCAAATGCTCTTGACGGCACAAATAATGCTAAAATGAAAATTTAAAAAGGTTGCCTGTAATTTAGTTATACAGCACTACTCAAAGTTTGTTCACACTCATTGAAATTAATGGTGGTTATGTCTAGTTGCAGCAAATAAATAATCAATGTACACACATTTGGAAATCTCTTTCAAGTAGAACACAAATAGATATCATTTTCACGTCTTTGGAGAACATATAGTCATGATTCATCTTATGCTTGCTAATAATATCTTTCCCTTTTTCCCCCCTCCTCTCATTTGTTAGGTTAAAGTCTGCTCACATATCATTTACCACAGAGTATTTTAGTAGTAACTAGTGGTATGGTTGTTAGAGCAATGTTACAGGTTATGCAACATCTTTTCATCCCTATATTTTGTTTTGTGTTTTTGCAGTAGCCTAGAATCCCCACATGCTTTATCTGTAAAAAGTCACAAAATTCCCTAAATGGAGCCCTAGAGGGTGATAATATCCACTCTCTTAGCCTGGAAAGACAGGTCTCCAGAGGTATTTTGCATCATTTTAATAAATTGTTCCAAAGGTCACCAAGGTGCAACACAGACTTCAGTTAGTCAATACTGAATGGTTCCCACTGAACTGGAACTCCTTATCAACAGAAGCCCTGTAATTAAACAGTTATGAAAGTTAGATTTTTTTAATTGATTGGAATGGAAAGGCAAATAGGGGGTTTTACATTTCCAGAAAGAAAGAGGATCTGCATCAGCACCATACAGTGTCCAAGTCAAGAGTAGTGTGCTCGCAAAGATGCAAAGTAAAGTACAAGGGAGTTTATTTACAGGGTGTACCTTGAGCCTTGTGGAGTTGAACCAGCGAGGTGAAAAGCACACATAGAGCTCCCTTTGGCTGAAACTCTGCTCAGGCAGGAACTTGCTGCCTTGATCTCCCCCTCACTCTCTTCAAGGGCTCCCAAAAACAGTAAAGTGGAGCCATCTGGTTAACACACTTCCTTCCCACACATCCTTTTCCCCCAGCCCCTGCACATTACACTTTCGAACCTGCCATCCCTTCGACCTCTCATCTTGAAAAACGTGACTTTGGTGCCAATTTCCCCTTTGATCACCTGCTCCAAAGAGAAAAGATGCAGGGATGGAACAGCCCAAGCAGTGCTAACAGTCACTATGGTTTGGCAGCTTTAATCATCACCAAGGACAGTTTCATTATGGGTGTCTATAACTCAGTGACCTTTAATACACAAGTCAGGTCCTTCTCTTCTTGTAGTGTAAGCAATATTAATTGTGAATTAAACACTCTAAGGTGAATGAAGAGATAATTAAAGCATTTATTTCCTGTCCTAAGAAGTGAAACATGCATCTCCTATTTTTGAATTATGACTGATCACAGTAGAGCAGCCAAAAGAAAGCCCTTATTTGTTTGAAAGGTGTAACAGTTTTACAAAAACAGCCTTTCTGAAAACCAGTATTAACGTGGCCATCACTCACACTTTATTTTCACAAGTATAAATCACAGTTGCATAGGGAGACATTTGTTTCTCTTGATACCTCCAGACAACATGGCATATCAAGTCATGGAGTGGGAGAAGGAAACAGGATCACTCAACCAGTTCCTTGAAACGGATCTTTCATTTGCAATACACACTTTAACAACTAAAATGCATTATGCTGTTAGGCATCAATACTAATTGTTTAAACAGATCATGAAGCACAGTTTCCATAACAGTGGTCAAACAGATCCTAGGAAACAAGAACCTTTCATATGGCCCTGGGGTCTAGACACAGTGAGTAGGCTTATGATCCGCCAGTGTTTGGCCACACTGGGCTTCACTGTGAAACAGTGCACGAAGCACATCAGAGAACTTCTAAACTAATTCCCCAATTTCACATTATACAGCTGGTGCAAAAAAATCTTCAGCAGACAATGCACAAATTCTCCTAATTAAAAAAGAGAAGGCAACCGATAGATTGTTTCCAAAGAGTAAAATAAAAGTATGTTATATTCTCAAACAACTATTGCTAGTCATAAAGCATATCTGAAAATGGTTCTACTCCTTATGCAGTGACAGTAGATTTTCATTTGCCTTTTTAGACTCTTTAGCAAGTACAGTTTAAACCGTGTTAGTCAATGAACATAATTAAAAAACCCCAAATCTTCAGATTTCTGTGGTATGAGGCAAATATATGCTTTAAAAATAGGTATGACTTCACCCACCCCATGTGCTGGACTGCCTCCTGGGCAGAAGGCTAGAATGGACTCCTCCAGGGAAGCCCAGCATGGAAGCCTTGCATTCCCCAGAAAAACATTAAATTCTGCACAAAAGAATCTGTGGAGTCCTAGGCTAACCATGAAAATGTAGCTTTCATAGTCACAGGCCCAGAGCTTAGACACCTAATGTCTTCCAAGAAAGTGCCCCCTATTTTGTTTTTCTGTATATAAATACTATGTAATTTAAAGGAATTTATCTACAGAGGAGGAAAAAAAAAATTAAGATTTCAGGCTTGTAGTTCAAATGGATGAGGTAACACTAATACAAGGATGTTGAGAAGGAAAATTCTGAATACTTATCCATAAATCCACAACTTAATCTTGTTGGTGTAAATACTCCCTCTGTAAAAGGATAAATAAGGTGGAATTAAACTTTTCCTTTTTGAGGTCTCTGTCCCAAATCCCTGTCCAAACAGAGCTTTGAAAGAGTTTACATCTTGAAGTCCAAACCAGGGTGCTTTGAAGTGGAATGCTCTATGTATTTTACATACCTCTATGTAAAGGCATATATGTCCAGGCTATAGCAATCCAGAACCAAGTTTAGGTACTGAACAACTGGAATCCAGCAGTATTTGCCTCCAGAGTTCCACTTCATCTTTACCTGTGGTAGATATACAACCAGGACATTTCATAGATGCTTTTCAAAACATCAGAACCACACAGTTCAGTAGTCTTAAAATAAATAGTGTATCATCAGCTAGTGTAAAATAAATAGTGTATCATCATAGTATTGAAATAAACATTTCACCACTTTATGCATCCTCAGCCTCAATTGGCATGGCAGGCCATCAACATTTTGACAGAGACTGATTTCAGCAGCACTAAATGCATAAGTGCTACACATCCTAGATTAGTTTCACATGGACATTCCTCACCATGAATGACAGGCAGAACCTTGCTGGAGACAGCTCAGACAAGATGTTCCAGAGAGGTTTCAGTATTGTCCAGGGGAAAAAAATACAAGGTGCAGGAGGAACACCATGATCATGTACCTTGGCTTGCTCTTAATGCAGAACACTTGGAGTTTTGTATGACATTCCATGGAATGTTTTCTAACACATATGGTGAGTTTGAAGTCCTAGGTTGAGCTAGTGATTTTTGTAAGTGAAAAAGTTTAGTTCTTCTTTTAACTCCCTGAGGTAATGTTGTGTTCTAATATTTTTAGGAGGCCTGGCCTTGACAGGAATGCAGTGAGTAAACTTGAATGCGTTTCTGTGCATTGTTTCCCCCTTTCTGAAACAGCAATAATGATAAGAAATAGCATTACCATGTTAATACTTATCAAAAAGTCAAATACAGATACCTATTTTTTTCTATAATTTCTTCCATTTTATTCCTGTATTACTTCAGTGTTATTGGTTTTACAATATAATTTTAATGATTTTTTCCAGTCTAGCTTTCCCTATTTCAAGTTAAATCATTCTCATTGGTGACCATCTATTTACCACAAGTGAAGTAATTTTTCAATAGTGCTTCTGCCTTTAAAAGTTCACTTTTTCCATTCCCAGTTCCCAGGAAGGAGTCATCACATAATTGCACACACAAACACACATTGCATGATCAGGTGAAACTTAAGGGCAAAAAATTCACTTTGCTCCAACATAATTTTTTAGAAACACTCTTCAAAGTTCAAAACAAAACAACAAGCAGAATAAAGAGGACTCTGTTCAAAACAGCACCTGAAAGATTATTCCCTTTACTATGCAAGGCCCCAAAGAAAACAAAGCTGGGACATTTTTAGTGGATTTCTATTCCTGCCATTGCCAGGCTAAGACGTGCTGAACACGACTGTGGTGGCACTGCATGGCCAGCAGGTAGATGAGAAATGTTCTGAGACACCTCCCTGGCTGCTCTGCTGAGCCTGGGCTCTGCCCCTGAGCCTCTTACTGACTCACTGAAACTCAAGGAGTGTTCAGGGGGGAAAAGTTGAGCACTTGTTCCACTGAACTTGTGTAATCGTTTTCTAAAGGAGTCCTAAGGACAACTACCAAACTCCTGGTCAGCAATGACCACCAGCAACCCAGGAAAGACAGGCTGGACACAGTTTTGAAAGAAGCACAACTTCCCAACTAAGGCAGGTGGTGAGATATGCCTTCCTTGCACTTGACCCTTGCAATCTAGGTATGGACTTAGAATAAGCCAAAGGATTCTTAACCAATTATCTCTTCCTAGTGATGGATGAGAATCAGATGTCTTCTAATAATGCTGCTATCATTAGCTTGATTGGCTGCCTTTGATATTGTCACAGAAGCACACAGGTTATCTCTAATCTGATTTGTCTTGTCCAGAAAACAAATTGACTTCCTCACAGCAGGAAGGCCTCGGAGTTGAGTCACCTACACACCTCAGCAGGCAGCAATAGGGCCTGTCCTTCAAATGAGAAATCAAGCTCCGGTAAAGCAGAAAGGATGAGGATGGGGAGAGGTGGGTACAAGCTGAGAAAATTTTTTTTGGTCCCAAAGCAAAGCATAGCAAACTTTTTATATTTACTTTTGAAACCAAATGTCACTTTGAAACTTCTTTTGTTTTTAAGTGCAGTGCCAATGGTACTAATCAGAACTACCTGTATCTTTTCCCTTTCCCCTCCCAAAAATACTAAACGATGCCACATCACACAGATTGTTTCAGGTAAGTCAGTCAGACATTTTCAGGGGAAGAAGAAATTAAAAAAAAAAAAAAGGAGAGAGAAAGGTAAAGATTTTGATGCAGTTTAAGTTTTCTAAGGTTTCATTCTTTTTGCATAAGAGGCTCCTGCTGATAGTCATAGACATGGTCTTTTTTTTTTCACTAGAGGTTTCACACCAACAGTTTGAAGTGGTTGGTCAGTGACAAGGGGCCTAAGCAGAAAACACAAATGCCAGTGTTTCTTGTGTACTGGCTCATGTCAGCTTTACAGCTATACTTTATCCAAATTGTACAGTTTATTTTAGGATTACAGCCCATGCCTTGCTGAAACAAAGGTGCAGGTGAACATGAGACAACCACCTTTCAGGTAGAGCTAAGGGAGTCGCAGTGGACTGGTGGAAGACAGACAGAGGTAGCTGCATTCCTCCAAGAAAAGAGACAGAATTGTTGAGCTAATTTCAGCAACAGCTTGCTCAGCTCTTCCTGCCATCTGTATTTTGAATGCAGACTTTGCCATTGTTACCTACACTTTCATCACCTCACGACTGAGGCTGTTAACAACACATCCCAGATGGGACTCCATCTGAGGATCATCAGACTGAAGCAGAGTTAGATACCTCACTGCCATGTGCTGATGTCAGTACACAAGTAACAGCTCTGACTGCACTCAGCTCACAGCTAAAGCTGAAGGTGCTGATCAAGGTCTATATTGCCTTACATGGCAAAAGCCTGTCCTTCAAAAGAAATAATCTTGGCCCATCTGCCATGTTGCTATGGCTGTGGTGAGAACCAAGACAAGCAATCTGAATGCTGCTTCCACACCCACCACATGTCTGCCCACATGGACCAGGCATTCTTCAGAACTGGCCTCTTGCCCTAAAGAATTTCTGGGTGAATTGCTGAAGAAAACAATGTACTAAGGCTTCTGAGAAAGGAAGTTTGCATTTTCCAGAATAAAAGAAAGGTAGAAAGAAGCTTAAATGCTTGCTGGTTTCATTTTAAATCTAAAGTAAATAAGAGTGCCTTAAACTATGTCCACTGCTAACATTCAATTTAGATGCGTGTTAACACATTCTTTCAGGGGTTTTATCAACATATAAACTTCCCAGTAAACCAAATCTGATATTTTATGCAGAATTATTTCAAGAAAATCTTGCAGTAATGCATCTGGTTCATCTGCTCCCTTCCTGGTAAATACCAAGCCCTTGTTATAAATAGAGATAGTTTGGACGGAAGGCTGAGGAGCTACAGTGCAACAGTGCCATCCCCTGTCTGCAAAAGTCATTGTCTCTCTCTCTCGGTACAGCCGAGAACTAAAACGCTCCAGCAGCGCTGTATCCACATGGAAGGTTACCCGAGAACACCAACACGAGTGCCACGTGCACTGCATCCCAGTAATGCTGCTGGGGAAATCCTCCGGACGGGCTGAGCTCTGAAAGAAGTTCCTTTCTAGCTAGTCCCATCAACTTTGTGTCAAAATGAATCTCCAGAGATTCCACAAATCATGCATTTAAACTCAGTCTTCATGTTATACCCAGCATGCAGTCTGGGGGAGGGAAAGAATTTTGCATCTTTTTGTAATAAGCAAAAAGGAGGAAATTCCCACACGCTGACACTCCTGAAAAAAAACCTGTTCATCTATACCAGTGCTTTGAATGTCCACTTCTGTTTCTACTGGAAGCAAGAAGCACATTATTAAATGTCTACCCAAGCACTGTACCAGCTAGAGCACCCCACAGCTCAACATACATAGTTTAAAACCTGAATTAGAATGGAATATTGCAACACAAACAAGGAGCCCAAAGAAGTTTAGGAGTAAGCAGTCAGAGGTACGCCCAAAGGTATTTCTCTACAGAATTTCAGATGTTGTTGCGCATCTAATTAGAATTTTCATTTACAGGACTCCAAGAGGGGCTTCCATGTGCAAGGCACATTTACTCTGAGCCTTTCTTTTTTTGGTCTCTTTTAGATGCTAACTTTCATCCTTTGCACAGCATCAGGACAAGAACAAGAAGAAACTGAAATTAAGCAACAAGCTGACCATGTCATTGATTATGCACAGTCACCAATTCCCTGCGCTTAGCATTAGAAATTCAAGCTGATCATTCTTTGCTAGAGTAAGGAACAACTTAGGTGCTGTCTACTGGGAAGATTAAAAAAAAAAAAAACCAAAAAATTACAAAAAATTCCCAACAAACAAAAAATCCCCCCAAATACCCACACCACACAACTTGTACATCACACAATTAGTGCCAATTTCCTAAACATACCTCAGATAAGCGCAAGTAAAGCCAGAGCCACTTGCACAACCTCCTCCAATCTCTTTTTCTTAGAGAATAATACTAAATCAGTCCTGCAGACCAAGAGCAGGGCTACCTTCTAAACAGAGGGAAGCCTTCCCTTACATGCTATCGATCCCCTAGTACAGGCTACCACTCGATTACTTTAAAGAAAAGGTAAATCATAGGTGTCAGACGTTTACCCTGATTACCCTGCTTCAATCATCGTTCCAAACTACCTCTGAAGCAGCTGCAAGGCTGATTTGTTGTGTTTTTCATATCACCTTTGCTGTGGGGACTTCCACAGAACAAGTACAGGGAATTAGAGCCTTTTAAATCACTGAAGTCCAAAGTATTGCCTCTTACAATTGGTCTCTTGGGAAACTGCTGCTGCAACATAACTGCAGATTTTGCAGTTCTTACGCAGCAGCCCTGTGATTCCCTTGCTTCATTAGGAATAAATGAATTGTCAATGACCTTCTCCCTTAGCTCTTCTACACACACATTGCCCCTCCTCCTAGGGACCAGTGATGGGGCTTCCCTGGGGCTGAGCATCCCTGCCAAGCCGGGTCACATATGGCCTTTTCACTTTCTTTTCAGGGCAACAAAAGAAAAGCCTGAAAGGAAAAGCAGAAAATAAACCTTACTCTTCATTCACTGCTGTCCCTAGAATACTTCCAAGAACCCTCAGCTTTTTTTCTTTGTGCTTATGGGTCCTTGTATTAAAATGATCTTCTAGATAATCAACCAGCAACTCAGGTTCAGCTTGCTATTAATGTTCCCCTTTCAATCTGCAGCTGGTATTAGCTCAAAGCTCATAAAGTGATTCCATGAGGGATATGATAAAAATGACAGACACATGGCCTGAAATATTTTATTTCTTATTTTCATAAGCCTGAAATATTTTATTAGAATCCTATCTATATTAGAAGCAGAATCTGATAGTTACCTAATATCTCCGCTTGAACTAAGCAAGTCAGCTTCCACTTTGGTGTGAACAGCTTATTATAATCAAAGCTAACCACCAGAGCCTTTCCACAAAAGAAATCCTGGGGCACAGGACATGACACAAAACAAAATCTAACCTCCAAAGTTAATAAATTGCCAGTTAGCACACAGGAGTTAACTTCACCTCAGACATAACTGGCCATCTGTACATTTTGTGAAGATTGATGTGATCTCTTCCTCCAGTATTACATAAGCAAAAAACCCCAACTACAGGCAAGCTGATATGACTGAGAATTAGCTATGACACCTATCCCAAGGAAGCAGGTTTATCAGTTATAATTTAGTGAGGAAATATTGCTAGAGCAGTCACCAGGTGGTGCTGTTAAAAATGCTCATTTTACTGGAGAAATTACATCTATTCTTTGAAGAGGTACTGTCTTATTAAGCTTCGTCTCTGTTTTAGATGTAATCTTGGAGTAGGATTATACTAGGAAGTAGTCTTAGTACTTCTATCAAATTTCTAAAGAGGTGCTTCCTCATGCCATGTTCCTGAGTCCCCCAATCCTGGACTGAATTCATAGGAAGCCTTGCTTAACTTACACTAAGCAAATACACAGATTTTGCCTCTAACACATAGAAAATTGACTTATGCAGTCCAAGCTCCAGGATAAAACTGAGGAACAAGATTAAGCCTGTCTTATGTCTTGGATCTAAGAAATAGCAAGCTATTTCCACCAAGTTTAGCAGAATTGCCTGGTTAGTTCTGAGACTTTCTTCTTCATATGGGGTTCCTTTGTAGAATATACATACTTAGTGGTTACTAAACAGAAGAGAGACCATTACTTGAGACATGGGATAGAAATTTTTACCCCCTACAGATGGCCTTTTCCCATTCTGACCACAAGCAACCTAAGCATCATCCTTGCTGAAGACAATATGAAACTGAGGCTGACATGGAACTGCAACTTTTCTTAGTTCAATATTGTGAATTGTGGGGTGCCTAAAACAATTATCCTAGAAGCTGGCAAAGGTGTGGAAGAACTTTATCACTGTCCAATTAATATACTTTGAAACAACTTTTTCCAAAGCAACTTATTTTCTTTCTACACCCTTCAAACAGAACCTTAAACAACTGGAATGGTACAAAAGTGACATTTGGATCCAGGTTCATGGAAATTCTTCTCTGGCATCTTCTGTGATTAAATGAATATACATGATGCCACTAAAAAAAATATATCCTAATGAATTCCACCACCTTAGCAAACTGGAGAAATGTTACAGCAGAGAAGGTAAAATACAGAACCTCTTCCAGCAGATCCCCTGCTATATATTCATTGCTGCTACTTGAAAAGTGAAGAAAAGTATTTCCTGAAGCACCACTCATATAAATTTTTCATGGGCAATTCATTTTCATGCTTATTTGATTCTGGGTAGGATACAGTTATTTTTGCACTGGGTGGAAAAAGGTCTGCTTCAAGCCAGTTCTCAAAGAGTGTGATTTCCTTCAAAGCTAAAACAATCTTGCTGGCAGAGAGCTTCACCTTCAAAAGATGGTAAGATAAAGCCAGCATGAAGGAAGAATAAAATATCCTATGGGATACAGCATGTGCCTCTCTATGGTCCATCCTTCAAATACTTGTATCATGCTGACAGCCACAGATTCTTTTCCAGAAAACAGGAGTTCTTACTTTAACAGTGCATCACAGAATAAGCCAATCCAGATTCAATTACCAGACATCAACCCCCACAGGATCTTTCAAGGCTTCATAAGAAAGGTCAAGGATTTAACTGCACTAGACATAAAGGTGTAATATAACAAAGGTAGAAAAAAACCCAAACATGCAATCCTCCCTGGCTGGCCTCCAAAGCCTTTTGTTAATCCTTTATGTCACCATGTTTCAATTCTGGTATCTGTTGACCCCAACTGGAAATATTGACAAATCCTGAAAATCATCATGTTTGCAAGAACCCTCTTTTTGTATAATTAAAGATACTATCACCGAGTTACCACCTGTGCCCACACTGTTCCAGACAGACCTCCAAGCATGACCATTCTGCCTTGGTCAGGAGCACTGTTATTCCCCATCTTATGCCAACAACAGGAGTCGGGGCTGCTTCAGATTTTGTGAATTCTACATGACCATAAAATCTCTCTGGATTGGAGGAAATATTTTAATTTTGTTTTAATTAAATTTTTTTTAAAATTTTGTCACAACAAGGCAAAGGAACAAAGATGGAAAAACTTGTTTCCCAAGGCCTTGTTTAGATTTTCTTTAAAACTCTACACAACTGTCTTGTTAAGCATAGTCTTTCCTGCTGCTCACTAGTATTTAATTAATGTACTTCACAGTTTGCTGCTTGCACTTCTCAGCAAGTCAGAGTTTTGCTTCAAACCTCTGCTCACTCACCTCTCTGTAGCCCATCTTTCATGCCAACAGCAGCTCTCTTCTTTCCAGTTAACCTCACTTAGGCCAAATTCAACACAGCTACATGCTCAGACATTAAGAAGTCAGCCTGCTAAGCAGATCCAAACAACAGGGGCCATTAAAACCACACCTGGATTAATGACTCCAGCAATAACTGCATCAGAAAAGGGTAGGTCATCTTCAATTTTATGTTACATCAAAGCAAAATTTCAGCCCACTACTTCAGTGATTTTTGAAAGAACAAAAGGTCTATAGACAACACACACAACACTGGGGCACAAAAACTAGTTTCCAAGTGACCAGTGAGAAGTTAGAGCAATAGTTCCCACAAAGAAAAGGGCTTGGGAACACATGCCCTTTACAAAATCTTTTCTGGTAGGTCAATTTTAAGAAAAAATAAGGCTAGTGAGAGCCTTCTGCAAGAGTAATCATTGTCCTACCTCCTACCTGACAATAAACAACTTCTGATGGTAGTAAAGGAGCTTAAGGGTCCAATATTGAAGACTCCCAAGTCCTTGGGGGAGGGAGGGGGGAAGGTTGCTCTCTTGTTGGCCGAAAACACCCAAGCCACAAAGGGAACACAATAACCTCACTCCCAACTAGGGGCTCTCTCCAGCTGGGGAGCTATAATTCTTTTTCAGTGGCTACATTCTGCAAGAAAACAAGAATAGCCTTTTATGGCAAAGTACTGAAGCAGCACATTGCTCTCCTTTTACTGTTTGCAATCCCAGTTCACTGCCAAACCACTTTCTCAGGGGTGCAAACAGCCCAGGCTTCTGACTACACTGGAACACCTGGGCTAATGAAATACCTCCATATCACCCCATACTTTCAGACCACTCTGAGGTCCATGGAATAAAGTCAGTCACTAAACTTTGCAAGAGATGTGACTGGGAAATATTGATCAAATGGTGACACTGTCTAGTGCCTACCCAGTCCTTAAAAGTACAGATCACAAATGCATCAATTCCTATGTTCATTGCCACATTAAACAGATGTTTCTGAAGTCCAGATTCTTAAGTCCTGATTACAAATGAAAATCCCCACAGATGAAAAAAAAAAAAAAAAGAATCCAAACCAAACCACAAAGGCAACCACCCCTCCCTATCTTAGGGGAAAACACATCCCACAAGCTCTGTAACCTAGAATGTTGATTTTAATACTACTCTTGAGGATAACAAATAGCATAAAGCACTTAAATACTCTTTGAAGCCTTCATTTGTAACACTTACCATAAAGTGTAGTACATAGTGTTGTATTGACAGTGTTTTCCTTCCATTTTAAACAAAATGATTCCCCCAAGCTTCTCTTAAAAGGCTCTCAATGCAATTACCAATCACTCTCACATACACATCAGTTTGCAAGCTGTCATTACCTGTGCCAATCACAAGTATTGATCTCACACTTCCTCCAGCCCACTCTGGCATTTAGCTCCATTTTCAGTTCTTGCGATAACTCCTGGAAACTGAGTGAAAAATAACTCTTTACTCCGACTTTGGAGTACACAGCCTAAGATCCAACATTTAAACTCACATGGCAATAAAAACAAAAGCCCTGTTAAGCTTCAGATTCTGGTATTCCTGAGCATGACTGAAGATGGCAACTGCAGCTGTTATTTTTCTCTCAAAGCACACTATGAACAAAGAAAGAGTCATTCCATGTTCCCTATACACCTACCTTCTCTGTAGTTCTCCAAAACACATTAGTATGCAGTTTAGGTATTGATCCTGCAAGGTTTGTGAAATTCATGTTACTTCAGACAGTGGGGACGGGGGAGGGAAGGAAAAGCAACCTAGAAAACACAAAATGGTCACAGTTTCCTTCTCACTTCCTTCAAACCAAACCCTCCAAGTCCCAAAGAAACCAAACTGATCAAGTGTCCCATCAAATCAAAAATCCCATTAAAAAAAAAGAAAGTCTTCTGGCCAAGCTGTGAATATCTGCCCATAAGACATTTCTCAAAGAAGCTCCTGAAGAGCAGGTGGGAGTAGAGAAACAAGGACCCTGGAGGGAGAACAGATTCAAACAGAAGATGAATTTGACCAAGAGTTTTATGAAGCAATTCAGAATCTCTCCTGTCAACTTGCTTTCCCAAAATATAAGGGGGTCAGAGTGACCAACCAGAAAATTAAGAAGAGGCTGCATGTCAGACTTCCTGATATTATGACCATCTCCTAAACTTTCCTCAACTTAAAATCCTTCTTGTGCCATAGAAGTCCTTTAAGGCAAACACTCAGCAAGGAACACATCTCTTTAAATTAAAATGTATGAGGGGAAAAAAGCAGCTGTCAGCATCAAACATACTATTTGTGAATGTATCATAGAATGAGCCTCCTGACACCAGTTTTTTTCATTTAGGAATATATATCTCAAGGAATAGGAGGGAGTGCCTGTTTCCTAAGCAATTTGAATCAAGATATTAGATATAATGACTCACAAGACACCTACTCTTTTCTTTCAGAGGAATTTAACTCCAAATAGTCTATCTGTACAAGATATTAGATATGAGTCACAAAATACACTTACTTTTTTCTTTCAGACAAGCATAACTCCAAAGAGTATATCAGTACAAAAAGATTCAGTATTCTGTTGTGTATTGTAATACCAGAGAAAAATGTTGTAACTGAATCTTTACCACAAATTTATAGGTATAAGAAGTTTGAGTTCTTCAGCAGATACACAAAAAATTAGCAATGTATACTCACTGCAGATGTAAAATTTAACAAACAAAAAATTTCAGAAAAGCAAAGAAACTCCAAATTTACCCATAGTCAGATGTTGGCAACCTGTACCTCACAGGTGGTTTTCTACTCCACAGAAAAAAAAAAAAGGGAAGTAGAAATGTCACATAGGTAGTGGCACATATACAACAGGTTCATTTCCATGCAACCTATATCTCAATTACAATACCAACACATTGGAAAACACCTTTTGAAAACACTGTTAAACACTTCTTCTATATCAGGAGTATTTATCCTGCCAGTTAAGAAACTGCCTTTGCTAAGGAGTTCTAGATCTCTTTAGAAGTCGTGATACTCAAGTTACTGAAATTGAGCCCTCTTTTCTATCAGGAAATGCAAAAAGAGAGAGTTTCCAAGCAACAAGTCTGCTACTGAGGCTCACAAATGCAAGAGCAGGAGGACTGAAAAATTGCAAAATTCAACATATGGTAATAGAAAGCCCCTACTTAACAAACTGTATTTACTTCTGCAAAGATAAAGTAGAGCTGGTGGTTTATTTTATGTATCATCCAATAATTTGTTTGTTTGGGGTTGGTTTGTTTTTATCTTTTGGAGGTGCTTTACTGCACTGCAGAGGTGCTAGAATGACATGCTCCCAAATAAGTGCCCTTTCTGTTTGTGGGACAGCTTTCACCTGGACAGAAGTGACACCACCTCCCTGACATGGCCTACCTTACCAAAGGAACACAGTTAAAAAGGATGGGGCATGCCAGCATCCAAACCAAGGTTTTCTTGTGTACTCATGGGCTGGCTGCATGGTGTGTCTGAGATGCAGCTCTATGTGATCTTTTAAACTCTTCCACCAGACCTGAGAACAGTGCATGACCTGACTCCACAGCTCAGTCCAATCACCTCAGCTGCTCCATCCACCTGCTCCTATGAGGCTACAGACTGTTTCCTGCAGAAGCAGCTATTTTCCCCATTCTCCAAGGTTATCCAGCTCCTGTGTGAAACAGCCCACCTATTGCCATCTTCCTGTGTGGTCAGTGTTGAACCCTGGCACTGTGCACAACTGCTCCTCCTTAGGCAGCTTCTGAGCCTCTCTCATACTGAGATTGTGCTTTGACAGACTCCTCCATAGTACTTTTTAAACAGAAAGCCTGGTATGACAAAAAGTATCCTTCCTGCATTTCCAAAGTGTTTCTGGTATGGCTCTTAAGTCTCCATCTTGTATACTCTCAGATATTTGCTTCTAAAATGTGTCCCTCTTGAATTTGGGACGTGCAGACAGGAGCAAAATTCAGCTCAAGCCAGTCATGGGTTAGGGAAGTGGATGGAAATTAGGGTAAGACCCAAAGACTGCTCTTACTCTTAATGCTAAAAAAAGAGCACAGTTTCCTCTGTCCAACAGATTGAAAAAGGAAACAGGAGGCACAGTCAGAAGATAGAGGGTTTGCTTTATAACACACTCCATATACACAGCTTTGAAAAGCTGACAAGCACTGTAAATAAACACAGTTTCCTGGTGAAGGAGAAAGAAAGGTACATTTTCCCCTTCTCTGAAATAATAAAATTCATCTTAGCCTTGAGTACTCTTAACCTGTTTAGCAAGAGACTGAAATCATCAATAGGTTGTTGATCATGTGGGCCAATACTCAGTCTGGTTTTAATGGTCTCTCAGACAGCTGGAGTGAACATTTCTATGCAGAATTTTGCTGTGAGAAGGCAATAATTGTCTATTATCTATCAAGTGATGCTGATCACTTTTTTAACCAAAAGGCAGTTCTCTCATTTTGAAAAGATGCAGCAGAGCTTAGCTTATTCCTATTGGTTACCGTTAAAGCAACAATTGGTGATATGAATGATCTCCCAAATACAGGGCTTTTGCAGTAGGGTGGATGTAGCATATACTCTCTTTCTACAAACTAAGTACTGCAGAAACAGAAAAACAAAAACAAACAAAAAATCACTCACAAACACTGCATTCCGTTATTTCAAATGAGAGGTACAAGAGAGGTACTATTATCTCTTAAAAATCTCTTCCACCCCTCCTGTTTCACACTTTCTCTACACTTTTTGAGTGAAACAGAACTGGAAGTTGTCACAGAGCAGAAAGGGAATGCAAATGACCTTAAGTCAGCTCTCCCAGCAGGAACCATACAGACATATATAGAGCCCCTACCTCTGGGGATTACAGCTTCACATCTCAGTTTTGCCTCACACCTGTGCAGACTCTTCCTCAAAAATCAATATGAGAACACAATGCAGAGACCAAGACACTGAGCCTACAAAATATTCCCTGTAAATAAGGTGGGACTAGGGTTAATTATTGCTTAGCTTTCTTCCCCACACTCCCACCCTTTCCTATTTTTGAGAGGAAAAATACTTTGACGGGATGAAACAACTGTAAATCCCTTCAAGGTTCAGGTTCTTTCTCTTTTTTGGAATAAAAGAAGCAGTGTTAGTTTAAGACCAGACTAAAAGGCAGAGGGAAAGAAGGCACATAACACAACTCTGCTCACAGCACAGCAAACTAAACAGAATTTGAATTCTCCACCTTTGAAACATGAAGTAACTATAAATCCCACAAGGAGAAGGCCATTTGCTGACATAGATTGTAGATAGCAGGTGTTAAATTACTTACTGTCCATTGCCACAAATACAAATGTATTGAGAATTACATTCCAAAAATAATAAACCAATAAAAGAACAGAGTTAAACTGACTCACTGGGAAATGATGTAAACTAGCCAAGATAACATTTCACAGATTATAGCTGTTCCCAGACAGACTGGCTAGGGGATGTTTGCCCAGCATGTCTTTAACATTACATTAACCTACAGTTAATGTGAGACTCATTTTCACAAACACCATATTTAGATAAGCAAATTAAAAAAAAAAAAAAGGAAAAATTAAAACCCAAAACACAAACACAGAGGATTCCCTGCAAATAAACAGGTGATAACTGATAATTATTCATAGTGTACAATTACAGAGGAAATGGAAACCCAAATCTTTTCTTATGCACACACACAAAAAAAATCTAAAGAGCCAATCTTCTTCTACAGATAGGGAGAATAGGCATTATATCAAATATGTCCACAATGTACTTGTCACCATATGAGAACTATGTTTTTCCTAAATGGTTAACATTGGGATAATCCACCTTTCGGGTTCTTACTCATTCCAGTAACATGGTCCACAGCACTGCCCTAATCAAAACAACATATTCAGTGCATAAACCAGATAACTGTATGGATAAGCTCCCATTGCTGCAGCTGGGTGGATATAAATTGTAATGCACAGGTAAAACCCCTCACAGAGCAAGCTACACATGAAGAGTGACAATAAAAGAACATCCATCGAGGCTGGCTTTTTTTTATTTTTGAAAGGAGTAGGGGGAGAAGGCGGTTGGAGAAAGCATTTGATTTTATGAACACATACATGTTACTCCTGCAATGCTCTTCAGTAGGGGATCACGAACAAGAACCTCTTTCCTACGAAGGAGGCAGTGTTTCCCTGGTTACAATGCACAGTGCCTCTCATTACTCTTTCAGCACATCTTAACTTTTTGCCCCCACAGAGATACAGAAATTTTCACTGAAACTAGTCACACATTTCTGCAATATCATTTTTTAATCCCATATCCTGCAAATATTTGTTTTTGTGAGTGCCGCTGGCCAAGTGGCATTTGATAAACAACAAATACTGCAGCACAGTTTTCTCATCAATCAAGCCATATAAAAGGCCAATCCAGCAATTTAATCTCCTGTTGCTGCAAGCTGTCTAAACACAGTGTTTTTTAACAAGACAGTTTTGTTCTAAGAGTATACACTCCATCCAAGTCTTGTCATTAATTTGAAAAATTACATGCATGATTCCCAGCCCCTGAGAAACACAGCTATCTTACAACTATTCTTTAGAACTGAACTTGTTTTAAACAGAATTGAAATGATCACTAAAATAACAGCTGTCAAAGCAGAAAAATAAAATTTAAAATCCATCAAATGGTTTCTTGAACGGTTCCTGACTTCTTAAAGGTTTTCTTTGGTGGTTGGTTTTGTTTTGAGAAATGCCCAGACTATAATTTTAAATTTTAAGAAGAGGTCAAACAACTCAAAACTAATTCCTTAGTCACACCTATTACAAAGGCTTGATGTTTTAGAAACAAAACAAAAGAACTTGCTTTCCTCCCCACCGTGCTTTTCTAAATCAGAAAAGAACTCCAATCATTGGAGCCACATAGAGATTACTTTCTTGCTCAGAGGGTCAATAGTCTGCTTGATGCCTTTCAGTGACCACAAAATTTGCTACTGACACTGGATTTCTGTATTCAAACCCAGTGTGGCACACTGCTGGACACGTGTGCCAAGTCTGCCCTGCAGGACAAAGATGCTCCTAGGCCTAGAGCAAGAAAGTCAGCCCAGAGCAGACTGGAAAGAAGGCCATTATAGAAACCTGGGGCACCCTTCCAAAGGGAGCAAAGGGGGCAAAGGCCCAGCCCAACTCATTCTAAAATGGAGTCTCAGTTTATTGCAAGGACTATATTACACAGTTGCTGAAACTCAGCAGCCTTTTCAGTCCAAAAAGATATTTCCCTCCTCAGATTATACCACAAATTCGCCAGATTTTCAGAAGGAGAATTTTAATAAACAGACAAGATTTTCAGCTCCTCTCAAGCTCAAGGTGATGTTCGCTGCAGTGTCATCATCCTCTCAGAAAAGAGGACCAGTGATTACCAAAAGACCACCACACAGCTGATCAGTACCAATGACTTCTGCTGGATTCAAACTGATGATCTACTGTGGAATCTCTCTACTATTTTGTTAATCCCTCAAGCAACCTGGTGTGCCTATTCCCTTATCTTCTACCCCCTGCAGTAAAGAGAAGTTAGGAAAGGACAACCAAACCTTTGCTCCAGGAAAGTTCTCTTTGAAGTTATACATCATTCATGCATTATGTAGAAATCCCTTTCATTTTGACTTGTAAAAGTTAAAGTCTCTCGTGACCTGAAAATGGGAGCAGGAGACCTTTTAAATTTTTCATTGTGGAAATCCATTGTAACAAGTTAACTTTTTAATCCACTTCCCTTCTCGAACAAATTTTAAAATGTCAAGTATCTCACACTAAATGTATCACCATGCAGAACATTTCTATACTGGAAATGTTGGAATGCTGGAGTGTCTTTCAGAATTATTCAAAATAAACCATCCATTAGTGAGCCTGATCTAGCTGGAGATGTCCCTGCCCATTGTAGGACTAGATGAGCTTTAAAAGTCCCTTCCAATCCAAATTGTTTTTAAATTCTAGGAAAGCTTCTACTTCACTGTTTATTGCCCAGGTAAGTCTGGTTTACAAGCAAAGAGGAGCTTTTTTTCTTAGCTGTGACCCTGTAAATTCAACCCAAGGCCTCAAAACTTAAGCCATATTCCTTCATTATTACTGATTATCTGCAGATGTGGCTCCCTGCAGTTCATTACTGTACATACCATTGTCCAGGCAATGCTTTGGCAATGGGACTACTGATAATGGATCCCTAGGTTGTGCAGAGAGCCAAGGACAATCTTGTTTGCTCTCCAGCAGCTGTTTGTTCCTACTGTCTGTACTGCAGACCTGAAACATCCATATTTATCATTTATCACAAAAGTAGACCTGCCAGCTATGAAGGTACTACATTTTTACCTTCCTCAGGATCCTTGTGCCTAAATAATCTAAACTAGACTTCTTATTCCTGAGATAAATATATATCACTAAAGAATTTTGAATTTGGCTTGTATCCCTGGTCTCTTTTCCCTGCCATACTCAGGTAACGTTTCAACTGTGCTCACAACATGACAATGTACCTTGCAAGTTGCTTTAATCTGATCAGGCATTTGAAACAGTCAGTGATTATTTTATATGCTTATATTTGCTGGAATAGCCATGCACACAGGGAAGAGCTAAATGGGGTTTGTCTGTATAACTGGACAGAATCTAGCATTTGACTTTCTTAAAGCAGTATTTTCAAGGTGTGTTTTCCCCTCCTCCCAATTCAAAATAGAGGTTGCAATCATAAGCCTCTATGAATCTTATTTCATAGTGAATGCAAAAAAACTAGGTTAAGGCATTATTAAGCTTGTACAGATAGACACACAAATACACCATGAAAGAGGGAGCTGAACATGAAAAAGGTCTATTCTTTTCCATTGTCTGTTCTGATGATATGCCCTGTACATAAAAGCATAATTCTTTTAAACAAACAGAAAATGTATTTAATATAACATAATTATGAACCTGAAGACTATCATAAAAAACATTCAAAGGGGCAGAACTGGACAATGCAATCGCTCTTCAGCAGCTTGTAATCCATGCAGCACACAGCTCATTTCATATTGATATAACATAATGCTTTTTTAATATAGGAGACATAAAGAACAGAAAGATAGAGAAAATTAAAGCCCCAATATTCCAGGTACAATTTGTCCAGCTATTACCTCAAAAATATCTTTATCAATGTAAACAAGACATTTAAGAATTTAACTGAAGTAGCACAGAGTTCCTACATGTAGTAGGTCCCATTCCAAGATGAGAAACCATTACAGATTTTCCCCAGAACAGTTGAAGAAATTTTCCTTTGAATTTGCAGCTCTGGACAGCAATCCCAGTTGTCCCATCCTTCCAGACCAAGTAGAGTTAGCAAAAGTTTGTAACTGAAACTCACCTGAAGCTTTGGTTAATGATGGGCTTTCTTCAGAAGGTACAACATTCCTCAAAGTAAAATCCAGGGCCCTCTGTGCCATAGCATGGCATAGGTTTAAGGCAAACACTAAATAACTTCAAGTTTAGCAACCTATTTCTTTTCTCAAGGGAACAGGTCAGAAGCCCTCTTCCATTCTAACAGCAGCAACAAACCAAAAGTGCATTACCTAGTAATTCCTGCGGCAACACTTCTTTGCACTTCTTCACCCAAATAGCTGTCTGTGTTTGTCAAACAATGAGATCTAAAGCACATTAATTAACAGCAGCAGAAGGCACTCAGAGTAAATACAATACTGAGACATTTTGAAGGAAGACTGAAGTATTCAGGTGTATCTCATGATGGGCTGAGTTACAGCAGCTCTGCTCTAAGGGATCCCATATGGAGCTCATTCTGGCATCAGATATCCCAAGCAATGGCAAAGCAAGTCTGGGATACCTCCTGTGCTAATGACACAACTGCCCTCAACAGAAAATTGATGTTTTATTAAAATGGAAGAAACAGTTTTAATGCTCTAATTGCCCTTAGCTTTTTTCATACAAACAGCACCTTAAGAAAGAAACCCTCCAGGACCCTTCAGGGACACACTATTGAAGTGCAACAAGTAGAACTGGGATGCTGCATGGGAATGCAGTTTGTTACCTTAGCTATCAACAGTCTACCAACAACTCGTGTTCCTGAAGTGACAAATGTAAATATGATTATTATTCTCTCCCTTCCCTCATGAGGAGCATCTCTGCCTTTTTTCAGTTTCACAGAGAAACTTTTAAACCCTGGACATGCATCATATGTCAAATCATTTATCCACCTGACCCTTCCTTGGCCAAGAAATAAATGGTCTTCATGATAAAAGATTCATAATGTAAAATCTAGAAGACACAGTGCAATTCTCAAGTCCTCTTTGATGCAGTTACCCACTGCAGGCCCCCTAGGGAGTGGCAGCCCTATTAGGAGACAGCTGTGATCTCCATTCTCTGTCACTGGGCAGGATATTAATCCCGTACCAGTAAGTATTTGAGGGCACCTTGCCAGCTAACTAGTTTTTTGAACTCCCAGTGCACTAGGGAGGGGTTATTTACTTTTTTGCGTTGGTTGGCATTCACACCTACTCTTCTCTTTTTTCTCCTCCCTTAGTTAAAGGCTAAGTAACCACAGATTCAACAAAACACAAAAATTAACTTTTAGATTAACTGTGGGTTGACTGGAATTCACAAATTCCCAAATGACTCAACAGAGACTGCACAGGAGGTGGGTAAGAAAATAAACATTTTTCTGGTTTTAGGGTGATCTTTAGGAAATACTGAAATTAGATGCCTCACCTTCATTCAGTACCAGAACCTGAATTGCAATGTTTCCTTTGCTTATTTTGAGACCAGACTTGCCCTGCCCTAAAACTCTGCTTTGCCATGGGCTGATACACGCTCTCAATTTCTCAGGTATTAGCTGATCTGCCCCATAAAAGTACTCAAATATTCAGGAGGCCAGAGAACGGGAACGACTCGGTCATCCCAATCCCAAATGGCTAAAATACCACTCACCTACAGAGACAAGGGAACATCCCAGTTCCTCATCTTCGCTTTGACTCACAGATTTCAACATCTTGAATGAACTGACCTGAGTTCAGGCAGGGCTGCCAGCTCAGCTACCCAGGCAGGAGAAGCAGAGACTCCTCAATACTAAATTCCATTGCAGGTCACGTGTGGCATCGCTCAGAGCTACAAATGGCACTGAAACTTAGGCAGGAACAGGATTAGGCAGCAGCTGAGCACAGGTTTTTGTAGTTCAGGGAAACAAGGAGTCCTTATTAGGTAAATGTGAAACTAGAAACAGCAGTGCAGCAGTGGCTTTGCACCTGAGATAATCAGCTCTGTGGAGAGCACAAACATAAGTGCCTGGACAGGCTAAACCACCTTATGCTGGTAAAGAGGAAAAAATACCTAATATCACAGCAAGCACTGCTAATGTGCTTCAGATCTGATCATCAATATTATATATTCTCTAGGGTCAGAGAAACTATGAATAAAAATCAAGGAGTAAAGGATAGGCCAACCTCATTAGACAGAGAAGTAACTCGCACTCAAATGCTCAAGTTCTAGAACTTCTGACCTGCTAAGGGAAGGGAAAGCTGGAAGAATTAAACACAAGCCCTTCATAGGGCATAACTGAGAATTCTTCCTATGCTTGTCAAATTCACTGAATTTATGCCCATTACATAAACATATCCAAGCTAATATAAGGCAAAATTTAAAAATATTGTTAGTTCCTGTTTGAGCAGTTTGGAAATGTAAATAATTGTGACAATTTTGGGGGGAGATTACTTGTTCAAAGTTATGTATAAGTCAGAACTATTAAGTAGTTTCATTATCAGTACAGAGACTTTTCTTGCCCCCTTAGTTGGAATCTCTCATCTTGAATTGTCACTACCCAGCACTCATCTCCCTATCGCAGTCTGCAGCAGCCAAGTGATAAGGCTTCATGTTTACCTTTAACAATGCCAATTGTTCATGCTGTCAGTGCTCAGGTTTTATCACTGCTTCAGTGGCAGGGAAATTGAGTTCTGGGAGGAGGGAGCCTGCATTATGTGAGAACACTGAGATGCAAGGACAGCAGTATTTTTGTGATTGAGAAGTCAGCTATAAAGCCAGCATTTACTATCCCTTTGAGTCAGCTGTGACCATAGAACAGACCCTGATGGCATGATGATAGCCAATCTCATTGCAGATTTCCTGTGCACAGAGAATTGTGAATGTTCAGTGATTCTCAGATTTGGCTGCATCCCACACGTGGTCTGCAGAGTAGAAAGTGTAAAACACGTATTATTTTTCAAGCCACAGTGCTCTCTGCAGGAAAGTAAGCAGTCCAAGACTTTTCACAGGCTCTCTATAGGTAGGCTTGTTTGTTTAAGTATATTTGGAACCAGGAATTTTTATCTGTAGCTTATCTGATGGTTTTGTATGGAGTTAATTTAGAGGATGATCTCACCATCAGAGGAGTAAATGCATTCAGATAGAGAAAAGCGTGACTATAAAGCAATGTTGAGACACGTAACAACTGTGGTTACAGAGAAAAAAAGTAGCACAAACAAATTAAAAAGGCCATGGCTCCAGGGAAGGAAAAGGCACAGAAATATACAGGAGGATGATTCTCAAATAGATAATTTAATCCCACCTTTTGCAGGTGACCTGCATAAACCGGGGGGGGGGGGGGGGGGTAAAATCTCCCTTATTTTTCAAATGCTTGGATAAAATTGGAAAACAAGAATAAACAAAAATAAAATAATTTCTCCATTTCAAATGCTGTCATCCAATAAGCTTGAAGGGAGCTCAGTGCATCTGAGACCATTCTATTTCACTTTCTACTTATTAAGGAATAAAAAAAAAGCTATGGTACAACTTTTGTTGCCTCCAATACACAAGACATTTTATCTGTTCTAGAACAATAGAAAGTCTTATCTTAACTGCAAGGTTATGTGACTGCTGCTACTACAGTTAAACACAGAACACTGCCCTGTGTCAGTGGAATGGTAGGAATGAAAACAATAGAACTGAAGAGTTTGTACTCCAGCTGGGGCCACTAAATCAATAGCACATGAACATAGCATTCTGTGAAACACCCATCACTGGTTACATCTGCTGCATCAAAGTCCTCACAATGCACTTAGATGGGCTGTAAAACCAGGATCAGTGGTCTGATCCTGACTGTTGTATCAGATGGTAAAGCTAGATATCTCTCTGAGTTCCTAATGGGCTAAACTTTTGCTAGTTTAAAACTTAAAAAAGGAAATATTAGGAGAGGGTATTTGTAATTGGTACATATAGTTTCTCTAATAAGTAGAAAATGTAAGACTTGCCCGAACTGTTCTAACAGGAACATAGCCTGTGTGCCCCTGTGTGGTTGTGAGCTATGCTGGCGATGGTACATGCCTTCCTAAGGGTCGCCCATGCCAGACAGGTCAAAACAGCAGGGTCAGACACAATACATCCGTGGGCAGGATGAGCTCGTTAGCCTTCTGGCAGTCATCCTAGGAGAAGGACAACTCCAATCCCAAACCCGGGCAGATGGAGCTTGCTTAGCCCTGTAAGGCCATCCATCTAAGAGAAGGTCACTCTAATCAAACCTACGTCCTGAGGGCCTCACTGCCACTGTCCAAGCTCACTTGGCCCTGGCAGATGAACCTCAGGATTAAAGGGTGGGTTCAGTTCTGCCCATACTGCATCTCACCTAAAAATCCACTGCACAGGCTTGAAGGCTTTACCCACATGCAAAAAGTCCTGTAGTGACGGGTGAGGGTCGAAATGGCAGGTGAAAGGTGCACTGGGAGCCGCAGCCCCAACCCTGCATGCAGGCGGTTCAGGATATTGGTCATTGGAGACTGACCGGAGATGAGTCTCTTGGGGCAGCACCCTGAACGCTGTCTCCTTTGAGAACACAGCAGGATCACTCTCGAGGAGAAAAGGCAACGCAGAAAGAACCGTGTATTGCAGAATACACCATCTAAGGAGTCTTTCTGCTGTGCCTTTTGCAATCGGACATGTCTGTCTCATATTGGCCTCATAAGTCACCAACGTGCCTGTAGCAAATGTGGATAGAGCCCTCCCAAATCTTCGTTCATGAAGCCCAGCCATGATATAGTTTCTCTAAAAGTGTACACAAAAAACAAACTGAAGGGGTGGATTTATCATAAGATTCATAGGAAGTAGCATAAGCCCAGTGGAGTGACAGACACAAGGTCAGTGACTCGTAAGATTCAGAAGTCCACCTTCCCTGCAAGCTTAACTATTCCCAGAGAATGAAGGAAATGAAGGAAGGAGGCTGCAGTGGACACTGTTCCTATCTGCTGAAGCATTTATCACACTTCTCATCTTACAGCTGAATTTATTCTACCCTCATTTCACAGAAGGAAAACTGAGACGTGGAGCAGAGTAAATCAGGGCCCCAAGGGGATAGAGGTGCTTGGTGGCTGAGTTAGGATCCAGGTTAATTTGATTTCCTTAACCTGCAAACAAAGGCTTCTAGCTGCTATGATTAGGTCTGTGTGCCTATTCTCATTCAAGGGAGCCAAGTCAAGAACTCTGTGGGGAGCAGACAAGGTGCCCATGCAGTATTTCGGTTTAAGCAATACAGATATATCAATATCAGTGATAAGATGGGAACAGGTGGGACAAACCTGCAGCACTGAGCCCTCATTTAAAGAGCAGTTGGATAAGAATGCAAGAAAATCTTTCTTATTAGCATTTCCATGTATTATATAACTGGAAATTAATACTGTTCAAGATGGAGTCAGTAGGTTGTAACTAGTTAGAGAGCTATGATCATGCTAATTCTTAAAGTCAATGATGCAGGATGTTTGTTAATTAGACCGAGAAGATGCTGAGCTAAATGAGCTCAGAGTAGTACTTCCTCTGCTCTTCTTGAAATCAATAAGGAGAGGGGGGAGGAAAGGAGACTGTCTTGTCTGACAAACACATTCTGTTCAAGCAAAACTGTCATGAGTGCAAGGACAGCACAAGTCTTCCTCCTGACGTGACTGACTCAGCAGAGCCTCTGCGAAAAGCTTTGATGGCATCTTACACCCCAAAACCAAAGCCCTCCTTTGATTTGCTTGTAATTAAAGCTTTCACATCTGCTACCATTTGGCCTTCCCCCTTTTCTGCATGACATCAAGGTAAGCAATTAAGTAGCTATTACAGCTGTTCCCACAGACATCTGAAGCACTGATCTCAGGTAACAGGTTTTGTTAAAATTATTGGACTAGAGTTGTCATCTGTTACTATGTTGAAAAAACCTACATCTCTCTTACATGCAATGTATAACAAAAAGCTTGGTAAAATCCTACAATATACACAACTAAAACAAATCTTTCTTTGTCTACCAGTTGGTAATCTGCTTGTCAAATTAACAGAATCCAAAAGAGCACCTGACATGCTATGCAAAGCTTTTGAGGTATTCTTAGCTTAGAAACAATTTTGCCTCTTTGTTGAGATAAGGAGGTGTGTTTTCTGATTGTATTATTATGGTAACTAATATGAAACCTGTATAATTATTTGACATTTCTTCTGTTCCTGCTGCTTATTCTCCCCACCTGAAAGCACATTCTTACACCATAATCACCTCAGTGGTCCTGAAGCAACAGGGGCCCTTGAATTCTCGAATACCGAATCCCATCCCCATGCAAAAGTATTTGACAATAAAAAAAATGAAGTGAGCGAAGGAGAACAAAAACAACTGTCTGCAGAATTGCAGCTCGACAATACACTTTTCAAAATTTACCAGAAGGAGTCAGTAACTCTATCAGTAAGTCTGTCAGGAAGTTCATCAGTGTGATGAGGTAGGATTACTCCCAGGCAGAAAAATCCTCTTAATAAGCTACCCACTGCTAATAGTAATACACTTGGGAAATTGGTGGTTCCTTTTAGGCTGAAAGAAGATGTGCTCTCTTGCTTGGATTTTTTTTTTTTAAGTTTATTTTGCCTCTGCTTTTTCTGGGAATATTCACATCAGACACTCACTTTGCCTTGCCACCCATATCAAACCAGAGAGAATTTGAATGGGATTGCATTACAGATACTGTGGAAGAAGTCTTAGATGGAGGTACATCAAACAAGCCATAATTAACACTCAGACTGGATAAATTCATAACCATGGGTTTAACTAAGGGGCATACTGAAAGTTTATCAAGGTAAACAATATTTTCCTCAAATAGAACAGAATAATCTCCTCCTTCTTCTGCTTAACAACAGCAAGAAGAACCTGTATGAACACCACTTTCATTTGATATTGTTGCAGCAGCTGCAATAGCAGTGCATGAAGTGTTCTAACAGCTGTAGAGTGTATCCATATTGGTAAGTGCCTTTTATTTTCCTGAGTATAAATAACATACTTTTTCTTTTAAGAGAAGTGAAAGAATAAAGTGTATCATCACAATTTCCATCAGAGGAAAAGTTGTCAGCTACACTAGGGAAATGGATTAACTGACAGGAGAGCTACAAATATCTCCTGAACTGCACATAATGCCATGAAAGTACATGAGGAATGCTCTGAGAAAGACGGGGAAGAAAAAACTCCACCAAAGCCATTACAGCCACTGCAATAATTCACTAATATTTGGGGTGTGCTGCTCAGTTCCCTCAGTATTCCTCTGGCAGAGTGTGAGTAATTTGACTCTCACAAAACCTAAGTAGTCAAACATGTAAAACTGACAAGGGTTTGAGCTGGAAGTAAAAAACCTCAATGGTTTGGCATGAAGCTCCACCTGATGAAGGAACGATAAGGTGGCTTTTAGTTGCCCATACTGGACCTGATCACTGCCTTTTACACTAGTTTACTAAGTTTTGGCATTTGGTCTATCCTAAGTGCCAACAAAGACTCCCTTGCATGGCTCCTCCCCCCCATTAATTAAAATCCAGAGCTGAGGAATAAATGGGATGCAGGGACTGGTACTGAACTTCAGAAATGGGTGAAGTTCAGTGTTCCCTGAGGCACAGAGAAAATCACTGAACCCCAGTGTCCTTCCTAGCAGCAAACCGCTGTGCTGAAGTCACTGCTGCTCCCATGAGGCTGCAGAAGGGTGGGCAGGCACCTCCAGCTGCACCGTGGAAGAGGAGGCACAAATGGGAGGTGTCACCCTGCCCGTGCAATCTGAAAGTAACTCGTAGGTGGTGCTGTGAGCCAGAGAACAGCGAGGGAAAAATGAAGTTTGCCTTGTGCAAGGGGATGTAACCACGTGACTTCCAAGGATGGGCTTTCAGAAGCAATGATGCATCTTCTCTAAAGTGCAACTTCCACTGCACGAATTCTAAAAGCCTGCAGACTCCTACACTTTTGGGTTCTGAACTTTAAAGTGTAACTCAAGCACAAAGATAATTATATAGGCTTTCTTCAAGGCAAAGGATGATAAGTGACTCAGCAAAGCATTTCATTGGTGCAGAATACTACACACACCCCAACCAAAACAAAACAAAGTATGGAGATGAAAATTCTGAAAGAAACATGGAGCTTGGGAAGAAGCAGCTTAATGAGCTACCTCACTACAGGCAGTCTCTGTATACATGATTAGTTTGATGTTTCCTCTCACATTTATTTTAGGAAGGGGAAAAAATGACTGTAACTAATTTTCTAAAAGGTGAACATCAAAGCTTTAAAGTGATGCTATTTCTAACACTGTGTGTATATGGACAGGTGAACAATTAGCAGCTAGCTTTATAATAAGACCAATATTTAAAAAAATAATTAGCAATTAAGTGTCTTGATTTTTGAATAACCGAGTTAACATCCTCACAAGAAGCTGTTTTCTGAGGACTTTCTTCCCTGGATTGTGGATCCTGGCAGCAAGACAAACTGAAACTCAGAATGAATTACAACTTCCAGAAACCTCAACCAAAATACAAGGAAAACCAATAGTCCCAATTTCAAGGCTTCTCTTCTACATTGTCCTATGCTGCATTGATCTTGTAAAGTAAGAGGTGGTAAACAAAACTACTATTCTCAGCTGCATTTCATTTGCCTTTGCAAAGACATCATCTCCTACAACAGAAAAAAGCGAAGCAGCCCCAAGGATCTGGCAGGCAAGTGAAGGATGAATTACTTTTGTTATGATGAATCCCTTGTGATAAGAAAAACCATCAGCTCAGTTAAAAATGAGGGAGGTAGCACAAGCTCACTCTGCTGATGCTAGTTAGATATTTATGCAGTTGTGCTATCTCCAGGTTTCAGAGCTTAGGCTGTCTATGTGCACTGTAATACATGAACATTGTGTCTCTGGTGTAGATGAGAGTCAGCAGCCACAAAATCCTGAAATAGGGGGTGGAGGAAGGAAACTCTGGGCCAGACACAACCACAGACATCTGTATGACATGGCTGTGTTTCCAGCTCTGCTGCTAGGAGCTAAGATGTAGACCAAAAGCTACATCCCACAGAGGAGAAAGGACAGAGAACTCAGCAAAAGTCTTCACTGAAATATGATCCATAATAAATTCAAAGCAGCTTAATTCTCTAAGTTTCTTCCCCGCTTTCAGTCTGGTTTGCTAGAACTTTTCTTTTGGTCTTTTATTTAGTTATTTGATGGAGATTCCAATAGCACTAGAATTTTTTAATCTTCTCACACATGTTCTTCAGACTTCCTGTGTCATCCAACAGAACTTTCCCCTTTAGGCTGAAGTTTACTAGAATAGAATCTGAAATTCAACATCTGCTGGGAGAATTTAAGCATGTCTCAAGAAACATATCTCAGTTTTCTCATCAAATACTGATCTATCTGAAAAAAACCTAATTCCTACAGAGAACCTGAACATTTACAGTTCCTTTCAAGTGGTCTTTCTTAGCAGTAAGGAGAGTTCACTTTTACCAGTGTATAGCATTGGTGCAAAACCACCCACAGCACACATCTAAAGAGAAGAAGCATTATTCCTCCAGAGCTCCAGGGATGATGTTATTAGAGGTCTGATTCCCATAGTAAGTACACTGCAACCTTAATAAACCATGTATTTGCATCAAAGGATTATGTCCATGAGTGCAGGGGAGTGGACTCATTTAATAGTCTTTCTCTATCCCTGAATGCTCTGATCCCTACAGCAACTCTGCACTGCAAAAAAAACATAGCTCCAGAATGACAAATTGATGCTTTTCTTCCTTTTAAAACAAGTCACTTCTGATTTTATGGCTACACCAGATGCACTTTCCTCACTTAGATTTAAGGAGGACAAGCTGGTTTTATTTCTCCCTGTTTTTGCCAGAAGCCTTGTATTTTGTGCTGGATGCCTCAGGACAGGGCTGATGTAATTCTACAAACCATGGTTGATCTGTTTTGCTTTTGCTGAGCAATAGCTCACAAAAATAATCTTTATGGTTCTGACTGCAGCAATTGGGCAGGATTAGAAAGTCAAAGGTCTGACACGCACAGGCATGTACCTTTGTCTTTAATTCTGTGTGCCTCCATTATCAGATAATCTTCCCTTTGAATTTTAGATAAATAACTCCTTGCCCCTTTTTTCTTGGCATAACTAATGCAGTTTTACCCCCTCTGCATGAATGAAAATACATTCAGAACTACTACTGTGAAAATAAAGCAGTCCCCTTATGCTGGCTTAGGGTGCCTGATTTGAAGAGCCTCTCAGGACTAACAGCTGGCACTAGCTCAGAACTTCCAGACGAGCTGCCAGTGGCAGAGGGAACTGAAGACTCACTGCTCTCATGCCTCCAGAAAGGTTCTCACTTTCTGCAGCAATGTAAGGGCATACTGGGACATGCAGGCAGGGTAGTTTGTACTGATAATGCCTCTGCTGTCTCTATCACGCGAGTAAACAGCTCATTTCAAGATACAGTGCCACCAAATTCACTGTCCAGAACACAGTTTAAGCCTTTTCCTCTTACAAATTCAAAGTTCTCCATCTCCTCGGTGAAAAGTATTTTAGATTTGTCCTATAATGGAGTCAGGCAGCCACATGCAGAATTTTGCTCCAGAACCATATCTGTCCCCAGGAATGTAAAATTCCCTCAGTAACACAATTTCCCTTGGTCTCCTTGCTTTTGGTAAGTGTCTCAGTGGAGGAAAGTGAGACTTCACAGACTTATACTTCTGCAGATCCTAAAAAAACTTTTTCTAGCATAGTGAATATTCAGTTGGAATGGAAATTGTGGAGCACATACAGAGATACTTCTGTGATACTCAAGTGGCTCAGTCCTTTAATCACTGACCGGTTCTGATTTTCCCCAAACTACTGATTCCTTCCATTCTGATTTAGCACAGAAACTACTATATTCTTTCTTTAACTCACAAAGGAAGCTCATAGACCTTCAAGACAGATTCTATTTTTCCCAACTGACTATTTCTGTTCCTGTTGTTTCCTCACTTTCTAAAAGTTCATAGCCAATCTCTCAAACATTGTTCCCTCCCTCTGGTCCCTCACTCAGAGTGAAATTAGCCCTCTGAGCTAAGGAGTCTGAAACATCCTTCTGCAGTCCTAGTCCACCTTTCTCACTCAAAACGTTCTTTTCTCAGCTTTAGCCCTCAGGCAGGTGATGTGATGCATTTACATCTCTGCTTTTTTCCCTCCATTTTTATTGTTGCCTGCAATTCCTACAGACCTTCTACAAACTCCAGGCCTCGGAACATCTCAGTTCCAGGTTGATGTAACTACAACTTGTCTTAAGGAACTTCACTGCTTTGCTATAACTTTCTGATTTCAAGGGCTAAAAGTGCCTTCCCCTAAGCCTTTCATATTTTTTTTCTCAAATATTTCCTTTCTTTCTATTATTACTGGATTCTGACAGCAGTTGTCCTGTTTTATATCATGTTTTACAGCCAGGTATCCTCTCTTAAAATTCAAAAGAGGTGCTGAATAGCTTTCTTAGCAGTAAATGCCTGGGGATGTACTGTCACCTCTTTTATTCTTCAGTCTGGGAGGGCTGCAGCTCCCTACTCAGTAAACTGCTAGATTTGTCAATCTTGGAAACAAGTCTATTGATTTTATTTATTTGGGAGGTAAGGAGTATGATACTCTTAATTTATAAAAAATATTCTTTTTTTTATTTTTGGTTGTTGAGTGGTCTGTTCCATTCACTATATATTCTACTACATTATAGACTGGAAGGATGGAAGAACCTGTCTTCTGTTTCACACTATTTCTTCACCTGGCTCTGTAGGTATTTAGGATTCAGGGACTGCTGCAGGGGACTAGTTAATTTAAGTTGGGGTGTTTACTTTTTTGTTAAATAATTTAAATAATTACGAAAGTATCAGAGCACTAGAGAAAACAGTCCCTCATACTAGCATAAGATGACAGAAATAGCTCAAGCACCAGTCAGGAGGAGGGAAGAGCAGAAAATGTCCCTCAGACTTTGCTAATACTTAGCTGCCATGATAATAATTTTTTTGATCTCCTATACTGCCACATCATACCCCATGCAAAAAATAATACCCTGGGGATCTATACACTCTTAGTATAATTTTGATTGGACTTGCTTCCAACAAAACTATTATCTGGTTAACTACCACACCAGCTAGGGCAATGTTTGTGCAGAGGGGAAAAAATAAGTCCAAATATTTCCTTTCTATGCAGAGGTTTTCCTGATTTCTCACCTTTTTAACTGTGGTGTTTGGTTTTTTTTTCTCTTAGGTTCTTATCCATTAGAAATCTTGACCTTCATAATGAAACCCCTTGCATTTGAGACAAAATTTGAACATATGAAGCAATCATACAGGTTCAGAAAGAAGGGAAAGAGAAGCTAAAATGCATATGTAAATCTCAGGTTTTCCTCAGAGCTTTCTTGGAATACAAACAATAAAAATAGGTGTTTCATTTTAAAAATTATCCAAGAACTTCCATTGCTTTAGCCATCTGAACTGCAGAAAGAACTCCCAGCACTGTGGTAACAATATATAAGAGGTGAATGACCATCAGCATTTGAACTCAGAATGATGATCATCCCAGTTCTCCAGCACTGAGAACAGGAACAGAAACATAATCTCTACAGAAAGTGCTTTTGAGAAATATAGCTGGTGCATCCTCACCTGTCATCTGACTGACCTTCTGCTGGGCTTTAGGGCTCCATCCCACACACTTGGATTTAAGGTACAGATGTATCAGACTATAAATGATCCAAGTTAGACTGTGCCTGACAGATTGCAGGCAAACACCTATGCAAACATCCCCTTCCCAAGTAAGCAATTTATATGGATGGGCTGGATACACCACAGTGTTATATAGTCTTTAAATGAAAGGCAGCAGTGAAGACAACATCTGCTGCAGGATAATGCAGAATTACATACTCCAGCCAGCTCCAAATCTATTTCCCTAAAACATCAGGAGTAAAATTTTAACCTCTAAAGTCACAACAGTTACACTTTGGCTCAAACCAGCATTTAGCCACTGGTTAGGGTAAGTATTATCCAAACATAAAAAAAATATTAAAAAAAAAATAAAAAGAACTTTGGAGGTGGGTTTTTTTCTTATATCATCTACAATTTTTCAGGTTGCTTTGCCTGCTGTCATGTGAAGTCTATATATTTCCTAAACTTATTTTCTCCCTTTGGAAGTGCATACACTGATTTGTTGTACAGTTTCCCTATATTTATTCACTTATGAGAAGTGGTTGAAGGATTTAACCACATAAATCTCTTTGGCTCTCAATGGGATTTGTTTTCCAGAATTCTCTAGAGGCTTTTGAAAACTCTAAAACCCCAGTCCTACAATAAGTCTGCTTTGTGTTCTCTTGTATTTTTATTTCACAATCGTTCTACTGAACAGGCTTACAGGCATGCATATTTGCTGATCAGCACATTTTAAGGAATCCCAGAGAATACACATAAAATTCACTGTCTTCTGCAAGGTAGTCATAAATCCCAACAACAGCATGTTTATGTGTCTTATTCTGCCCCAGCTCACATGTCAGTAAGTACACCAGAATTCAGGGAACTGACTCTGAAGGATCCACAGAAGCCAAGAGTGAGTGGGGGAAATGTTGCATTGGGTAGTTTTAAATCTCCACTCATAAATCAGAGGAAACTGTGAACTGTTTGGAATAGAATATTAGCTACTTTATTCCCTGTCACACATCAGGGCAGCATTTTGGATCACATTTGCCCTACTGAAAATACTGAATTCCTCAGCTCTACTGAGCATTTCAGAATAATAATACAGAGGAGGCAGATGAGGTGAATCACAAAGGATCAGAAAAGGCCAAATCATTGTACTGACCTTTCAGCTTTCCCACATGACAGTGCTCACCAAGGCTGGGGCACCAGTGCACGAGGTGGAATAGTGGCCAGGTGTGGTGGGGTTAAAAACCTTAAAGATCTCAGTTGGGATCACCCACACAGCGTGCCCAGCGTAGAATATGAAGCCTTTCATTCCTTGGTGTCTCAAGTTTAAAAATTAAGTTGAATGACAGAGTTCAGCCCAGACTCACTGATCTGCCATATCCAGGTTCATGCCTAGGTCTATAGAGATTAAATTTTTTTCCCTCTTGAGACAGAACTGTGTTTTTCTCCAACAAAGCAACATCCTCTAGCATAGTCAGTACATTTGTGAATGGTTGAAAGTCTCTTAACAGAAAAACATGGAATGAACTGTCCAAATTAATAATTAAACTCAACAGGGTTAAAATAAAAAAAATGCATTACAGAAATGGACCTGCTGAAGCAACAGTCATTTGAGCCTAGGAAATCAAGACTGAGCAAACTACACAGCTATTGCAAACAACTCCCAGTGACCCTCTCCCATATTTTAGGCAAGAGAAAAATATGCAAACCTAAAGTAAGCTAGTTTTCAAGAGAAAGATTTTAAGAGGGTGTTTATTCAAAAATTATTATGACCTAAGTCAGTTAAAATTGTATGCAGGGTAGGTGAAAGAAGCAAAGGTGACAAAAGGCTGCAGGTAAAAAATTTATTCCAACACCTCAGTCTAAAGAGGGTTTAATTACAAGTGAATACACACAGAATACCCACATCATTACCTGCCTTTTGGAGTGAATAACTGGACAATCAGATTAGTAACTTTCTCTTAAAACCTAAATTTTCTGTAGGCTAAACAGAACTAGTTCAGCATCTCTGAATAGTCTGGGAAACAAATTCATCTGGCAGCATCAAATATAATACAAAGCCTGAATTGGCAACCTGTGTTGGTAAGTTGTTTTTCTTTTAAACAAAACTAACCATATTTATTACTTTAGGGTTTCAGTTTGTATTTTACCTTTTACAGCTTGTATGAGATCCACTTGATTTTTCTTTTTTCTATCTTTTTCCCAGTTACTGGTAAAAATTTGAATTCAACCCTGCTTCTGATCTCCTAACTTAAAACAATTTAATGGAAATTAGTAACAATGAATCTAAGGAAATTATCATCAAGCAAACCCGACAAGTATGTGACTCCAATGGAAAACTGAACCCCCCTCCTACCCCACCCTGGTCAGCTTGTTGTGATCAAAGAGAGAATACATCAATTGTAAGGTCATTAAAAGACAAGGGAAACACAATTGATATTGATGTAAGAGGAAACAAGCTTAGAGAAGTCTAACTGGTGATGCAGCCATTTTAATGGAAGAACTATTCAAGTGGGACAGGCCCACTCCCTGCCCTCAGTCTCCTACAAGAGACAGAGGTCTCTGCCTGTCAGTGGACATGCCTGATTAACTCCTCACTCGTCTGGCAAATGACCCAGCTCTGTAACTGAGCCCAGTGGGACCAGCAGGGCTTCCCCAGTTGTGAGCAATTATTGGCTGTTCCAGGATGGCATTCAGCTGTCACCCCCGTGCCAAAGAAACCCCACAAAATGTCTGTGTCATACTTCTTTTGTTCACGTGAAGAGGCATTTTGTGGAGCAAAATAACAATAGATAAGCAATTGGAGTGAATTAATTTTACCTGATTCAACTGGTAGCCATTATAATTAGAAAACAAGCTCAGCTTGCTATAGAATTCTCTATTGATCCACTTTTATCTCGAAGAGGGGTAGAGAAATAAAAACATTTAAAGGCACCTTATTATCTTCCTAGTTACAGAGGAGGGCAGGAGTTGAGTCTGGCTCTCACTGTATGCTAGCTTCAATAAGCACTGTGTCAATAAAAGGAACAAAATGTAACAGAACTCGGAGTCACTTACTCCATAGAAATAATGGTTTAGCAGTTAGTTCCACCATTAAAGGTCAAAAAGAAAAAAGAAAAACAACAACAACAACAACAACAAAAGTCACGCCAAAATTGGGGTAGATTCAGGAATTCAACCTGCAGGTTAATTTATCCCAGTATACCCAAAGTAAAGGTAGAAGTTTGACATCACAGCTGACATCTAAGATTTGAACTTTAGCATTTCAGATTACTTTGATTTAAATTCTATCTGCAATATCACTCTCAAGAGAGTTATGACATGGAAATGAAGATTTTTGTCACATTTACTTATTATATTTCTTATGTATAAGAAAAATATACACAATAATCCTATCTCCCAAAATACAAATGCAAATTGAATTGCTCTTCTGAAATTATCCTGAATTAAATACTTGCAAATTCTAAACTTATGTGTTCTGAAGACTTTAAGGTAGTAAAATAAACTCATTATCACAGTTTCACGCAGACTGAAATGGAAAAATAAATCCTATGATAAATATCTTGCAGCAGCAGGTATCAGTGGCCTAAGGATTGAAACTGGCCAGAGAATAAATAAATAGCAACAGACTGGTTCACTCTTTCCCTGCTTCTTGTGCCATTAAATCTTTCTTGAAAGAGAAATTGCACCTACCAATTTTCTAAAAGAATGGATCTCTGGAAGTGATAGAAGGTCAACAGCAATTTATCTACATAACTCTCTGATAGAAGACTGACACATTTTACCAGCCTGTTCTCTTAAAGATGCAACATGATAGATACAGTTATTTTGAAGGGCACTATTCCTTTTTGCCCATATGCTGAGAGGAGCTTTTGCCAGAAACACAGGAAGTATTACAAAGTTGCTCTGAGAGATTTAAAAACAAGCACATGCATATTTAATTACTCGTCTATGTGAGAAAAGAAAACTCTGTCTTAAGAAAACCAGCTACCAACTAATTTTCATTTTCTAAATGGTCAGATATTATTCAAGTCCAAAACATGAAAAGAACATGCAGGTAGCCATCAGATCCAATTTCAGTGTTGATTTTCAATGGTCTTCTGACGTTATAGCAATACCTGGCAGTAAAATGCCCTGTGCCCACAGACATATCACATTTCAGCAAGCTGCTTAGAGCTTCCCATTTGTATATTTTTCTGACTTTTATTTTCTGACTTCTCTTTTTATAAGCAACATGATTTACAGCAGACTCAGCACTTGATTAGACAGGGCATGAGTTCAAAATGGGTGGGGTGTGAATTTAGTGCTCACTAGCTACTTTACAAACTAAGTCTGAATGTGGATAGAAATTTTAACTGTTAAGCCCTAGCCATTCTTTGATGAAACACATACAAATTTCCAGTGTTTTGATAATGAAAAATTCATTGGGTACAGAGTAAAAAGGGTTCTCTGATATGAAGAATCATTCTTACTGTACAATAAGTCTTTCTTCCAAAATAAGAGATTACTACCCAAGTAAAAAAAAATAAATAAATAAATAATAAATAAAAACCTCTATATGTTTTTATTCCAGGAAAAATTACCATCGATATAAAAAACTTCCGACCAAATGTTTTATTTGAGCTATAAAGCACTAAACAAATGCTCCTAGAAACCAGTGTCAGTAATTCTAAGTAATACCAGCCTTACTTGTATTGGGAAAAAGATCAAGCCTATAAGAGTGCTGAGGCAGAACTGAATCATACTCTGGCCTCATAATTGCCCAGCACAGACTTATGGAACACGACACAAACATGAATGTGCAAGCAGTTGCCTGAAATCTTTTGTCCAAACTGGGAGCAAATCATGGTCAGACTCCAGACCTGTGGCAGGCAATAGGAAAAGTCCCCCATTGATTTTAAGGGACTCCCGTTCAGCTCTGCAGTGTTTGTTTCCATGTAACCCAAGCTATTCTGCAGATTTCAACCTGGCTAAACTTCTGAGCCTGAATTACAATGGAAACTGGAAGGCATTCAAGTGTTATTGACTCCTCAGAAGTGGAGCCAAATTCACTAAAAAGTGCTGTTTAACAGATAGGAATATGCTGATTTCCCCCAAAATTGTGTAGATTAAAATGGCAGTGTTACAAAAACAAGAATTCTGTTTTCAGGCCCAGGGAGAGAGGGGAATAAGCAATCTGAGCCTGTTCCAGGCTCACAGAACACAGAATATTGCTGGGCTTGCAACACATCCAGTGATAACAGAAAGTAGCAGGGATCACTGTGGAATTTTGTGGTCATTTAAAGGCTGCTTTAATCAGTAAGTTACTTACATGTGCAATTTTCCAGCTTAACCACAGAAAGGTAACAGTAAATTGTTCAGAGGTAAATAATGCATATTAAAGTCTTTTCAGCTTTCTTCCTTATATGTGCAAGTTGCTGTTACATAATGTTTAACACAACATATTTCTGTATTTTTAAGCTGGTGCTTTACTTCTGAGACCCTGTAGAGGGCATTAGGAAACACAAACACTGTCTCCTCCCAAGTCCTACATTTCTGGGACTGTAATAGGAGTAGAGCTAATGAGGATGGACTGAAATCCAGCAGATACACCCACTTCTTATCACCTCTGCTGCACACATGGAGAATCACCATTTTTCTGCTGCCAGTAAACCTACCAGATATAGCAGGGTCTGTGATCCATTTCTTTGACCTGAAATAATTTCTTTTCACTTTCTTGCAAATGTGGAGTTTGCCTATGAGTTTGCTACAATTAGGTTCTACAAGTTTTACTCCTAATATTCAGGGCAGAAATACTGAAGTGACATTTCCCCTCCTAATCTCATTATTTTCCTCTTGGTCTTTAGTATTTTCTGCAGTTGCAGGGCTTTCTCTAACTTAGGAGTATGTTTCAAAGATGCTTGTTTCCCTCAAGTAATTCTCACCTTATTTCCAACCTAAGGACTTGTTTATAAATCAGCCATACATAACAGACAAGATTAACTGGGGAAAAACAAATGAACTGAAATTCCCAAAGGCTCTGAGTGATGGAGGGTTATACAGTGAGAACATACAAGCTGTTAACATGGCTGATCTAAAGATACTTTGAATTCTCGAACCAAGTAGATCAAAACAGGTTATTGCTCCCTTAGAAAAAACAAGAACAGTGGAATCAACAACATATTGTGTCCTATGGACTTGAGGCCACCACCACTATCCTCAATCTTAGCAGGAGCAGCAGCAGCTCTATCTTTTCTTGTGATAACTCCGCAGGAAGGGACAGCCAATGCAGGATTAAAGCTGTGCTGCCTGCTAAGCTGTGAACACAGACAACCTGAAATCAGTTAGTATTTCCCTCTGGGAAACTACCCTTAGGGGTATTTACCTCCTTATTGAGCCACCAGCTTCTGTGGCCTTTAGGGACACTCTGTCTTTGAGATAACTCAGCTCATTGTGACCTATGGATTCAAATGGCATTAGGAAAAATTGAGCAGACAGACAGTGCAATAACACACATCACTTACTGAAGGTACAACCATTAACACCAGGAAGTTCACTAAGAAAAGCTCGACCCCTTCCCAGTCCAGCAAGTGGCACCAAAGCTTTTTCTTCTTTGCTTTTCTGTTTTAATGCAGAAGAGAAAAGTGAATCACCACAAGACTGGTGTCCATCCTGGAGGGTGATAATAGCAAGTCTGTACCTGAGAAAAGATCCCACGAATTTCCACCTGCTGTAAGATGGGTCTGAGGAAGAGGACAGGCCCAGACAAAGAGTCTTTCCCATCAGGGGCCATCAAGGACAGTGACAGCTCCTTTTTGATCTTTCATAACTCTTCTATTCCCTGGACACTCTGTTAATTGAATAAGCAAAACAAGCCAGGCTGTCACATCCTCTTCCTATCTTGCTAGATTTCTGAAGCAGTTGAAGCTTGCAACAGTCTTGAGCCCATTTCTATTCAAGACCATGTGGAGGTACAAAGCACGATGGGAGGGGTTGTCTTTCCAATAGATTCACATTGGATTTATCAAAGTGGAAAGCTGTATGCCTCTTGGTTTTTTTCAAAAGTGTCTAAGAGGATTAATTTCAAGGCCATGATGTGAGTTACCATGTTTTCTTCCAAGCAAGGCAGAGAGGGCCATGGTGCAGGGCATTATAGGGCTCCCTGCCAGCCAGTTCTGCTTCATGCTTCTTTGCCAATTAGTCTGCTCCAAACAAACAGGTTACCAATGAGCTTCTCCTTTAGCATTTCTGTATCCTATTTTCTCTCTACAATCACTTGTTTTTATGCTCTGGAGCTGACAATTCGGAGACAAGAGATGAAAGGCAGGAGAGGGACAGACACACAAAAACACATCTGCATCACCTCCATTCTTATTCCAATAGATCTCATTAGGGAACACCTGCCTGAATTCCTCAGAAGCAGGTTTGTACAGGGAAGGTGAGAAGCCAAGTGAGCTCACAAGGAGCTGTCCAGGTGTCAGTAGAGGACAGAGGTAATTGCCACTGCTCTGGGACCTGTAGGCCACACAGTATTTAAGTTAAAGGAAATGTGTATTTGCAGCTACTTCTCAGCAACTTTGCTCTGAAAAAGGACATCGTACTTTATATTAACCATAAAAGCTGGATATTGCCTTTTTGAGTTGAGGGTGGGGGTGAGGAGTGGAAGAACTGAGGCATTTCTTTTCAAGAGAACAACTGCATTTAGAGGTGCAATTAATGGTCATGTACCATATTCCCCAACTGACTTTTGATAAAGATCTAGACCTAGGATTTATAAAAATCTGAAGATTCAGAGGAGCTTAGGAAAGGAGAAATTAGTCTGTTGACAAACCTCATGCTAATAGATGCTTGCAATTTCAAGAGTCACTGAACAACATAAAGCCTTTGCAGATTTTTGAGCTAAGCAGAAAGGAATCAAAGCCAGTGCTCCCTATTCCAGCATTCTCTGTTGCAAAACATCAGTCTGGGTCATCAAAGTAAAAAATTCTTTGAGTTACATCTTTGCTAAACAATACCTATGCATGGTAACACTTTGTTATGAAGACACAGCTCTGAAAGGCTACAGCAGTTGGATATACCCACTGGCTGAATTTTCATGCATGCTGTTTCTCATTTCAGAATCTATGGTTATCATAGAAAAACATCTGGTTCCTCTTTCTGCTGAGCACTACCTGTGATAAAAGGCATTGTAAAGCTTCTCTGGGCAAGTATTTACATCTTTCCTACCATTCCCAAAGAATTTCTTTGAGGACTGCTGTAAGTCTGATGAAGTGTTTGCTTCATATATTGTACTACATCAAATTTTTAGGAAGTGCTGTAGTACAGATCTCAGAACCATTAATATAATCTGCTCTAGAGGCCTTTCTAGTTTTCTGCAGGATCTCTGTAGCCAGGTAAGAGGGCAGCTAAGAAACTGTTCTGCCTCTGTCACAGGGTCCCACATAGTGTCAGCTCAGCTTGGAGGAGGTGACCCTTGAATATGAACCAGCTTTCTTGGGACTCTCTTCCCTCCAGGGCTTTATCCCAAGGCACTCTACCAAGCAGATCCCTGACAAGGCCAGAGTCTGCTCTCCTGAAGTCCGGGGTAGTGAGTTCACTGTGCACCCTTTTCACTGCCCCAAGGATCTTGAACTCCACCCTTTCATGGCCACTGCAGCCAAGGCTGCCCTGGAGCTTCACATTCCCCACCAGCCCTCATTGGTGAGAACAAGGTCCAGCATAGCACCTCTCCTCATTGGCTTCTCTGTCACTCAGAGAAGGATGTGACCATCAGTGCATTCCAGACACCACCTGGATTGCTAATGCCTCACTGCAGTGTCCCTCCAACAGGTATTGGAATGGTTGAAGCACTGTGTGAGGACCAGGACTTGTGAACATGGGCTCACTCCTATCTGTCTATTCAGTCTTTTGGGTTGGACAGCCTGTAGCACTATAATGTCACCTGCTCTGCCCTCCTTTTAATCCTGAACCCTAAGCTGTCAGTCAGCTCCTCATCCATTCCCAGGCAAAGCTCCATGCCCTCCAGATGGTCATTGACACAGAGGGTACCCCTTGCTCCTCTCTACTGCCTGTCATTTCCTAAGAGCCTGTATCCTTCACTCCAACACTCCACTCACAGTAGCCATCCCACCCATCTCCGTGATGCCAATAAGATCATAGCTCTGCAGGAGTGGGCACACCTCTAACTCCTCTTAATTATTCCCAATGCTACGAGAATCTGCATAGAGGCAAATTCAGCCCCCAGAGAAGCTGGAGAGTGGCTGAAATTCCTTTGTCCTGCTCTTCAGATGCTCTCCTGCTGAGCTGTACTGGATACTCCTCAGGTACTCCTCAAACTGCTCCTGGCTGTATCACTGGTGCCCACATGAATCAACAGTGGATAATAGTCGATGGACGGTATGAGGCTTGGTAGTCTCTCAGTGATAACCCTGGCATGACCCCCCAGCAGGCAGCCCATCTCTCTAGAGAGAGGTCAGATGAGCAAATGGGTGCCTTCATGTTTATCAAAAGAGTCACCTGCTATTCTCACACGTTGTCTTTTCTTAGTTGTGCTTAGTTGTCACATGAGGAGTAGATGGGGCTGCCTTACTTAGCTCCAGCGCCTCTCATGATGTGAAGGGTCTTTTCAGCCTGCAGAGTGGTGAAGCAGTTCTGCAAGGGCACCTCAGGCTTTGAGGGACATCTCTTCCTCCTGCAGGTCCTTATCATTACAAGCTTTTATTCTCCTGCATCACTTGCCCCCCTCCCTCCCTCCCTCCCTCCTTCCCACCCTTCTGTGTGTGCTGGTGGGGGAGTTTGTATTTGTTTGGCCATGGGCTGTGGGTCCACTGCAGGCTGCACTTGGAACCAGTTCTCCAACTCCTTCCCAGCCTCCCTGATGTTGCTCACTCTTCTCACCACCTCCTGCAGCTCAGCCAACTGTTGCAAATATGCAAATTGTAATTAGAAGGAAGTGTTAGAGCAGCCACATTAGCACTGATGTTGCAAACACACTGCAGCTTGATTTACACAACAACATTTTGACAGCACAATTATGTCAGTTAAAAACAGGGAGAAGAGTGTGGCTACAGCATCTTAGCTGTGACAGACAGACCTGATGAAATCACTCCTTTTTGAGGTCACAGTGAATCTGACATTTTTTTTCTGAAGCAGAACTAGAGCTGCACAGGGACTGCTCAGTTGGCTGTCAGTGGATAACAAGCTGTGAAGGCAAGAAAGTATAGCCAGGGAGCAATGATGAACAATTGGAAGCAGCACAATTAGCACATAGAGGATCCACATAGCACATCCACAAGAGGATGACCTTTTCCTTTTTTAAATGTTCATAATTTTCACTAGAGGAGAAACTCCGACTGAAATCAGTAGGCTATTGAGAATTTGCCACTGGGCAGGGTCTATCTAAAGTTCATAAAGCAACTGGGATGAGCCCATGATTATAACAATTAAATTACTATAATTAGGAACCTGGCTCAGCTCCAGCTGAATTTCACAAATGAAGTCCACTCATAAGCCTTCCTATACTTGTAAGTACATACAAAAAGTTAATAACAAACTGGTTTATTATCAAAAAACATATAGGATAAAAAAGAACAGACTCAATAGAAACAAAACCTCTTATTTAAATTATTGCTATAAAGCTAATATTTACCTCATAGTCTTTTGAGAAGTCAGGCTCTGCATGAACATTTTACACTGTAAAATCAATGAGGACACCAAGTTCTTTTTCCAAAATGAAGAGGTAGAATCCCTGTTTTAAATGAGGAAAAAAAGCATTGACATTTCAAGAACAGTACAGTTTGTATTTCTATGACAAGATGTGAGCAGCATGAATTATGACTCTGATATTAAGAAGTTCTGGTCCATCTACTACTCTTCCCTCAAGAACAACTTCAATTTCCATCTCCATTGAAGCTAAAAAAAAAGACCGAATTAAAAACATGTTTCTTCTCCAATTCAATTCTCTTTAAAACAGAACAGGGGAGTTAAAAATGTCTTGGACAGAGGGCAAGGAACTATGTATAGCTATAGCAAAGTCAGCAGTATTGTAGCACAAAAACAAACACTTGAGTTTTAAAATAGAAACTGCATGCCTGGATTTTAGCAAGGAACCTCTTACAGCCCTTTTCATTCCTTGTGTAATGGACAGGAGCAGGGAAAAAGCCCACCTCAAGACAAGGTATGTATTCCATCTAAGATGTTTTCTAACCATAGAAATTAGGAAGAGATTTTGGCAGTGACAGCCCTTAAGAAATCAAAAACCTCCTAAGCTTCCAAAACTGAGTAAAGAATTAATTAAAAGAGCAATTCCTTTCTATGAATTTATATATCCCACTGGAGTCTTCAATCTGCAACACATCTGTATTTTAACAAAGTGCTACCCTGAACCAAAGTGTCCAAGCCCCATCTTCACTGTGTATGCACTGCAGCAGTCACTTCTGCATTACTTAGCAAGTTTGCTTCTCAGGCAGTATCTTCTACCTCCTGCTTCTTAATTATTAATTGATTAATCTCCAGCCATCACCTGTTTAGCTCCTGCTGTGATAAATTAGGTCATTTTCCATTTTATGCAAAGGTCTTAAATGGTATAATCATTCAGATCACTAGTCAAAGCAACTAACTAGGGGTTTCTTGAGTACTGCATCATTTTATTTACACATGTGTGATGAAGAACCCTTCTAGAGGCCCAAATGAGTACATTTCAACATTCATTTTATTGTTGCCTTTTCATCGAGGTGAGAGCTGTGCCTCCCTCAGCCCTGGTGCATTCCTAGGGCCCAGGGTCTGTTTCATGCTTAGTTTGCAGCTTGCTGCTTACGTCCTTTCACACAGAACTCCCACCTACAGGAGCAACAGTGTTCGATACTGAAGTAAATGGAACTGAATGGATCGTGCCATCAAGCATGGATCCCTCAAAATATCACCTGTTTCACATCAGCACCACCTACAAATTCATAAATTAAAGCAAACTATCAGTACTGTTCACTCTCAACTTTCCCCATCCAGCTTTTCCACAGTCGTACTGCTGCTGCTCTGCACTGCACACACATAACCCTCAGCTTTGCATGGAGTGAAAGCAGGTCACGAGCTGGCACACAGGACAGGGACCAGGATGAAAGAACTGTGTAGTGCATGGTGGGGAGATGTGAACTGGGTAGCAGCAAACACTGCTGCCATGGGGGGATAGTGGCTCGGCAGGAAGAGTGACAAACAAACCTTCAGAATGGGGATGTTAACATGTAGAAACAAGTTTTACTCGTTTTGTCTGGTCTCTTAGGAAAAAAGGAAAATATAAATTTCCAAACAGAACAGTAAAACAAAACAAATATATTTCTGTAAATATTAGTGAAACTGGATATTTCAGGCATATACAAATAAATACTTTTTTTTTCTTTTCACATCAGGAAACACAGAATTCACAATTATTTTCCTACAGTTTCATCTCCAACTGTAGGAGATGATCATCACTTTTTCCACAAGGGAAAAGGTTTCCATGGGAAGTTCACAGCTAGTTGTGGCTAGTATGCCCCAAACACAGCCCAGGACAACAGCAAAGCAGCTGGTTCATGGATAGGTCATAAAAGAAAATGTCTTCTTTACCTACAGAGTTTTATCGTGAGTTCTGACCTTTAAAGAAATTTAATGCCTCGCTTCTATACTTCAGAAGTTAAAATTTCAGCATGTCACCCTCTGGTGGCTACTGAAGGCAAATATAAGTGAAACACCTGGATGCTTTTAAGCCTTTTGGGGTCACACGGGGTGAGCTTAGCAAGGCCCTCGTCAGGGGAGCAGCCAAGCACAAGGGTGCAAAGCCCTCTCCTCCACGTGTGCTGGTGTAGGGCTGCCACCTCTCCCCAAAACCCAAGGGGAAGAACCAGTGCCCAGCACCTGCAAGCGCCACGAGTGTCCTGCCCGCTCGTGTCCTGAGGAACTTTCCGGAAGGTTCCTGGTGGGAAATGGCAGCGGCTGGGGAGGAGCCCTCAGGGCTCAGGCGGCACCCCGGGCTATGAGGCAACACCCCCCCTCCCCTCAGAGGAGCAACAGGGGGTGTTGTCCCACCCAGAAACCAACCTAAACCGAATGAACATATTCACCACTTTTCCTCTCCTCTCTCCCTACCGGGTTGTTTCGGCTCCGGCCCTCCCTGAGGAGCTGCTCGCAGCTGAGCTGCAGCGTGAAGGAAAGGGTGGGGTTGGGTGGGATTCATGCCCACCCCACATGCCACAGGAAGCAGCTGCCAGGCTGGGGGGAACCAGGGAGCCTGAGGGTGTGAGGGCTGCCCACAGGCAGCCAGGACAGGCTGTTGGGGTTTAAGCCCAGCTGGAAATTAAGCACCACACAGCTGCTCCCTCAACCCCTCTCACTGCCCCTCACGCTGCTGGAATGGGGAGGAGAATCAAAGTAAACTTGTAGGTTGAGATAAGAACAGTTTAATAATTAAAAACAAGGTAAAATACAGTAATGATGCTAAATAATAATGATGATGATGATGATAAAAAGGGAAAGGAAAAAAAAATCAAACCAAAAGGTAATGCACAATTCAACTTCTTACCACCTGCTGACCAATACCAGACCCCCTTCCCAAACACAGATCTTCCCCCTTCCGGGTAACTCTCCCAGTTTTCATACTGGACATGACATTCTCTAGTGTCCAGCTCGAGTCACCTGTCCCAGCTATGCTCCCTCCCAGTTTCTTTTGGGTACCTCCTCACTGGCAGAGCATGAGAGAAGAAGTAAGTCCTTAACTGAGGATAAACACATCTCAGCAAAGCCAAAACATCAGTGTGTTATCAACACCATTCTCATTCTGAATCCCACAGCAACAGCTACTGAGAGGAAATTAACCCTATCCCAGCTGAGACCAGGACAGAGCCCACTGCCACCTCGTGTAGGGCCCAGCCACTACCATGGGAAACACGTGTCCTCATTCTCCAGCCTGGCCTAGAAGCAGGATTGCAGAGACATTTAAGCTCACAGCTCAAACACAGCGAGCCTTTGGGGATTGGGGTCAGGGAGAGCTGGTAAACGCTTGACTCAATCCCATTTGTGAATTAAACTAAAGCATGGGCTTAGCAGCCGTGCTGCAGGTTTAATGAAGTTCTGGCTGGTGCAGCCTCACCTTTCGTTAACTTGGATGGACTTCCTGGAGCGCCCCAGGTTGGGGAACGTCAAAGGACACTTGGTCCAAGTTGCTTGAGAGGCCTCTGGCCGAGCACAAACCACTGTCTCCCACCTGCCAAGCTGTGCCTCAGCCCCTCCTGGCTGAAGGCACATCAGGACTACTGCTTCCACCCCCGGAGACAGAGTTCAGCTGTAGCCACAGAGAGATTCCCAGCCTCTCGGTGCTTCCAGTGAAAACCAGGCATAGCTCCTGAAAATAAGCAAAATGTTATTTAAAAAAAGATCTGTCTGAAACTTGGGCTGTTTTGACAACCTTTTCATAAAAACAAAGCGTGTTTTCTACATTGTATTAATTTTTAAAAGCTTGGCACTTGGTTCTTGTGAAAGCAGCATTTCCTCTGCCAATATTCTACTCTCATAGCACAGAGGTAACTAAATCCAGAAAAGCATGTGAAACAAAGACTCTGAGAAGGTTTACCCAATTATCTGACAGGCAGAGGCATTGCCTCATTTTGCCTTCTATTTTAATAACGAGGGCTCTTCTCACTTCCCTGGGTTGAACAGGCTGATCTCACCAGCAAGCTATTTTTCCACTCAAGCATCTGCCAAGCCAACTTGGAGCAAGACTGTAATGCCAGCCTGGGTTCTTTTATTGTATGAGCAGTAATTAAGATCCCAGATGTTGCTGCTTTGCACCTTACAGCCTTGTTTTTGTCAGCAGGGCAGGCACTGCTGCCATGGCAGCTGGACTGTGACACAGCAGCATTACAGCAGCAGTCACTGCATCCTGCTGATGCAACAATTCCTGCCTGGAGCCCTGGATCAGGTACTGCCCCTGTCAGACAGCCCACGTGCTCTGCACTGAGTTTGCAAGGCCTCAGCACCGAGTCACGCCCGCCCTGCCTTGGCAGAACATTTGCTGACCCGCCTGCAAGTTTTCTTTTAACTTGGCTGAGCTCTAACAGCATTTTTTATTCTGACCACGTGGCCATGGATGATTTGGTTTTGCTTTTGCTTATCGTTGTATGGTACCACCATAGTCGTGTACAGACAGGAAGAGCAAGTTGTTTTTCTCCAAGGAACAAGATACTTACAACCAACATAATGATGTGGTGCAGAGAAACACTGACCTGGGGTGATAGCAGAGGCCTGGAGAGGTGGAGACACGGGATACAGTGAGGAAGAACACGGGCAGAAGATGACAAAAGATGGGGAGTTGCCACTGGAGACCCCACATCTATGAACAAAACAATAATTGTTTTCCATTAAAAAATACAGACCAGGAGTTAGACAAAAAACACCTTTTCACGGATAGCAGAACAAAGAACAAGTTTCTAGCATGTGCAAGATGCATCATGTATGGTAAATTTGGATATCATGTGGGTTGCAAACCAGTGAGGAAGCAGCAAGGTGTGAAAGCCTGTTGGCAAACATAAAAAAGACCCCAAGTGAATCATGGAGTGAGAAAGAGGCAGCCATCCTCACATCCCTCCCAACCAAAAGACCCCCCATGCTGGTGACCAGCCTTAGCAGACCCCCACCCCTGCACTGAAGGCAGAATCTGAGGACCTCGAGGAGTAGTGGTAGGATGAGTGCAGCACCAGGAAAGGGGCAAGAATCTAGGAATTGTGAGTATTCAGTTTTAGCTGTGTCATTGTTATATTATTATTATTTCAATTCTTTGTATATAAAAGCATTTTTTCTTCTTCTGTAATAATTAAGTCTAGGCTAATAAGGATTCTTAGATTAAACGTGAGATTTCAACCACACTAACAAGAAATTCTTGGCTTTGTATATATGATTTGTTTTCTCTCTCTTCATAAACAAGATTTTGAGGGTAATATGCTTTAAGCCTAGTCCACATTGTCACAGTCCAACTCAAAGTGCACTCAGAGTTAGTAAGAAGAGAATTCAGCAAGATTTAAAAGTTGTCATGGTAATGTACTCTTACATGTAAATTAGTCTATGAATTTAGGCAAATAATACCAAGAGCTGCCAACTGTTTAAGGATTTTAATTTCTTTTGTAAGAAAGATTGCAACTGTTGCAATTATTTTTTAATTTGTTTTTAAAAGTATACATTTTTTTCCTGGCAGAATTGCAGATTATTTGTTGAATTTAAAACATTTATACATTTCTTTGAAAGAATCTCCATCTTCTTGTAAACCAACTGTTCCTGCCTCCTCCCTTCTAAGGATTTTTATTCATATCCTGGGCAAACTTGCCACTCTGTGATGTTAGAAAGCATGGCTAAAACTCATATACCATTGTTTAGGTATATGGCAAGGGGGCAGGAAAGGAATCAAAGGGGTTTTTAGGAACATTTCTACTAGTTGCAGTAACACCTTTAAAATAAAGATTAAAATTAATTAAATACTTGACACTGTGATGAACTTTCATGGGAACGAGGTTTCAGACAGGTGGAATCTATTGCAAATACTGACTAAAAATATAACTCCTTAATAATGAACACAGGGCTGGACTTACACCAGCAGTACACATTTCGGGGAGCAGCTCTTTGAATCTGTGTCACTTCCACACGCAGTTTTGTTTCGGGAGCCCTGTTTAAAGCCCGGCTTTCCTGACCACGCTGGAGGCCTCAGGCACCCCTGGGCAGGCTCGGAACAAGCAGCATGTGCTGGTGCAGGGCTGAGCTCAGCGTTGCCCCTTCCCGGGGCTCTGAACTGCTGTTCTCGGCTCTCGGACCGCCCCAGCCCGGCCCTCAGCGGGAAGGGAGCGAGCCGAGCCCGCTGCTCCCGCTGCCCCTCACCGACCCCCGCGGCTGGGCATCCCGCTCCCGGCTCCCTCCCCGGCACTGAGGCAGCCGCAGGGAAAACGGCGCGAAAGGAGGAGCTGAGCTGCCCCGAAAGGCGTGTGCTGCACCAGGCAGGGAGCAGCAGAAAAGCTGGGTAAGGAGGTTTCTCCCCAGCCTGGTTTCATGTGACCCGAACTGCTCAAGGGAATACGTGTGAGCACTGAACTGATCCATCTCCGGCCAGCAGGAGCTGGAACTCTACCCAGGGTCAAAGTGGGAGCAAGATCTGCTGCCACGGCATGTCTGTCTGTCTGTGGCATTTGTTCAGTATTTTTGGAAATGCAATCTGAGTGTAGCAGATTATACAGAGGGGACTTGGGCTATTTTTGAAAAGAATACAAATTATTTATACAGGGGTTGGGAGGCATGTGGAGGCTGGGAGAAAGCAGAGAGGTAAAGGGAAATTAGAGCTAGAACAGAAGCAGGAAGGACATGAATGGGAATACAGTGAGCTCTGGAAAATATGTACCAAAATTATGGAAGAAATGAGAATAGACTCCTGTTGCCACCCAAGCAGATGCAAGGAAATACTTCTGTAGGATGTAGAGTGCTTTGGCAGTGGGGGTGGAAACCCTCTCCCTGCCCCATGAGGGAGCCTGGGCCTGGCCAGTCTGCCACTCCAGGATTGTGAGCCAGGGACACGACCCTTTAAACCCAGCTAATCCTGAAGCATAGTGGTGTCTGGGACACTGCTGGGTAACTGAGGAATTAGGCTCCCAGTAAAGCTGCTCCTGCTGCATGTGCACCCTGGAGAGCACACGTGCTGCCACCAACAAAGGGCACAGTGGGACGGTGAGGGGGGCTGGGGCAAGATTTGAAAGGAGACACCAGTTCTCTAGCAGAGAACTGCAACTACTCCCTCATGCATTGCTGTGCATTTGAGCTGTCTGGTATGCAAAGGCAGCAAAATATTCAGAGTGAGCTGTTCCCAGGATTGTGGGGGAGCAAGTTTCACAGTTTAATTCCGTGCTGTGTTAAAATGTACTTCCTTTTGCTTATTTTAAATTCTCATACCTGGTAATTGCACTGGGCTCCCTGTTATAAGAAGGAAGGAAAGCTCTGAGAGAAGCAGTCATTTCCTATCTACGCTTTCCACATCATATTTGATTTTATCTTTTTTTTTTTGTTGCCCAGTCCTATATCTCCAGTCATTATTTCTTCTTCGAGCTTAAGAATTCTTGGCTATTTAACCTCTTCTGGCTATTCCACATTGCTGGTTATTCAGTGTATAAAGCAGAAGAAAGGAAAATAAAGAGGCTGAGCTTTGTATCTGCTCCTCTTGCTATTTCCTAAAGTCCATGCTGAGGTCAAAACAAGGCAACATCATGGATGTATCCTGTGATACAAAAATGGCTCTTGTTTTCTTCTTCTATTTGTTTCCTAATAACACCTAATATTACAATTATCTTTCTACCCTCTGCTGAGTTTGAACAGCAAGACTCTCACCTCCAGGGAACAGTTAATTTGCAGTTTAACCTGCTGTAAGTAGGGAGCTATCTTTCCTCAGGTGCATCACTTCCATGTTTATCAGTGACAAGCTTCACTGAGCTTTTCATCAAGATGTCATTCATTAGAGCCTCTCCAACTCTTGGCATTCAGGTTTGTACCTGACTCTCACAAATACCCAAATCCCCCCAGACTGCTGAAGGCCTGCAGTCCATCACCCCTCCCACCCACCACGCTCCTCTCACCAAGTCAACCACAAACCCCTGCAACAGCACAGCACTCACCCCAGGCCCTTGGGAATTCAGCATGTCCTCCTTTCCTGCAGGGATGAGATTCTTATCTCTGCTCAGCTCTTCCAAGCCCTTGGATTGAAGGTTATGAGTCCAAGAGAGGACTTGTCGCTCTTTCCACAGCTTAGGGTCTGTAGGAAGTTTTAGTGAAAACTCTGAATTTTTTAATTTTTTTTTTTAATTTGACAAGTACACCCTACTTTTTTTCCACTAGGAGAAGCACAGCCCTGGTGTGTATTACCCAGAGAGGTTGTGAAATCTCCATCATTAGATATTTTCAGCTCTTGGCTAGACAAAGGCTAGGGCTTTGAAGAAGCTCGAACCAGCTTCGAGCACAAGTGGGGACTAGATCGTCTCCCAAGTTTCTTTCAGTGAACACTTGCCTGTTTTTATATTAACTGTGTCACACCTGTCTTACTCATAAGCTCCTCTGGAGTTTTTAAGAGTAATCCCTACTTACAGTTTCTCTTGTTCCCCCAATATTTAGCTAAGTACCTTATCAGCTGCCTGATATTACAGTGTATAACTTACAGCAATTTCTTTTGGAATGAAACTAAACTTGTTACCCTGTGGTTAGTAGGACTATGTCTGAAGCTCTTTTGAAAGCTTGTGGTCACAGTCTTTCCTCTAGTTCCAACTGTGACATGTTATAAACCACAGCCATTTGCTGAGTTGCTTTAGGGCTCTTGGTCCATACCAGTTGGGCCTGGGAGTCACTGATAGTCAGCTCTTTTCATACCTACAAAGCTCTTCCCTGGACACTGGCACCTCCTTGACACTTCTTCCTCCTCCAAGTTTCCAAGAAGTCTATTTTTAATCAATGTGCTCTCTGTTTTCAGATCCTCTGCACACAGTGACAAACAGCAAGAGAGTAGAGCACTGTGTGTGTGGCAGACACTGGTGGTGATGTCTCCTTAGTAAATCCTGTGTTTAAGCAGCAGTGCTGCAAGGAACTCTATACACACACTACATTCACACCCCATCTCTTTCATAAAGTCATCTGTTAACTCCAGCAAGTGTGGTGGCTTTTCTCATTTAACCCTCTGCAGGACACAACTGAACACTTTGCCTTTCATAAAACCTCATATTCCCATCCCAAATCCCACATTATCTCCAACAATCCTATGATCAGAAAATCTCCTCTGAACACTCCCAGAACTGACCAGAGTGTGGTACCTATTATGCAGTAACAGGAGTTTCCAGCCAGTGTGACCAGGGCAGCATAAACCAGTACAAGAGCTTCAGAGTAGCAAGGGACTCCTCTGCTCTCCCTGTGCTGCATCCCCCAGGAAAGGCTCCAGGTGCATTTAGAGCTCCTTGCATAAATAAGGCATTCTGGAGCCAAGCACACACACACCTCCTCTGCCCTTACATGCATAGCAAGGCAGAGCTCAGCTCTCCCCCAGGGCAGTGGGGAAGAGCATCATAGAGACAGGACTCCAGACATAGTTCAGCAACTCTTCAAGTGCCCTGAGAGGCACAGAAACTCAGCAAGAGAATTCCTGGGGGCTGCAGGGGCAGTCAGAGGAGACAGAGGAACAACATGCTTCCAGCAGTTACTGTGGTTCTAGAAAGATGAAGGAGTGAGCATGAAACCTGCTGGAGGAATACTTGCTGCTCTTGAACTTAGGATCTTGAGCTTGTTTTGGCAAGATGTGTTTGAAGCTGTGTTGTTAATGTTCGTGGGCCTCCTGGTTCTCACCTTATATAAGTAAAAAGAGCAAAATACCTGTAAACTTCCTTTTGCTCCTTGCAGTTTGATGCTTATGATGGTTTTTCTGAAACTGACAGCAAGAGATTATTTGTTTCACACCTTTCACAACATCTCTAACACCTAGAGTTATAATCTAGCAAGTATTATTACAACTGGACATCATGGCTGATGAGTTCACTTCTGAGTAAACCACCTCTTCCACTCCTACTGCATGGTACTGTGCAGTCAGTCAGTGCTGGTCCTTACTGCTGTGTGAAAATTAAGGACTCATAATTTCAATTTCTGTGTAACTGGCCCTGGAAAGGTGGGCAATAAACCAGGTGCCATGAAGCAGCCTGGACCTTAGACCGAAGGAAGCAGACCTCAGCATCCTGAAATGCAGTAATGTTAACAGTCTTTCCAGTAGATCAGGATGATTCCCGTGCCCTCCTCTCCTTTCTCCCCAAGGCAAGAAGAGAAATTCTAGAAAGTTTCTTCCTGGTGCTAAAGAACTCTGAGATACTCCTGCAAAGGGCTTCTCTCTTGTAAAAACCTACTTCAGCACTGATACTGAAATGAAATAGAGGCAGATGTATAAAGATTTCTAAGCCACGTACTACAACTTTCAACTGCATTCAATTGAAGAAAGCAAAGCAGCTTCCAAGGAAAGCACCTGGCAGCTCAGTGCCAGTGTTGTCCTGGAGCCTGACATCATGTTTGCAGATGTTACACTTTGCACCACCAAACTCAGAGAGCAGGACACTGACCTGGACCTTTTTTGCCAAGTTCTCAGTGTTGCAACACTGCTTATGGGGCAGCAGGGTATGTGATCTCCATGGCAACTGCTTGTGGGTGACACGCTTTGCAGCACGTTGGGAGACAGCAGACAGTACTCCTGGAATATCACGTGGGAAGTAAAAGGCCCTCGCAGGCTAATTGCTGGCCCATTTGGAGACCCTCAGAGCCTTCAGTAGCACCTGGTTTTTTGAAGAAATACTTGACACTTCAGAGCAGGAAGTGCTGTGAAACCACACACCAGGCCCAGATGTTGATCCAGCTTCTGATGTCAACTTGCATGACGGTTCTTCTTCACCCCTCAGACCTCTGCCTCTCTGATTTCATCTCCAGGGAGAGCTTGTTAACTGAAGGTATTTTCCATCCCCGCTGTTGGCCACAGGTGGATGATAAGTTTTTAGCATGCTAGTGCTGAAACATCCTTTGCTTTCACAAGTCTGAATCTGTAGAATTCTTATTTTATCTCCAAGTAATCAACAATTCCACACACTCCTGAAATAATCTGACATTTACTGGTGTTGAGGAACCTTCATCAATTAAGAGAGTGACTAAGATGCACAGAACAGTTCTGCTCTTCCAGATCTGCTTGTCTTACATATGACTAAATTCCTGTTTCAAAGAGAGAAAATCTCCACCTCTCTAAGAGTACAACTCCCATTTGGGAATTCAAGGCACATACACACAAAGTCTAAGTAGAATCTCACATATGACAGTAGTTACTGAAAACTGGGTTCACAGAATTCCTTCAAGTCTTTTGGTTGTACTTGCCTAAAATCTTAATGCTCGGATTGCCAGACCCAGGAGAGAAAGCACATCCCAGTGGTGCCCTGTGCTGCTCTCACTGCCATGGGGCTCACAGTGGCTCAGCAACCAGGTTTGGAAGCCAGGCCCAGGAAACACAGCAGGTTCTGGGGTCAGCCAAACCTGCTGTTCAGCACAAACAGCCCGAGCAGGTGCCCTCCCCCACTTCCATCTTAGACCCTCCTTTGTGAACAGCTCGAGCTGTTTGTGCACAGCCAGAGTCCCAGATGGACACTTGCAGGGACCTCAGCAAAGCCCTCACGAACACTCCAACTGCCTCAGATGGCCTTGGCACTGTGCCCCTGCTCACGGCACTCCAAGCCCACGGGCCTGGCCACAAGCCAAGCCCCCGAGCTCTGACCTCACGTCTGCTCTTGCTGAGCACTGAGCATTTTCTGAGGGTTTCTCCCAGAAAAAGGGACACAGACTGAGCTCAGCTTTACACAACATCAGCATCATGTAGGACAGACTAAGGCTGGTAACTTCAGGAGCTGAACTGAGCATTCTGAAAACTGTCCAGGTGAAATCTGCACAGGGTAGGAAAGAGCCACTTTACTTGGTCCCAGGGACCAAAGTTCAAAAACTAAAGCAGATTCTAAGTGATTTTCAAATTTGAAAAAGGCTAAATAACATACATTATGTATGTTAATCAAACAGCACAAACCAGTTCTCCTGAGAACCTCTGAAGGCTAATCACAAATTACATAAAATTAGCATATATTTCATCTTTTTATAAACGTCTTAACACTGCACACCACCGACAGGACAGCTGTATATTTGTGTCTTCTTGTGAGGAGCATCAAAATTGATTCAGGTTTTTTTATTTACAGTCCTCGACTGGATGTATACCAGACTAACAAACCATTCTAGAGCACTGGTTTGCCCCAGCAATCTTAACATCTGTTCTACAAGAATATATAAAATGGTTTGAAGTCCTGTGATACTTGAATACCCATTATAACTTACACTAAATAAGGAACTTTTATGGTTACCTGGGATAAAACAGCTACGAATTTGTTCTTGCAAAATCCTCACTAAGACTCACTGTAATCTAAGGTATCACTAATGAAAAACATTGTTTTGCAAGATGAAGGTCCATCTTAAAACTGGATGTATGACATGCATGAAATGCATGAATATGCTCAGCACACAAATTCCAACTGGATTTTTCCATTAGAAAGATTAAATTTTTTTCCTATTAAAAATGTATCACCAGGTTTTAAAAACAGTTAGGGCAAAGGAAACTAGAAACAATAATTGCATCAGTTCTATTTAATTTAAAATGCTCCATTTCTGCTGCTGAAGTATAATGTCATTATAGCACTTTAACCTAGACATTTTTAATTTGGGTAAGAAAGCTTTGCCTCAAAATTCCTTGTTGAATGAAGACAAAATTTAAAATACGAGCCAACAAAATGACAACAGATGTTTTATAGCAGTTTATGTAACACATTACTGAACTACTTTTTGAGGCTCAGCAACCTGAATATCAACCTTTTGAACCTAAATTCATGCCTCAGAGCAAAGCTCTGACACAAACTGATCTTACTGTGAGTTTTCCTTATGATTTACACTTCAATTCCAACAGAGGCTGTAACTTTAACAGCAGATCAGAAGACAACTTAGGCTGGATATTTTAAAACTTTTTTGCCTCGGAAATGCTTTTGAGAGCCACATGTTTGGGGTAAGAGGCCAACAACACATCCATGAATAAAAGCCCAAGTTCTACAACTTGGGCATCATTCCCAGAGGCAGGAAGGGGGGTGCACTGCTCCTGAATGGTCTCACTGGGCACAAAAGCAACTCCTTCCTTTCCTTTCTCATTCAAACTCTTGCAGTAATGCCCTTCACCTTGATTTTCATGCCTTATGTAGTGGTAACAATGAGACACAAAATAGCTAAATGTGTGTGTGTGTGTGCGCACATCCATACCCATATTTTTTCATCAAGGCTTGCTAAGCACTGAGTGAACACTGTAATGCAGAAGGACTGCAAACAGCAGCAAAAGGCACTAGGACACACCACAGCCACATTCACAAGCCCTTCTCCCATCAAACAGGCTACTTAAACACATTGCAATACATTTCAGTTACTGGCTGGGAAAAAATAAAATTATTTATAGCACCTGTGTGTTTGTTTGTTGCCTTTGTTTTTTTTCTTCAAATTGTAGCTCTAGCAGTTTTGCTCAGGTACTGGTTTCTACTGATTAAACACTAGGGAATTTAAACAATGCAAGTTAAGAATCCATTGAAGAAGTCTGGTTTGGGTCTTCAACAGAAATAGTTATACAGGTGGTAAATATTGATCTCCCTGCTTAAACATTAACACTCTGGTGCATCTTTGAGTCAAATATTTCCCCTGGTAGGATATCCTCCTTTTTTCATTGTCTCTATTCCTCATTTTCAGTGGTGAGAATACATTTAATCCCCTTAAATGGGTGAAATGACAGAGCTAGAAAGTTCAGGGAAGAGAGCAACACACACACACACACACCCCCCCCATTATTACTCACTCATCTGACCAACACTAAACTGCTGTTCTAGGACACAGTCACAGGATCAGATTTATAGGCAGAATAAAACCCATTTAATCCACTTCACATTCCAGATTAACACTCTTCCTCCTCACTTTTAAAAAGCTAAATGCAGAGACACAACTAAATCTTCTGTCATAATACAGGAAATTTAAAAGGATTCCCACACTTAACAGCAGACCTAAATAAAATTCCTGTTATTCTTTCCTTTACTCCAAGCAGAGTTCTCTTTTTCCCTGTCATCTAATTTGACTCTGCAGAAGTTCAATGAATCTTCCTTAAATAACTGATCCACCTTTGAGCCTACATGGTGGCACAAAAGGCAATAGGTACTGCTGTGTGTACAACTCTTCAGTGTTGAAGCAGTGTAGCTTTTCACACACAGAAAAAAATTCTTTGGCCATTACTCCTCCAAACTGATGACATGGAAGTTCAAGCTGTGGGTTGGGTGACTTAGAGATACAGTTTTCAGACAGGAGGTGACAGATATGACATGTCTGTCTCTCAAATGTCAGGTGGTCTCCAGTGTAGCTCCCTTGCCTCCCAACAAGGACTGCTTTTTCCAGGGCTCCCTCCTGCAGCCTCTCAGCACCAGAGCCTGCTGTCACAGACACGTGGATCCTATCGAGTGTGGACACCCAGGGCCTAACCTAGAGCTGAAAATTAAGTTCAGTTTTCACAGTTGGAACAAGGATTCTGTGGCATTAGTAAACCAATCTACCCTTCTAGTCCTTCTGGGTAAGTTGCATTATTTATAAGGGTTTCACTTTTATTTACAGTAAGACTATCTGAACGTACCGATGCTGCAAACATCCTAATAAGTTACAGTCCCTTTAGCAGGGGACCTCTAGGGCAAGTAAAAAAGAATATGTATGAAAGGCTTCTGTTCCATGTAGCTAAAAGAATCCAGTAGTGTCCTTTACCCAAAGACAAATTAACATATTACACAGAGGAAGAGAAGCAGCAAGATCAAGAATTACATTGGCCTGGTTTTGAAAACACTTGGCTAGCAGAATTCAGGGAAAATTCCAACCTCATTATCTTCAAAAACCCAATTAACAGGCCGTCCTATAAGGAAGGGCTTGATGCAGCTACCTAAGTCCTCTTTATCTTTTCAACTCAAATACACATTTTTGTTTTCCATACCCTTTAAACAAGAAAAGTACCACATCCATGAAAAGAAACTTTACTGTGGCTTGGCTAAAAGTAGCCCAGCTAACCAAGCATGCTTTGACTTCTGCTTACTAAAAGCAGGAATTGGTGATGTCCAGAAATGAAAAATGAGGGAAGACAGAATGCTCACTAGTGCATCTGACACCAAAAACATCTTTATCAATTCAGTGAGGTACCTGAGCCCAAAAACATGGTTCAAAGCCAGAAATCCTCGTAGAATATTCTTTTCCAGGAACACATAAACCAATGTAACACCCCAGAGCCCTGAGATTGGCTCAGTTGGTTAGAACATGCTGCTAACACCACCAAGGTTGTGGGTTCACTCCCCAGATGATCCATTCACTTACGAGTTGGGCTCCATGATCCTTGTGGGTCCCCCTTAACTCAGAATATTCTGTGGAATCTGTGAACTCAGAATACAGAGGTGATATGAGAATCCTCACTGTCACCCTGCCCACCCAAAGAGGCTGTGCAGCATTCCTCAGCCCCCCAGCAGAACCACACTATCCAGCTGTGTGCTTGGCACTGATGCTTGGCTTGGGGGGGGAGAGTGAAGCTTTTATACCTTTGTGACCACCTTCTCCTCTCAGGGAATCATCTCCAGCACTGCTGCCTGCTCTTGGGTTAAGCTCCTGGTAAATCAGTGTCACCACATCGTGCCAGATCACTTGGCTATTATGCAAATCAAGCTTTTCAGACAGACTGAAAGGGAAATAATTTATGTGAAAGGCTATGACTCCCAAATCTTCTGCAGAAGCTTCACAATTGTCCTGTTAATCTGAAAATGCTGATGTCATCTCAAAGCATCCACACACAATGCCTCCATTACATAACTACCAACAAAATAAACAAGAGGAAATACTTTTACCAGATTTTTTTTAAACATTTGCTTACACAAAGCTGCATTTGCCTCTTACAGTACCACATACCAATAACATACCACTCAGTATTTCAAACTCCAGTAACGTTTCCTTTACAGCACAGAAATAGTTACATTATGCTGAAGCTTGTTGAAGTGGCAAGGAGATGACACATCACATTCAACTCACTTTACAGCTCATGAATTATTGCATATTGTACCCGTATCAAGTTGTACCAATTAAGGAAAAATCCATGGGAAAAAAAATCCATCTGGAAATTAAAGCATCGTTCATATTAATCGAGAAACAGAGCAACGCTCATGGTAATTTCCTCATTTTTCACTGAATGAAGAAGCCATTAACATGCCCCTTGATGTGAAAAGTACCACCAGAATAAGAACTGCCCCATTTCCCCTACGCTCTACCACATTTTTGTTATTCTGACTATAGCTCCTGAGAGTTGTTACTGAAAGATCAGTGGCAACTTAGGTAGAGAACTTCAAAATGCATCAAGAGACACAGTACATCATCTCCAGAAAGTGTCCAGGCTTGGCTGGTTTGACTGACCACAGCCTCAGGTCCAGGCACTGAATTTTGTTATCCAAACACACAAGAGAAAAGCAAAGCACCACCTTCAGGATGCTCCACTATTATTTTTTGTCTTTTTTTTTTTTGTCTTTTAGCAATTTACCTGACACTGCCTTCTTGCTGCAATCACTCAGAGGAGTGTTTTATTGCATGTTAAAAGACAAGATATGTATTGAAAGTAGCAATTTTATTTGAGTTAAAATTATTTACAAAAACCCAAAGACATACTTCATGAAACTGGTACAAACTATTTTTCCTGCCGTTGGCTTTTGCTCCAAAGATCACAGCTGAGAAATACTGTATAAAATAAAAATAGGATTGGATTCAGAAAAGTACTCTACTGTTCTAATTTCCAATTGAGAGTATTTACACAAATATTTACAGTGGAAAAAAAGTTACTTTAAAACTTTAATTTGCAAGTTGGCCTCAAGTACCCTTTAATGCAGAGTTATTTGAGGGTCTAACACACAAAAATGCACTGCAGTTCACAGGGTGATTTCTCCCCCCACCCTCAAAAAAAAAAAGTATCTGCATTTGTCAGTGCTTGACAATTAGTTACATTTAAAAAAACCTGTTAAACACTGAGGTAAATCAATTCCCAAACAATTACCAGTGTAACGAAGAAAGGTAGTTGTCCCTGCTTTCCCCCATCATCACATTTGGATTTTCTTTTCTCTTGCCATATCTCCACAGAAAACCATATAATCAATTTGAAATTCCATTATAAGTGAAAATCTCTAAAATCACAAAACTAGATGGGCCAAATATTCAATCATTTCCTCCTGATATAGACCATTTACATCCAGCTTCTCCCTCTCTCTCAATACTGGTTTTTTGTTTTGTTTTTTAACAAAGGGGAATACAACCTCAAAAACTTTTCTAAGTTACACTGATACACTAAGTTTTAGAAGGTGATGAGAGAAAATGCAAAAAAATATGACCAACATAAGATTTTTGCCGCTAATCAGTTACTTCCTTACAGAATTCCCAACAATCTGCATTATCAAAAATAGGAAGACATAGAAGGCAGCCACTGTATGTAAAAAATTTACAGCTGGCACTGATACAAAAGCACAAGTTCTTAACTTTATACATGGAGATAACACAAGATCTAAAAGCAGGTTAGATTTCCTGTTATTTCCTCCTCATTATACATAGAACTAATATTCTTATGGCTTCAAGTTTTACAAATCATGGAGTAACACGATGTAACTACCTATACAGGTATTTAAAAATGTCAGCGAAGCAGATCTCAGAACAGTCTGCAAATATTCAAGACCACCTTAATAAAAATAATTACCAATTCTGTTGGTCTGAATAGTGAGTGCAAGAAAAAAATTGCTAAAAAAAGTCATGTATTTTCTGGGATTCTTTGTTCCACTTCAGTCTTCAAACACAATGCTTTGCTGTGAACTAGACCTCAGACTGAACAAAATCTTAGCTATATCAGCAATTTAAGGCTTTGTGTTGTATGCATTTCAACTCTGTCATACTACAGAAGAATGAAATAGAAAGATTATGTCAGCTGGAAACATTAATCCCCATTGGTGTTTTAGCTTCTTAAAAATTCTTCCCCCTAAAGCATCCAAATTCTCTGTACTGAACATTATAAAACACACCTTGAGTTCTTCCTCGAAACAAACTAAAACAGCATTTCAAAGTTTTTGCTTATTAGAAGTGTAAACTACCCTGGGATTAAGCATCTTTTTTTTTTTTATTTTTTAATATTTTTTTTCCTTTATTTCATTTGCTTTTTTAAACAGGGCACAACTTTTTCCAGTCCCTATTTCTTTAGTGGATAACATCCCCTCAGAATGGCTTTGTGTGGTGCTGGGGCTGCATGCTTGGAACTACAAAGCATTATGGTCTGTCCCGTTACAGTACATGGGCCGTGGGAGTTGGAGAACTGAGAAATAGCTCAACGACCTAATTTCAATCAAAACAGTATAAAAAATAAACTATCCAATCCTCGCCTCTTTGGATTCCAACAAATTTTAAATACAGACAGTAGTTAAAATCACAAAAGTATTTAAAAATTTATATTTTATGATTTTGGAATTATCTAGTAATAAAAAAAGCAAGAGTAAATTAAACTCAAATAGGAGCGGTGCTGCTGTCCAGAACTTCTTTATTAGAACATTTGTTTGATACCTCAGTAGCTAAGCTGCCTTTGCACCTGGCTGGCATGAAACAGTGGCTCAACAGTAAACAGCAGTTGCACTAATCAGCAGCAAGTTTTTCCCCTTGAAACTTGTCACGAACAAAGCAAGAAAAAAAGATAGGGAGGGCAGACCCTGCCAAAAATATTTAAATACTGCACTGCATCATAAACAGCAAGGTTTCTTTATTTACTTTCCTCAGAACCTTTTTCCCCTCATTTTTGATAGTTGCAGATTGATGTAGTAACTGTCTTTTAGAAAATGCTGAATGCATGGTTAAGAGACCAGGTAGCCTTAAAAATCCGAACACGAATGACACAGATGAATGCTCTTGGTATATCCTTCAAGGACTTCTTTCATGACTTCTTCTTTTGTCTAAGGGTAGCTCCAGCATTAGAGTGCCTGCAGCGGAAGTTAAGTATCTAGCAGTGTTCCAAGTATTCAATCACCCTAGAGATAGATTTCTGGCCTGTTGTTCCAACAGCACACTGGAAATGTAACAGAAAACAGAAGTAACAAACAAGCATTTGTAACACCTTGTTAAAATATTTGAGAGCTATTCTAATTTCACAGTTTTAGTGTTTACAATTATATCATCAATAAAAGCAACTAGGGTTCAGGCAGACAATCAAAAGTATTTTCCTGACTAATCACAATATAATGACAGGCAAAATTACGACAGTCAAAGGGGTCTTCAGTATTTAAAAAGGGAGTATCATCATGCGCTCTTATCAAGGCAACAACTGAAAACTTAATGCTTTTAAAAATGGATGAAATATTAACAAAAAACACAATTACAAAAATATCTACATACATCAATTTAAAATATATATTACTTACAGTAAGGTTCATAAAACTGAGAAATTTTTTGAGCATTTCAGTCATTATCGAGAAGTCCCCTTCAGGTAAGTACTCCCTCACAGTAGTCACATTGATCTAAGAAATAAAACAACCTTTTTTCATTTGGGAAACATTTTTCTAACACAGAACTATAGTACTCTGCATGTGACATGCAATAAGACAAGCATATTCAGAGGATTATTAAGATGGCTTTTGCTGTCATCTTTATGATTTAAGTCTCTTTTAAGCAATATTCATATGCTTACTGTGTTTATATTTCTAGACAACAACAGTTGCTAAAATATTTTTTGTTGTTGGTTTATGGTTTGGGTTTTTTCCCCCTAAAAAATAATAAAAGAAAAAAAAGGACTGTCAGACCTCCCCAGGACCCACAAGATTATCAAGAACTAAAAACCCCACCAGATCACTCTTCTGACTTGGAGAGACTCTCCCTTTACAACTGTTAAGGGTTGAGAATTACTGAATTTATTGTCAGTCTCACCCCAAACACTAAAACTGTACAGACACTAATCAGTACAAAGGCACAGAACAGCACCTTAAAGACCATTTCTGCCACCAGGGCAAACATAGTCAGCCTGAAGGCAGGTCTGAACCTCATTTTCATTTGAGCATATATTTGATAGGAAACTTTAGGAAGTTCTCAGCCATTAGAGTTCTGTACTTTTAACTTCAGCTGTCTATTACATATTTCCAATCTGAGGCAATCATCTTGAACTAATATGGACATAGACAATTTCATGTAATTTCAATGGAGGAAAAAAATAAAGCAGACTGATAAAGAATAAACAAGTCTGATGGTAACTTGCTTATTTACTGAGAAAGCACAGGCTTGCCAATTTGCCTTTCCAAAATAAGTTCTTTTGCTGGCTACAAATAAGGGGAGAGAGGTGAAAGAGGTTAAATATTCAATTCCAACTGTTTTTGAAAAAACATACTGATGTTCAGAAAATTTGTTTTGGATGGAATACATCTGGCAACTTTTCCCAAAGCTGTATACATCAGTGTAGCTTCATCAGTGTACCTGCTCACATTGAAGCCTAATTTAACCAACCCCTTTCAATACAGGAAATTATTACTTCACTAAAAATTATACTGGACTTAAGAGCAAGTTATTCCCTTACTGGACTCTCCTGGCAGAGACAGCCTAGAAGCAATGCTGTGTATGAGGCCACAATGCAGTCTTCCATGTGCTTCCCAGCATGCTGAAGAGCTGTAAAAGAGACAACTGAGTGTATTGTATTCTCTAACCAGCTGCTATCTTTTACTGCTTCAAATACAATCTTTCATTATCACTTTCCAGAATACTTTTTTCTCAAACAAAACGAGCTCTTGGACTGAGATTTCAGAGGCAGGAATCAGGAAGCACCCTACTTACTGACTCAGCAGCACATTCTCGACACGAAAAATGGTTTTCACTCACTTTTAACTCATTCTGCTGGACAGTATTTTACTGTCTGCCATTTCAATGTGCAAACTTTATGCTGAACACACCAAACTACCAGTGTAAATGTTTCATGTGATACTATAAGCCAGTAAGACTTCTACCCAAGGCAGTTTATAGCATTAAGGACAGCAGATATAGCTTTTTTTTTTGCTGATGACTCAGCATTTTTTGCAAACTACAAATAACTGCAGACACCAGTTGGTGGAGCTACAAAAAGGAGGAAGGATATAAAGTAAGGTTGGAGAAAGTAATATACCTAACTTATGAACAAAAGATTAAAACACTATTAGAAATAATACACTGCACCTACATTTGGAAGATTAAAGAAGGACTGATGTTTCAGACCTGATACATTTTCAAGAGACAAACTACATCACAGCTTAGAGATATTCAAATTCCTGGGACAAGCTACCAAAGATGCAGCACATGAAGGCATTACAGATACCTGAGATACCACTGATGGAGTGAGAAGACAGAGAAGATGGGGACAGAGGAGGCACACATGCAAATAGGGAGAGGAGGGAAAAAAGCTCCAACCCTTAAAAGTAGCTTAAAACAAGAACCCTGGGAAACAAAATTTAAGGCAGATAACTTACAAGGACAAGGTCCCTAAAAAGGTTTTGGGGTTTTTGGGTCTCTTTTTTTGGGGGGGGTGTTTTTGTTTTGGATTTTTTTAAGAAACTGATAAAAGGTACTATTAAATAAATAAGAAATAGCAACATTTCTTCCACTTCTCATACTTCAGCTCTAAACTGCTCCTACTTATGGTCTGTAGCAGTTTCACCTGGAAATCTCAGCCCAAGAGACTGCATGTAGGTGGGAAGCAGAGGACAAGGTGGACTCCATGCAATCACACAGTTCTTTGCCTTTGCTGAGCTCATCACAGCCAGACAACGTACCTTTATTAAGATCAAGTTCTTCATCATCTTCTTCCTTCTTAACCTTCTCTTCAGTACTATCTGGCTTTTCTGTGGAGACCCACTGGATCTCCCCACTTGTCTCCTGCCATTCCCCACTCTTATCATGCTGAGCAGTAGGAGCTTCTTTAATCAACTCGTCTGTCTGGCTCTCAGCCAGCTGTGCCGCTCGCTCACACTCCAGGAACAGCTAACAGGGAAAAGTTCAGGACAATTTCCATTATAAACCCTAAACACACTGAGTTAATACTGGAAAGTTTATTCCCCATTCACAATTCACCCCTTAATACAGTTAAGTCTTCAATACTTTTCTTAACAATAGCCTTTTCTTCTTCAAAGGAAAATATAATCTGTCCCAACAGCTCCACAGCAAGATCTCCCTCCCCAGTGTTGAACCAGCTGCCAGGCTCCTCTTGGGCACTGTAAATGTTTCATTGCTTTCTTTGAGACATGGTTTCAAGACTAAAAGTTGCCATAATTTCCTCTCCATCTCTGTTGTCTACCAATTTTCATCTTCTTGGGACCCTAGCTATGCACTCTTGGCTTTCTTAGCTTTGACCTTGATATGTAAAAAGCAAAAGTACGAAGGAGTAATTTAAAATGACTTATCAAAAATGCGAATGAACCAGTAATCTCATATTGTGCATTTATATCCTGTCAATTATTTTCCAAATAATAAAATGACCACTTTTAAATATTGCCAAACTGTATACATTATTTAATATCATTACTTTTATTGTTGTTTTTTTTGTCTGCTGCTGGACAGTTATTCCATATAGTTAACAGAACTGCTAAAAGCAATCACAAAATTAACTACATTGAAATAAAAAGTCTGTCATTTCCTTTCCATTTTTTCATTTTAGTTTGCATGGTGGAACTCATTCACCAAAATTACTGGTGGATTTCTTTTTTTTAAACAAGCCAGTCAATACAGTGTTTAAGAATGCTGTTTCACATCCATAATAATTACATCTGTATGTAAGAGAAAAGTAGCTTACAGTTTTTACAGCTGGCTTAAAACAAAAGTCAAAGTAAACCATTTAGGAACAATAAAACTAGAAATAAATTGTATAGTAACAAAAAAGCTTTATGGACATGAGAGCAGCCTTTGGATGTCTGTCATAATGATACCACTGTCTTTTACCAGGAAAGCTGTTTCTGTAGTGGACAGTATGGCAAAAGTCAGAATTCTGAGCAGCACCCCTCTCCCCCACTATGTTGTATTACTCAAAATACTGAACAGAAAAAATTCTGACCCATCTTCATTTCCGAGTTCTCCCTTCTCCCTTGACAGTGTGATAATGAGAAATGGCAGCTGGCAGAGGACAAGCATTTCTTACCTGCACCAAAGCCTGAACAGCATCAATCTGTCCAGTTATCTTCAGGCTCCCGTCCCCTTCGCCCGCGCACAGGGAGTCAAAGGAACACGACGTCTCCATATTGACGAGACAGTGCCTGTTCCGGGCACTGTACTCCACCAGATTGATCAACAGCCCCAACCCCTGCATGAATTAGAGAGTCAAAAAGGATTACACACATTAAAATAAGACACTTCAGCACAAAATGTCTTCTTTAGTCCTTATCTGAGGATACATAACTTACTAACGCACCCTTATGAAACAGTCTGAGAGACAGAGGGAACAGGATTTAAAGAAATACAAGGCAGAGATCCCTGTACAGGAGAACTTTCATAGAGGCATCTCTGTTTTTCCAGTTCTGAACATGAAAACATTTCTGGAGCTGAGAATTTCTTTGCAGGTTAGGGATTCATGTATCCAACCTTCAGATTATGTTCTTAAGAGATCCTTCACATACACAATTTCACTGTTGCTATTTAGGCCACACTGGCCTATTTTACATAAACTGAGGTAAATTTGACAAAGCCTTTATCTTACACAATAACCAAAGTTCCAAAATTGAAAAGATCTTTGAAAATTAGTAATTCACAGTCTTATTTAGCTAAATCTCTTTGTTCACCAAGCAGTGCACTTTTTTCCCCACCAAACACAGCAATAAAAACCTCAAACTCACCAAATCCTTGCAGAAACTTTAAATACCTCACTAAGTATATATATATATATAAAAGACAATGAAAACTAGAGGAAACTATTCCTTAATGTGGAACCAAAGTAGTTCCAAGGGCAAGAAGGGGGCAAACAATTTTCTGTTAATGTAACAAACACAATAGCTTACCAGCACCCGAATATCAAATCTCTGTTCTTGAGGTAGGAACTTTGGAACCTGAAGCACACAATTCATTGCTGTGCCTATCAGACCATCTTGTTCACCTGTTTTTGTACTACCCCATTCTGTAAACAAAGAGAGTTGAGAGGCTCAATTTTGAAAATACTCATGTTCATAATGGTAAGCAGATTGACAAAAACCTTTTGGTCCTAAGGCAAACCAGCCTCCCCCAGCCTAAGCACACACCTCAAACACTTTACACTTGCAATTACTCATCCAGCTTGTAAAGACAAATTACTGATGGCTCTAAGCAAGCATCTACCATACATAACTGTTTCATTGCACTGTACATGGAAAAACCCTAATCAGGACCAAAAAAAGGTTTACATTAATGTTTTATTAGATGCTTTATCAGAGAATATGCAAAATAATTGTTGGTTTACCGTTATCATTTGTCAGGTTGAGCAAGACCCCAATGATGGCCCTCATACAGTCTTCCACTGCTTTACCCACGTGGTTAGTTACATTCTGGTGAGGCAAAGGCTTGTTGTCTGGTAGACAGATACTGTCTTCAGCACGATTATATCGCTGGATTAACTCCTCACAATGCTGCAGGGCTCTGCAGGGAGAAGATGCAGAACAAAGTTATCTTCACAACATAGAGAACATTCCACTTTTATCCTTGTTTCACCAGGAAAAAAACTCAAACAGAGCTTATGCAGAATTTTTCTGATATCCAGATGCCCACTCTGTAGGTAGACATAAACTTATCACCCATAAAATCTTTCATAAGCTCAACTGAAATTATGAAAAACAAAAACCAGGGAAGCTTTGTTGCTTAGAGCTTTATCAGCTTGGTATTTCAAGAGCAAAAGTTAATTTTCCTTCCCAGCTTCAGCTTGGTCTTACAATAGATATCTCCCCTTCCTACAAACTCAGTCTCTCATATCCTCTGGCCATCAAGGCACAACATGACTCTGACAGTGTTATCTAAATTTTCTCTTGTTCTCTTCTCAGAGCTATTTCCCTTCTGTAAGAAATGACACATGACTTCCTACTAGTACAGTCTTAATCTTGTAACACTAATGGACCATAGGCACAATTCTACTGCATAACATCAGTTTCATGTTAAACCGCTACACTGATTTAAATTACAAATATAACTAGAAATGTCCAAAATATATATTGGTCTAAATAGCATATTAAACTGCAATTTGGTTTTTTTTTTTTAATTTAAAAAAATACTCCAATATCTAACCTACAACCATTAAATTATTTTTCCAATGAGGTCTGTAAAGTCAACCTTTCAGCTTCATTTGTTCTCTTATGAAGAGCAATACAAGGGGCAGACAGTCTCTGCCAGCCAGCTGAGACCTCACCCAGATTGATAAATGGGTTAGAGGTGTTTGTATAAGAATCTCTGTCAGGGAGAACAGCCAAGAACAGAATTTCACTACTTTAATTCTTACTTACACTGTCAATTCTGTTATGCTCCACTTAAGCAAAGACATAAGCATAATGAAAACACAGCAAATAAGTGTAGCTTCATAACTGCCCTCTGCTGTGTTCCTACTGAACTTGGTACAGATGGAGCCAAATCCACAGTTTGCAGCTTCTACAGAACCAACAGTAGCAGCACTAGACATTGGTAGTACTCTGTTAGTTGCCCATACCTTCATCTAAATTAACAGTGGAAATTGTGGTATTATGCCCCCTAGAATATTCTGGTATAACTTTTTGTTTATTTTTTCCCCCATCATGGGAAGTGTTGTGCCAAATTGTCTTTTTTTTTTACAACTTACTTAGCAGAGGAGACTATGAGTTGTGAGTCTTTGTATGCTATCAGATAGCTCTGATTTTCTGGATTATGCACAGTTACCTAAAAAGAGAAGGAGAAAGTAATATTAAAAATAGGAGGGGTTTTCTTTACCTGAAAGAGAAGCAATCCCTTTCACTACTCCCCCACTTTATTCAGTTCCACATTTCTTGGTTATTATCCAGTGTAAACTTTCACTTCTTATTATCCATTACTGCATCACAAACCATCCTGAAGTTCAAATTTGAATATTCTAACACTAAACAAGGCTCTTCTAGTGTTGCTTGGAAATTCTGCTATCCAATTTAAAAGCAGAAAATCGATCTGAAAATTTTTCTCTCACCTTTGACAAGGCATGTAATGAGTATTTTTAGGCAGACACCCTTCACCAACCGTTCAGCTTTCTCAGTTTTCAGCTTGTGCTTATACTACCTTTGAGTCTGTCCTTTTATTTTAGTGAAGAAAGTTACCACTGTAGCTATTTGCCCTCTAACCTGGGTTCAATGTGTTCAGTGAGATTCATTGAACTCTGATCCCAAATGTCACTGTCTGATAGGTGGAGATGTGTTGCTAGAACATAACAATGTTCTCCTACTTGCTTATGGTATTACAATAACAGTAACAAACAGCAAACTCAGCAAAGAAGCACCTACTAACCATTCCTGTCAATTAAGCTCTACAAAAGTACCATATATTTTGATTCTGCTGGAAGTTCTCAAAGAAATATTTACCATCTCCATTTACATGCTTAACTGATGACAGGACTACTTTGCCTCTCAGGGCAGTTTTCTCTTTCAGCACTTAGTCAGATGATGGTTCAAATTAGCAATTCTTAAAATATACATGGGTTTATTGCTTCTAAGAAAATACTGCTTCTATAATGATCAGCTATTACTAGACACACACTGAAGAGTCAAACTCACGCCATGAAAACAACATCCATAAACAGCAGCTTTTCATAGGAACTTTGGAAAAAGCATCGTGTAACATTTAGTTATTCTTACCAAAAATAAACCTGGAAGGCAGTACATACATACAGAATAGTAAAACAGATTTTCAAACATTCCAGAAACACTGATAAACATCAGAAAGTTAGTACAAGTCTACGAAAAAAATCAACATTCTAGTGTTGTAATGTAACTATATCCCAAGAGACTGTTACAATGAAAAGGTCTGCTGAAGAAGGGTTTTCAGAAATGCAGTGTATCTGCTCATACTCACGCTTTCTAAGACCCGTAAACACCTTTCTGCACCCCATAACGAAGCAACCAACTTCTCCTCATTTTCATCACTGCTCAGGTGATCCACACATTCTTTAACTAAACACAAAAACAAGTTGTTTTCCACTGTCAGAAAGAGATCTTCAAAAGCCAATTGTACAAACTAAGCAGCTACTCAAAGAGTTGCTATCGACCTTGTTCTACACTTCACACACCTGCAATGAATGCTTGGAAACAATTCTGAAGCCACGATCAGCATTTTTCATTTCTCCAAGTAAATTTAAAAAACAAACCTTAACATTTGGCTTTGCAAGTTTGTGATTGTTGCTACAGATTACTTATTCATATGTTTTATTTTCTCCTGACAAAGAAGAGATTATCCAGCACACGACTATGTTCCTTAACTGTAGTGGACTGTCTTTTAGCAGAGAAAAGAGATACAGCAAGCACACGCTCCCCACACTTCACAAATCTGAAATCATAACCTGAAACCACGTGCAAGTTGAACACTTTCATCTCTCCAATCCTTCTTTTGTTCTTCCTCTGCTTACTTAAGACTCAGCTTTATTCAGTTCAAGAATTCATTTTAAAAATGTCCCTTTTCCTACCTGTGAGATGCTCAAAAAAACCTGAGACATATCTTTGAAAAATGAATTAAAACAAAACCCCCACCATTTTTTCTTGAAGGGCTGACTTCCTCTGGGATATTTAGTTTAAAAACATTAGGTCTGAATACAATTCTAGAAGACTGCAAAGGAGATCTACTCTACAGAAGTGTGCTGCATTTGTGTGCTGAGCAGAGATACATAACACAGTAACCTCTAATCTAGTTTAAGACATTTTTAATCTCACACATTACATGCAACATTATACACATCCTGTTTAACATTAAAACTGCTTTCTACCCCACATGCAACAGAATAAAGTCACAAATATTTCTCAATAACTTGATATTGAATTGTGTACTTTATTTTAACACAGCTAATAATTTTTCTGCTTTTAACCACAGAAAATGAACATTAATAAAAGCAAACATCTGACTACAATTCACTATTTTTTCCCACTGTCAAAGCAGTATCTTCAATGTACCTTTATCTACAATATGATCCAGACCACCCAGAAGTCGCAGTTCTTCTTTAAACCAGTCCCCAGCTCGCTTTGAGGTGAGAGACAGCAACGTCTCCATTGCCAAATGCCCGGTCTGAAAGAGAGGGTCTGCAATTAGTGCAATCATCACAGCCAGCTGTATGTATCAAATCATACAAGCACACGTCACACAAAACCCATAAAAAACAGCAGTAGAGATTCTGAGTAGAAGAACCAGCAGAGGGAGCAAGAATAGACTTAAAAAATATGCATATTTTAAAAAAATGTCGGTACTGATAAAAAGCTACTTTGCATTTTCAAATTTTCTTTATTTTATTAATAGCTTAGAAAACCCAAACAGGCTCCTTTCATTTGTTTCTTTTGTTATCAAAAGAAACAACCGGAGGAAGGAAATGGACAAATCAGCCAGGCAGGAAAAAAAACCAAGAAAAGCCAGAGTGAACACAGCTTCCCTGGCTCACAGATACATTTGCTCTGTGCTTGTAGAACACATTTGCTTCCAACGTAGGTATTTTGTGTTTTTAATTTTAAACCCATAGAATAAAGCAATTAAACTGAAACACTGCAGACAAATGTTACTCTATTTACTGATTCAGTTTTCTTTTAAAAAGAGGAACACATATAGAAATTTAGCTATAGCAAAGATAAGTTCACTCCCTGCAAGTAGAAGTTGAAGAGACTTTAGGTGACTATCTTAAATAATCCCCTGCATTGTCTTTAACCAAAACCAACACCGTTTGTTAAGTCAAGACTGTAACTTATTTTTCCAAAGGCCTCTAGTTAAAGACATGTTAACAATAAAACATTTGTATACAGACAGATTTACACCTATGCAAAAGGAACTAGTATGGATTTCTTGTAACACCTGGAAAACACAGAGGCAAATCTGAACTACCATAAGCTTAATAAATTCATATATGGCACGTAAATACAACAATGAAAGGCTGAAGAAAAACCCATAAGATCTCACTAAAACCAACTGAATTTTACCCCTCTCAAGTCACCTTCCTTCCCTGACAGATTGATGTGCAGTGTTCCAAGGAGGGCTGTGCTTTCTCTGAGCTGGGCTGGATGCTCCAGGACAGCAGTTCAAACTCAGCCCCTCCTGGGAATAACAGCTCACCAGGCTTGAGCTCAGGTGATTCCTCTCACTTTACAGACTGAGCTTGAAACATGGGGAAATCATGCATGATCTAAACCTGACTGAAGGAAGCTGATTAAAAACTCTCCTTGGAGATCTTTACAGCTACAAAAGATGTAGTTAACTTCCTAAATACCTTCACCACAGAAGCTCAAAGGCCACACAAGGTTTGAAATACGGCAAAGGGCAATAAGACTTAAAAAAACTCCAGGAGAATATAATCTGATATTTGTACTACAAGGCATAAGAACATCATTTTTTTTTTCTTATTTTTTTTAATAAAAGCAATGAAACCTTGTAAGCTTTTTGCTTTTGAGGAAAGTAGTCCATTGCATTCAATTTTTATGTCAATTATTACAAAATTTTAACACCAAAGGTTCAAAACATGGTTCCCTTAAGCTTTCAGCCCTATGTTTATGTTGACAGTGAAAACCAGAATAACCTCTTTCATCATCTGGAAAGAGAAGTCACTTCTGAAGGTTTTTGCTAGGATGCAAAAGAGAGGAGTTGGCTACAAGCATGAGCTACAGAGGGCTGTGCTGACTGACAGGCAAGGGCCATTTGCTAACATGAAGGCTGAGTTCTTCAGGTTTTATCTTCTTCTAAGCCAGCACAAAAAACCTGGAACAAATTCAACCCATGGAGAACAATTTTTTTTTTTCATTTCTGGGTTTATATTTTTAATATTAAGAGCAGAACCCTTTAAATACCTGTTTGAGCACTCAAAAACCTAGCTTCTAGACAGTCACATACACAACATGGTCTGTGGGAAGAGAGAGCCAGTATTGATCATCTTCACTTGATCTGTGCAAGATTTGAAAAACTGAAGGTGTAACTGGTTAGGCAAAAACTGGAGTTATCAAAACATCTGCTGCAATCCTCCTGTTTCTCAGTTGATACGTCTGAGTCTGAAAAAGCCCAGATCTTTTCTTTACTCCCAGAAGATTTGCATTTTTGTTAGCATTTTCTGCCTGTCATCTGGTACAAAACAGAGATTACTTATTGTATCTCATGACAGAGATCCATCCAAAAGCAGCTTGATCTTCTACATATGAAGTTCATTATTGTCTCAACTTACCGTTGCTACTATCTTAAAATGGAAGAGAACCTAATCATCTCATTTGGCTTGCAAATATTCTCTGAACACTATATAGTCTCTGCTTCTAGATGGTGCAGCTGGGAGGAAACCAGTTTCCATCTGTGAGGTACTACAGTATTCAGTGCATTTACAGCAACAGCTCAAAATAAATTTAAAAAATAGAGCTGTCTCAGAACCCCCCCCCAGATAAAACAGCTGAAATGGATGGCCTAGGATATTATTACTCATGAACAGCTTCCTCACAAGACAGAGAGACAGAGTCCCTTTTGATATATCCTCTCCCTTTAAAACCCATGCCTAAGAAAACACAAGAACAGAATTACAGTTCATAAAAAAGCATCAGGCTAGATCAGATTATGAATATGAGAAAAGCTCAAGCAGGAGACAGTGGTCTTTGTGGCTGGATGCTTTAGCAATGAGGAACCTGTACCAGCTGTTCCATGCTTAATAAAGGGAGCTGTCTTACATTTTATAGTGCAAGAGATATCCTGGCACTGACAAACTGTGTGCTATGTGAGCTGCCTTCAGTGCCAAAACAGCACTGAAATAAGACTCTGATTATACCAATTCCTAGCTGATCACCACCTAGAGAACAAATTTCATTCTGTGTTGGTATTTCACACTGTAAATGCAAAGTGGAGAATATAATCTCAAATTCATTCTTCCTTTGCAGATTTCCAAGGTCAGAATTCTAACTAATATGAGCCCCCTACCCACATGTTTCATATGTTCACAGGGAACAAAAAATTGAAACTTCTAAACAATTCCCCACTGTCACCACAAACTGATTACCAAGATTAAGAATGATGTCATCAATATTAACTTCCTCACCCAAAATTCAGCTCTTGCTATTGCTACATAATACTGACTTTTCATACCAACTCAGCTATCTGTTCCACAGCCAGAATTTGGATGGAAAACCCCCAAGGTAAACCCTTCCTAAAGTGACACAGAAGTCACAGAAGCTACAAAAGAAAATGCCAGCTCAACAAGGCGTATCATCCTTTAGTCTAACTGAATATGGAATACAATCTTGACTGCAGATTACTGGCAGGAGTTGGAACACTACTTGCACAGATAAAGCTCTAAAAGACTCCCTTCATAAACAATAAATCAGAAGCTTCTCCTGTTGGGTGTATTACAAGAAAAATGGCAAAAACCTAGTAAGAATCTTGAACAGAATGTGTTACAGGATGCTAAAAAATTAAGATCATACCAACATTCCCTACGCTGAAATATGGTGGATGCAATGACACATTAGTAGATTTTGTCATTTATGACCACTCATCTAGTCAATCTGCCAATCAATTCTTTAAATATACTCTTTTAAAAAGCCTTTGTAACTTGCCCTTTATTTTCTAAGCTACCATCAAACCACAGCTAAATTTATTTTTAAACAAAAACAGTTCACTCTGCTGCAGCTGAAGGTATTTTCATGAAAAGCAAGTATGTTGAGAAAGGGAAGAAAAAAATTCATCCACATTTGTGGTAATCAACAGATCTGCCACCACACTTTGGGCAGGGAAAAATCAGTTTCTGTAGGGCAGATTGTTGTTTTTTTTTTTTAAATGGGAAAACCTGCACCATATTTTCAATTTAACACAAAACACTCTTATTCCCATGCATAAACCCCTACTTGCTTGTGAAAGTACATATAAAATTGAGGCAAAGAAATGGAGTCCAATAATCTAAGCATGGTCTTTAAACACATGGTTATTTAAAGTGGTACTTGTTTTTAACTGCTCCCTTAGAAGGGGCAAATGGACACTCAGAGAGCTGAAGAACACCACACCTTTATCCTACTGACAGCCTTTTAAAAAGGAATTTTCAAACTGGAAGAAGAAAATACTTGCAGTGCAGTCATGTACACATCAAAGGCAGACAAAGTGTCACACCTCCTTCGCTGGGGACACGAAATTCAAGATGATGCTCACAAGTTCCATTTTACTGAGCATTCCACAATTGCCAAGGCTTTCCAACAAGAGCACGTTACCCACCGTGATGTTTTCGAGATCGAGATGTTTGTTGTGAACGGTTTCACACAGTCTCCGAATTTTTTCCTTAATTTTGTTCATGTCTTTTTCATTCAGTAGCTTGGCAGAAGAAGCATCTTGTTCCAATTCCAAAAGCCGTATCATCAGATCTAGACTGGCTCTGTCTAAGTCCATGTTCAAGCGATCTCTGCTCAGGATGTACATCAGAGCTGCTGTACAAAGGGACAAATTCTTGGGGTGGCAGAGAAAGGAAGAAAGAGACCAGTTAGTTTTTAATAATCATTCTAAGCAGACCTTTTACCGTTTTTAATAAACAAGCTGAAGATTTATGAAAGAAAATGCCTGACAAGTCCCAATGTACACGAGCACTCACATGAGCACTCACTGTTGTACAGGTTCCTTCTAGCAAGTTACCAATGCTTTCTCCTAGCAAATCAAACTGAGACACAAAGCACTCAGTGTATTTACACAACCCTAGTGGAAAAGCACAGGTTTCTACTTTTGAGGGGCTCAGTGCTGCAGACAGAATGAGAAACAGAACCTCCAGTAACACAGTATTACAGAAGAGACAGATGGCAGGGGACAAAGTGAAAAAGCACAGGGTATGTGGCAAGGTGGGTGAACATTCTGGTTTGAGGGGATGAACTGATGACAGCACCAGAAAATACAGAGATCATAGAGACAGTGTCTGGGGGGGGCAACACAAGGGGAGTGCCTGGTGACATAAATTCTGATTCTGCCAAACAAGTCTGTCAGTCAATAGTTTATCCAAACCTTTTTAGCATAAACACATTTTAGTTCCAGGGGAATTCTGCTTTTTGGAAGTAGCCAGAGCATAAACCAGCTTCCCCCTGCCCTGTTCCCATCAGTCCTTAACATGTGAATGTTATTATCCTATCTCATACAGCATGGGTGTAAAGGGATCTCTTACTGGCAAAAGAAGATTTAAGTTTCCTTAAAGAAGGAATTAAATTTCATCTTCATGAGGATCCAGAAAAGCAAAAAGAGCAGTTGACTGTCAGGAAGGGACACAGAAGACAGTGAGGAGAGAGAGAGCAAAGCTCTCCATCCCCAGTGTTGTTAAGTACAGCACTTGCACCGAGAGCACTGAGCTCCAAGTCATGGTTAAGAGAAGAATGTTCCAGGGAACTGAGTTGTGCTGGGCACAAAACTTTCAGAAACCTTTGACAGTAACTGGAGGAGAGGACAGCTGAGGTGTGTGTGAGGTATGTGTGTCCTACTGAGATCAACTCTCAAGAGCCAACAGGCTGCATGCATCCATTGCAATTGTTTCTGTATAAGGTAAATTAAAAATGGAAACAAACTAATTCTGGGATGTGAGTGTTGTACAGCTCAACAGCAAAGAGCAGTATTTCTGTGTCAGAGCTGATTAACATCTTTTTAGAGTTCAGTCAACCATCAAAGCAATCATTAACTGCTGTTTATTTGAGAAGCAAGTAGTGATCATACTTGGTCATACTAAGCAGTATCAGTATTTCCAAGACACGATTAGGCAGATGACAGTCTATCAAAAGCAATGTTAAAACTCCTTCCTGTCTGAGTCAAGGAAATCCTCAGGTGAATAAAGACTTTCATCTGACCAACTACCAAAGATGCACTTGAAGTACTGAAGGAAGGAAGCAAGAGTTTCCAAATCCACAGCTCCTTTTGTGAATACAACCTTGAGACAGAGTTGTTTAAAAAAAAATCCAACAAAATCTTAGCTGTGAACATCACTACTCCAGCCTTTATCACATCTGTGATGCAAAGCAGAAAGCAATCTATGCGACTTAACTACACAGAGAGGGACACACTGTTCTCCCTTAATTTTTATTAACTTTCCCCAGTAGGCCTTGCAATTCTATAATTTTAATTATAGAAATGTTTACTCTTGATTTATTTGCAGCTGGCTTATCCTGTAATAAATGTCAGGTTCCTGGAAGACTCTGGAAGACGAGGTTCCTTCAGAACGACAGCGATTAAACAGGACACAGGATTACTCCACTAACCATTGTTCACCCAAGGTAGACCTAATAAAGCAATATCTACAAAGAACTATTTTCTAATGACCAGCATTATCTAGGTGGGTTTCTTGCTAAAAAAAAAAATTTGCTTTAAGCCCCCAAAGGAGTTCCTATCAGCTAGAAACTATGCAGCAGTTAACAGAGGGAAACTGCTGAATTTATAATCTGGGTTGCCAATATTTAGGTATTTCAAAAAGTTAGAGACTGTTCTTAGATCACTACTCAGAAATGCTTTACAGATATTCCAAAGTCTGATAAGGGCAGTCACACTCATTCTGTAAAGCTCTGTACCAAGGTTCCCTTCTTTTCAACCCATCCAGCTTTCCATTATGCAGGGAGTAACAGTTCTCCCTCCACATCAGCTCTGCCAACACATCCCTTCAGATCTGCCTCCCAGGTTTTAAAATACTGAAACGTTTCAGAAGTGACCAAGACATGATGCAGCAGGTCTCAGGCTGCAGGACTGCTGGAAAAGCAAAAAAGGAGAGGACTAGCTCTGTGTAAGAAGAACCAGGCTCCTGCCACAGCACACACACAGGAGGGACTCGGGCCAACAGGCCTCCAAATGCTGATGTGCAACAGGAAAAGAGTGATGTTGTAAAAGTAAGGACCTTAAATGTGGATGGTGCTTATGACAGAATAAACCTGCTTTAGCTTCACGTCAGTGATATGGGTTTTCTAACGTTGGTTTCTCTTAGTCCCTGCAAGCAAGTTGGTTTCATCTTGAATGAAACAACCCTACATTTTCCTCTGATCTGTGTAACCACCCTGCCTGAAAGCTATTTCATGCCCTACAGGTACAATACACAGAATTCTGAGCTGAGAAGGAGGGAAAAATTGTTAGTACAACTTATTTTTGATCAGTATCCTAAGAAAACAAAGCAGCCAAAGAATCCAATCAATCCCTCAAAATCCCTCCCTTACAGATTGCAGTACAGGGGCGTTTCTTTTCGGATGAGCTTCCCCCATCCCATTCTATTCCTCAAGATGCTTAAGGCACATTCTTGCTTCCAAAGAAATGTGGAGAGAGGAAAAAAATTAAAATAAATAGAATTTGCTCTAGACAGAAATTTTATGGCATATCTAACTACGGATTTGCACTCCATACTTCTACAGAATTCAGGAAAACATCCTAGTTGAACACACACTCCAGAAACAGCAGACCATTTACACCCACTCTCATCCTTGTCTTCTCTTGCTTGTTCTATTTATACTCCAGCTTGTGGGAACAGATGGTTATTTTCTAGGGTTCAGCACTACATTTAATGCACTTTTGTTTTTTTTTTAAGTTATTCACATGCTGAAGACATTACAAAACCACATTTCTGTGCTTAACTACTGACAGTTATTATGAAAATATAGGTTTTATTTTCAAAATTAACAATACTTCAAAACCTTCATAGAGCATCACTGAAGAAACAAAGTCAATTAATAACTTAAGCGTAAACACAAGTCTACAAGAAAAATTTGGTGGAACAAGTAATTTTCATGTGATTATTTTGGGGCATAGCTCAGTAAGATAGCTGGTTATTTTGTTTTCCTTGCTGGTTAAAGAAATGGCAACTGCCAATCTGCAACTGCTATTTTATACTCCTTATGGAAAGTTATAGAGTCCCCTCCACCCTCAGTCTCTTCCACTGTATCAGAACACTGAATGCAGTATATGCTCATATCTGTTTCTATTAGCAATGTAATTGTGGCAGTTTTCCCATCTCCAAAACACTTGAAAGAAAAATATTAACTAAATAATTGTGCATTTTTTCCCCTCAGTCCTTATTCATCTTAAATGGATTTGAGCCACGCATGCAAAGCCTAGTGTGATTTATTATTCTTGACTTACTTCAAACTGAGATTTAGTGGAGAAATTTTATTCATTTTGAATAGTGAAATGATGAATGAATGGAAGGATAGCATAGAAAAACACCATGCTTATACAGAGAAGACCATGTTGGAGCATATACTGTCAGTAGTTAGGGCACATGTATTAGCATTTATCAGGAGTAGTTTAATAAATCAGTAATTTCAAAATACTGTAAAACCTGTACCAAGAATGTACTGTAACTATATTAAAACATTAACTACAAATTTTTTTTCCCTTGACAAAAGGGAGCGTTTCATCAAATATACTGAAAATAGTGAACATAATCAATGCTTTTTGCTACTGCAGACTAATAATAGCAGGCAATTTCCTTTTGAACTGCATGTGCTGCTTCTTTGGAAAATGAAGGAATAATGGTAACTGTTAAAAGACAGCCAAAAATACACCCAGCAAGCTTGTACACTTTCCAAGGAACCAAAGCTGTCCTCTGCCCATCTCCTGCATCTCAGTGGTGGCAACTGTCCTAAATAGCATGCCTGTACTTTACTTATTTCTAGTATCACTTGGCACTATTTTGGCAGCTCACAAAATAATGAATTCATTGAACCTGGTGCCTGTTTTACAGTTAGCCATCGCTAATTTTTGAGGGAGATGGAAAATAAGCTATGACTTTAAATCAGTTACTGAAGACTCTACAGCTTTTCCCTCCACCCACAGTAAGATGTCAAACAGCATCTCTGAAATATCTATTTCTGTGGGTGCAAAGTTTCATTCTGCATTGTATGTCATTCTTCTAGAGCTATTACAGAAAATAATAAAGCTGACTGGATATACAGATCTACTACCCATTTCCAGTGACATCTTCTGTGTTCAACTTCTGTAAAAATATCTCAAGGGACACCCCACAGAGGTAACGTTGATAGGAAGGAAAATCCAAACTGCTTCAGTTTAACTCTCAGGTCATGTTATCGTAAGTAGATAAAATTTACCTTTCCTAGATTTCTCATAGAGCACTGCACACACTCAAGGCATCCCACAACTGCAATTACAGCAGTGCTCAGGAGACAGGCACAAGACATGACAAATTCCCCACAACAGCTACAGAAAAGGTGATAATTCACATACAAGCAAGCCTGGAGATGAGCACTTAGAGCCACCTTTAAATACAACAAGGAAAGATTCCTTCCAAATGTATTGTATTTGAAAGAAATCATAAACACAACAAGAAAACAACGAAAAAAGCTTAAGAGATGCCATAAAACAGTAATCCAAACTGCAGTCAGTTTTTTAAAAAAGCTTAAATGATTTCTTAAAAAAAGAATTTCCAAACCCAGAAGCACATGAACAGTGGAAGAGGAATGTGTCATTGGAACACAGCTTTCTCAAATGGAGCCACTGATCCCAGATGCACACAAAATTAACACACAGTTATCAACTAACTCTAAGGAAATATGCAGTGTCTCCTTACCTGGTGGTGCTGGGAATCATCCAGTGTTTTGAAAACCATGGCTACCATGCCGTGTGCTCTCAGGTGCATTCGGAAGCTGGGCATGGCGCACTTGGTCGCCAGGCTGATTACACTGCAGAGAATTCAGTCTGCATTAGAACAACTGAAATGGCCACACTTAGCAAACCAGCACATCAACAAGCCCACAGCACAGGACTGACCAGATGCCTCAGACAAAACTCTGTTGGGATGTTTCTTCTAAAATTTATATAAGGCAAGTTTGCAATTGGTGAACAGAGCAGTGTTTTACTCAACAGTTGATTACCAGCACCAAACCATGTCTGCTTTATTCTAAGCCTGGCTAAAAACAGGATTTGAAAGAGCACCTTGAACTTGCTTCTTAAACAAAACAAAACCAAAAAAAAAGGTGAAACCAATAGTTAAATTAAAACATTCATGGATTAAGCATGCAGGTCTGATTTAGAGACACGAGAGCTTATTACAGACCAAGGCATTACCAGAAATTGTAAATGTGAACTTCCACTGCTATCTGATGGTTATCTAATTGACTGACTAGTCCCACTTATTGTCTGATATTACTTTTACAGGGCATTTTTTTTATATTTATTGCTGCATTTATGAATGATGGAAACATTATAGATTTCAGAAAAAAATCTGACAAATATATTAATCAGTGACCAGCATACCAGTTCATTTCAAAAATGGAGTCTTTCCCCTGGTTTTATCAGTAAGCTGCCACTTCCAGCACAGTGAAACATGGCAACTATTAAAAATATATTGCTTTCAAATGTGCAGTAATGTGGGAGTGATTCTGCAATCAAGTCTTCCATGGCTACTGAGGACTCTGATGGTAAGGGATGCACACAGTAAGGTGTTGAAAGAACAAGAGGCTTTTCTGTCTCCAGTCACAACAGCACCAGTGAGAGCTTACCTACCAGCTTCTCATTCTTTTATGTCTATTCCTATCCTTACACACTGATTCCCTCTGGAAAAACACTTTTCTTTTAATTTGTTAACTGAAAGAAAAGATTTTTATTGTGTTTATACAAGTTACATTCCATCACATAAATTTGGAAAATAAAGAATTCAGTTTAAGATCTTAGTACATTTGCCATATGAGCAAATTAAGAGCACTCAATATGAAAAATACCCCAAATTGTCACTATAGTAGTAATTTATTCTTATCATAACGTATATACAAACTGGATAACAGAGTTCTTATTTCTATACTCCAGCAACAATAGTCATTGCTAGTTTCTGAAGAACAAAGAATAAATTTTAAAATAGCCCTCTTAAAGGCACATAAAGCTTTTTCTCAACCACAGTCAAACCACAAATAAAGCATTCCCATCACCTGTCTCTGTGGGTTCAAATTTTACCTTCTCTATTGTTTCAGTTTTACTGAACAGAGAGGAAAATTTACAAGTATATAAAAAATATTATAAATGGTTATTATATTTAGCAATTTGATAATTACTTTTATGTCCAGGGAATGGACACCAATATTAATTCATAAACTTTGTCAAAGCAAGACTAACATTTTTCCCACCAGCTTCACAATAATGTGTAACTTGAATATTAAGAGTGCAATGAGTAGTCTAAGACAACTGAAAGGAGCCTCTGATTAACACTGAGGCCTCTTTACTTCCAGTGTTATTTCTCAACAGAAGATAAAGAACAGACAGCTGGATTTAAACAATAACTCAGTATTACATTAGTTCTAGATTACCATCAGCAAATTTTCCATTCTTAGGGATTTTATTTTAGAATTGAATTTTACATTAAGAACAGAAAAGACATCATACAGTAGGTTGCACTAAACAAAGAAAAGTTATCAGAAAATATTTTTTTAATTTACAGCTGGGATAACAAGTGTGTCATATGTCTCTTAAGGTACAATTTTCTATTTCATCTTCATGGTTATACTGTTTTTGATTATTCACAAGATACCATCTTGGTTATTATTTTCAGATTTTATTCTTCATAGCAGAAGTGCCAGGTAAGTGGCAATGACATTTTAAAGCATGGTCTCTTCTCTGACGAATATTTAATTCAGTATCTCTTAAATATAGGTTCAGTGTTTTATATTAAGATATCTTACCTAAGGCAACGTGTGTTTAGGGGTTGATTGCTCTTCAATCCACTTAGCAAGTACTCAATATCATCTGTGAACTCTTGATTTTCACCAAATTCCACTACATCATTGAAGTGCTTTACATGCTGAACAACAGTGTATAACTGGAAAAGACAAATATTTTGACCTAGGTAAGTTGCTCTTGGGACTGATTATAATCTTAACAAGTACAGTTTAAAAGTCTATTCAGTTTTAAGTGCAAGGAAACATTAAGAAGTTAATGAAGGCCATTCAATTATTTAGATAAAAATATTATTTTTAATAGGAAAGCCAAATTTCATTTTGAGACTGTTCCTTCAGTACTTAGGATTACCGAGAATTCTTTATCTTAAAAATTTGTTAAGAATACTTACTTCTTTGTCTTCTTTCCTACATTTCAATGCAGTTACTATCTCTTGGTAGGGCTGAGTAGGTATTGTCACAGTTTTTATCACTTTGGGAGGTGGTGCAGGAGCCTTAAAAACTCCATCATCTTTATGAATTGCCTCCTTTGAAGATAGCCTTACCTATTAATAAGAAAGTGCTAAAATGGGCAGATGTTTTGAGCACGGAAACATACACTAAAACATCAGGAAACATTACAGCTGTGCAATTGTCAAACTCACATTTTGGGACTATTTAGTCCTTGCCTTACACTACCAAGATGTACCTAAGCTGTGGGATAATGTACCTATGCTTAAATTAAAAAAAAAAAAACCAAAAACAACAAAACCAAAAAACATTTCTAAGTATCAAGAAAGCTCCAGTAGAATTCTGAAACTAAAAAAAAATAAGACAAAAAGGAGTCTTTTATACTGGTTCCTTAAGTTTTAGGGTAAGTAAACCAACCAAATTCAGTGTTTAAAAACAGTTAAAGTTTGTAGCACCATAAAAAGTGCCACACAGAGAAGTGAGAGGCACGGTGCATGCCTCAAACAGGTACTGCATGCTCTTGTAAACTCATGGTATTCTCTGTACACGAGCCTTATTCCTGCTGTTAACTACTTTAGGAACAACACATCAGAGCACAAAATACAGCAAAACCTGTTCTGAACTTACAACAGGCAGGAGAGAACTTGATGTTAGGTCTAGAATAACTACTGACAGGTTTCCAGACATCTCAGGCAAGTATTACAGGTTTCTCCTCAACCTACTTTGCTGTATTAGTTTGAGGCTACTATAAGCTTAAGTGTCAGCTTATCTTCAGATTACTACTTTGGCACAAATTCAGATATGAAGACAAGCTACAGAAAACAAGGCATACAGGAAACAGACCTCCAAATGCCAAATTCTAAACGTAGTGCCAATGCCAGTGGTCATTTACTTACCCTCAATCTTTCAGTAACATCATGCACTTAGTTTCCTTACACAGAAAAATGAGAATATTTTTAATGTGTGGCTGAAAAAATAGAATTAATATGCAGGCATAGAAGAGGCATGAACTGTTACTCTCTCCAGAGGGCAGCTGAAGAGGAAGCCTTCTTGTCCATTGTACATTGACAGTTAAAAATAAAACATAAGCCAAAACAAGCTGCTCTATTAATGGAGTATTCTTTACATTCTGCCTCTGTCAATGTGTGGCATTTCAGTATTCACTCACTTAGGCAACGTGGCAAAATGCTAATAAACCACCCTGAAAAGCTGGTTTAGAGCACATACTGGAAGACTCTGATCTTATCAGTCTGTGAACACATGAGATCCACTGAAGTATCTCATCCAAGTCTTGGTCAATGGCTGCCCCTTCAAAGCCAGTTCCAAGGGAGCTCGGAGAGGCCATAAGAGAGATTACTTGGCATAAGCAGTTGGCATGCTGTGGGTTTCTCACCATAAACCTGAGACAAATTTATCCCAATCTTCAGGTAACAAATTTATAAAGAAATTAAAGAGGCAGGATCATCTGCACAGGAATTACCACTGAATATCTGGATTAAGGCTCATTTACCTTGCAATTTTTAACCCATGTAATTTACACACACGTAAATCAAGGTTAAAAAGCGACTGAAGTAACTCCAGATGTACATCTTAACATGAGGAGCAGACACAAATTCCCCTAACTGGTTTGTTCAGCCAAACCTCTGCCATATTCCTGAATTAATATTTTGATGGTTCCAGTTACAAAGGAGAAGTCTGAGAGAAGACAGAAGTGCCTGTCTGAATGAATGATCCAGACATTTTCCTAGCTTGAAGTTATATTCAAAGTCTGTCTGAGAAGACTCAAAGTCTGCCTTTAAGTCAGTTATCAGAGTACTACACAAAAATCAGTATCAATACAAAGATTCAGCAAGCAACAAAAACTTCAGTTCAAATGTACATAATTTAAATTGAAAAAGGGGTTTAGGAAAACCCTAGGGCTAAAATTTCTGCTCTGTCCTCAAACTCTAGTAGAAATTGTTATTTGCAAATGAGTCATCTGCATTTTCCAGGCAGTGCAGTTAGCATCCAAGGAAGGCTGTTCAGAGTACTGTGAGGAGGCAACTAAAACCTACCACAACCCCAAGAGGCAGTATCAGAACACCATACGCAGAGGTAGAATTTAAAAAAAAGAGAAAAAAACATCAACAGAAAGAAAAAAAAACAAAAATCTCACCACAAACTGGTGACAAAAACAAAAGCTGAAGACTTGTTGCAGCAAAAAAAAAAAAAATCTCCTTTCTGATTTTCTGTTCTCAGGCAAGCACTGCCAGAAAGGCACCAAATGAAATGAAGTTTACTGACAACGTACAATGCTCTCTTAGCACAATCAGTAATTTCTACATGCATAAGCCCAAGACCCTGAATTCTCAGGGTCTCAAAAGAGTTAAAAAACAATTACTTTGAGCCTCAAAACAATCACTGACTTTTGAACAAACAACTTCTAGAAGGGTTCTCACCTCTTGTCCATTTTTTGTACACATGCTTATATCCAATCTGTTCATATTAGCATAGCTGACTGTACACAGAAAATGTTGTTTCTTTCACAGTATCTAAAGCCTCAAGTCAGCAACTGCTATCACTCCATTAGAGAGGAAAAAGAAATTAACTCTCCTTTTAAGTTTCTCCTTTTTGATCTGCAATTTGCTGATTTCTGTGGTCATAACTTGCAGTATTTTTTGGTAACTGTATGTTGAAGGGATGTGGAAGATCACATTCTACAATATTTTCATTGACAATGTCTTTTCTAGCAAATACCCAATGGCTCACATCACAAAGTGGACTTCATTCTGAATTACTGTGACATTACCAGACACCAAGAACTTATTTTTTTAAAGAAAATATAAATCAGTGAATCTTAAAAGGAGATTTAGTAAACTTGAGAAAAAACCAACAGTCTACTTACTGGGACACTGGGAGTTTTCAAAGCTGGTGGTGCTGGTAGAGCCTCTGATTCTGGCTGGTTCCAGTGTCTAGCATTATACACAGCTTTTGTGGGAGACTAAAAGAGAAAAATAAAAGTTATTTTTAAAGTAAATTTCCAGTAGTCACCATATATTTCATAAACTACTGTAGCAATAATGTAGCCAAACAAGGAAAATTAGCTTCATTTTTCACTTTCTGTATTCCTAGCAACACAAGTTCTAAACATCATATATATATATATATATATATATATCAGAAAACGAGACAGATTGTGAAGCATCTGATGGTTTGAAAGACATACAGACCCACCCAAATGGCAAAAGACATGATATGTACATATTTAAAGAATTTTTCAGTTGTTTAATCTTTAAAATTTATTCAAAGGCAAAAGGTCTGCAACCTTCCTATAGACAAAAACAGACAGCTCTGGGGGAAAAAAAACATGCTAGCAAACATTATGTCAGTAGAAATATGACTAGTTTAGAATCAAAATGCAGAACTGATACAGACTTTGATGCTCTGAGGAATAAAAATATCCAAATGAAATGTCTTAATCCATATTAATAAATTAAGAAGCCTTTTCTTTTTGTCTTGCCGAAAAATGTGTCAAGGCAAATCTAAATGCATCAACATTTACTGTCCTTGAATTTCTGGGAAACATAATATAATTCTTAGAGAAAGCAAAGACAGACTATATTTCTAGCATTTGAGTTTATCAATTTATTTGCATAACAATACTGCAGACTAACACACCACTGCAATTTTTGCAATTTCCCAACATGCCACGTATGGAATAAACTGTATTATCATCTGTCTCCTCACAGCACTTATACAGCACTTAAACGGGGAAAAGTCATTTCAAAAAAAAAAGAAGTTAGGCAATAAAAATATTTTTCTGTCAAAATATAACGTTTCAACTCTTTAACCCAAGTAGAGCCCACGGAGGGGCTGTGTGAGGTGAGCCCAGCAGCAGCAGCCAGGGACTGAAGCCACCTCGTGAAGCGTAACAAGGTTCTGGCAGGTCAAAAGCTACAAAGCAGATTTTGTAAGTCAAGGGTTTCTGTATTACTGTAGAGTAAAACTCTACTGTGCTGCATCCTTCCATTCTCCACAAGAGAAAGCCCTGACTAACAAAATTTCAAGGAATATAAGCAGAATGAAAACCTCTACGAGGTTTGTCAGCAGAATGAAAATCGCTATGAGTTTCAGGGCCTGAAAGACCTGTCAAGCACTAAATCATTTGAGTTTCCAGACAAGAGAAAAGCCTCTTTCCCTCCTAGAGTGTGCTCTGACATGGTCAGGAGAAACAACTTCGATGGATTGTTAAATTACGTTTTCAAAGCAGTGCTCATTTACCATTCTGCAACACACACAGAGTAGTTATTAAGCTTCATCCATTTTTCCAAGGAAGCTCTTTTAAACAACATATATTCAGCTAAAAAAGTTATACTGAGAAACCAGGTTCATGTTCATGCTGCTACAGTTACAAGAGGACATCTGGGCCCACAAATAGGAAGACTGTGCCACACAGATGTTTATTTGAAAAAAGTTAACCAAAATAAAAATGGTTAAGAAGCTAACCATTTTCTCCTATATGTTTCAGAGCAGCAAATTTTTACCCACAATCTGACTCAGGGTCTGCAATGAACAAAGGAAGGGCAACTTGGTAACAAAGATGGTTTTTTTAATGAAGAAAGATGCAAGTTTCACAGATGTCTGTAATGGAAAAGAACCACTGAGTATTTCTTAGACGTTTTTTTCCCTTGAATTACTCACAACTGTTCCACAGTTTCTCTCAGTGTATATTTAACATTGGGAAGAGAAGGTGTAAGTTTCTGGGTGCCCTATCCTGGTATATGGGATAGTTCAAGGAAATAACACACTCTGTCCAGTAACCTGCATGGACGTTGAGCACATCATAGAATCAGAGACTAGTTCAGGTTGGACTGGAAGGGACCTTAAAGATCCTCTAATTCCAAACCCCCTGCCATGGGCAGAGACACCTTCTCTCTTGCAGTTTGATGCCATTATTCCCTGTCCTGTTTCTACAGGTGCTTATAAAAATGCCCTCTCCAGTTTTCTTGTAGGCCCCTTTAGGTACAGGAAAGGTGCTCTAAGGTCTCCTCAGAGCCTTCTCTTCTCCAGGCTCAACAACCACAGCACTCTCAGCCATCTTCATATTTGAGCTATCCCAGCCCTCTCATCATCTTTGTGACCTCCTCTGGACTGATTCCTACAGATCCTTATGCTGGGGGCCCCAGAGCTGGATGCAGTGCTCCAGGTGGGGTCTCATGACAGTGAAGTAGAGGGGGAGAATCCCCTCCCTCGATCTGCTGGCCACACTTGTGATGCAGCCCAGGACACAAGTGGCTTTCTGGGCTGCAAGTGCACATGGCCAGCTCATGTCAAGCTTCCCAAGTTGTTCTCCTCAGGGTTGCTCCCAATCCATTTTCCATCCAGCCTGTATATTTAATATCAGTTTCAGCTGATGCGTAATAATTCTTCATCTTGCAGGGAAGCTTAACTGCTGCAACTCTGACAGCAGTGTACTGCATTACAGCTGCCAGAAGTCCTATTAGCATAGGATATTCTTTATTAGTAGTCCCAAATCTCACTTATAGTCTCAAATAGTATTCTATCCCTGCTTAAAGGATACTAATATATTAATATTCCTGAATTTCCTGTCTGGGAGCACCATGCTGCACAGACGCTTTTCAGGTCCCTGCAACAGCAGTGTCAGGCTCAGCACACCCAGGATGAGATGCTGAAGGGAGGTGCAACCCACACAACAGGATCCTACATCTGTGGCATTCTTTTAGCTTCATGCAGCAACAATGGGGCACAGACCCACGCAGGCTCTGCTGCAGGACTTTCATGAAGTTCTGGGGAAAAGCACGCCATGCTTGGGACACAAAGCCTCTGCCTGCACATTCCTTGGCCTTCAGACCTTGTGCTCCACGAGGAGCCAAACACAACCCTGCAGGCACAGGGGCAGCAGAGTCACACTGGCATCAGAGCTTGTCTTAGCAAGGCAGCAGCTGGGACAGGCCCTCGCTGAGCAGGCAGCAGCAGCACCTGCAGCCTCGGCTTTTCCAAGCTGAGCACCTCTGCTGCACACAGAGAGGAGGCACAGCCCCAGAAAGAGAGGCCAGTGCTCTGGTCTGGAGGAAGAACAAAGCACACAGACAGCTGGGCCAGTGCAATCAAAAGGTCCACAAAGCATCAGGGTGTTTTCTTCAGCAGAGAGCAACAGCTGATGTGTAGGAAAGAGTTCAACAGGGCAAACAGATAAAACCAAATTCTTTCTAAATACTCTGGGCTCAGAGGCTTCCAAAGATGGCATGCTTTTTATTTAACAGTCAAAAATGGGCTTTTCTTCCCTGGTTTTCCTTAATCCCTTACTGAACCAAAAGCTAGGGCATCCCAAAGTGTTTTGTGACATGGCACTTTACAGCTTGCTTAAGCATTAGCAGTGCAATATAGAAAAAAAAGCCACATTTTATGTAAGAAAACGAATAATGCCACCAATAAATGTTTGCTCTGAGAAACAAGGACATCTTCATTTAATAGCTCTCTTGTAACAGAATCAAAGTGTATCTGGAAATAGTAATAATTTAAAACCTCAAGTACCTATGGTTTTAGGTAGTTTAGGTTAGTTTTAGCCACCATCCCTTGCAGTATCTTCCACTTTTAGATCAGAATTGATCTAAAAAAGTGATTAGGCCTGTGATTCCATGCCTTCCCAGTAATATTTCCTTAGACAGCAGACAGTGCTCCCCAGCATCCCTACCTACTGGTGTCTGCTCAGTCTCACACTGCCTGCACACAGCTCTACCTCCAAACACCCCTGCAAAAATCCAACACTGCTTTCCAAAGAAATATGTTCTAATCAGTTCTAACACATTATGCAGAGACTTTGGAGCCTCTCTTACTACTCACACGCACTTTGACATGGCAAATACATGCCTGCTTTACAACCACTGCTTAAAGTAACCTTCACATTGTCCCTTGCAACACAACGTTCAAGATGAATTTCCCAAACAACTGCAAAGAAACTGTGCCAATACTGATCAACCAGTGAGCACTGTGTAGACCTGCTCTGGATTACTGTGTGACAGAACTGAAGGCAGGAAAGGCATCAAAGACCACACGAATGCTAGTGAAGAAAAACTTTTCAGAAGTGCTTGATCACAAAAGCAAAGGGGTCGGTTGGTTGGTTGGTTGGTTTGGTTTCTGTGGTGATTTTTTATGGCAACTGAAATGCTTGTGATAACAAGCTTCCCTGAAGAAGCAACACTGTTATTTAAGCAGCACTGATTTAAAAAACTGACTTTCTCTTAAAGACAAGAACCTTGCAATTATTCAAATAATGCAGACTTTTCTTTAATAAGTCTTTCTCTCAAGATTAACTTAGAATAGATGCAAGCTGAAGTACATCACTCCTTTGAATTCTGTGTTCTTAAGGCAAATAAGTTCTGCAATATTAATCAGCTGTAAGAGCTTCTGCTGAATAGCAGAAGAGATTCCTTTTTCATATGTATAGCACTGACAGCTGCTTACACAGAGATACATGTCTGAAGGAGTGCAAATATTCCAGGGAGGGTATAAAGCATATGGTACTGTGGGACTCTGCATGTGGTTCTTTGGGGGTGAGTGGAGATGCAAAACCAGAACTAATGCCAGGGATTTCACAAAATGCACAGAGCTGTCACTTTTATAAGATCATCTCCAAATGGCATCAACTATGGGTCATGCTTAACCTCCCATCCCTGAAAGCCTCAAAGCTGAAATTTTCAAAAGCTGGCACTCTGCACATACTGATGCAGCACTGCCTGCCATTCATAGATGTAAGAATAGCAGAAAATAAGAGCCAGGGATATGAGTCACACAGAAAATACGAGCAAAACGAGAAAGACAGCATCTATTAGCAGGCAAGAATGCTTTCCAAGGTAGAAGACAATGGCAAAAGAAAACCCAAGAATATTTTTAACAGATATCCTGATAAATGCATTATTTATATCTCAAGTGCATTCAGTAACACTGTATGCCAGATGCTTGTCAAAACTACAAGTTCTAAAAAAAAAACCCCAATAAAGGAAATACATGATTTACCACTCAGTATTCATAATCATTAAGAGTACTACCCTGTCCTGCATGACTCACTTTGAAAAGGAAAAAGGTAACAAGCATGTTTTGCTGCACAAACCTGTTCATAATGGGTTGTTTCTTTGAACAGTGAGAGGAATGAACATCATTCAGAGCAATGAAAGAGAAATCACACTTCCAAACAGAAAGATGGAGTATCAATTCAGCACAGGCTGAGCCATGTGTATAGAACAGGTAAAAAAAAGTTAATTTAGGTTCCAGTAAGATAATGGTTTCCAACAGCAGTTTAAAACCAGAAGCAAACCAAGACCAAGCCATTTTTCCAGTGTTCAAAATGTGACCCAAATCTCCATTACTTGGATCACAGTAGCGGATTAGTGCCAATAAGCCACCTCTTGGTGCCATGGATCATTTAACTGTGAGCTGCTACACCATTTAAACACAAAACACACTATGCACACACACACAGCCAGACAACTACAAGCTGTTAGTCAGACAAGGTGGAAGAGTATCAGCAGCAAGCACAACGAGCAGAGGAAAAAAATGTCAGTGCAGTTTTTCTTGTATCAAACTCGTGATGAACTGCAAAATCTTTTTTCTTCCTTGAAGCTCAAAAGGAGGTCCACAGGGCACAAGACAATGGATCAAACACCCAAGTGAAATACAGAAACTGAACTTGGAGAAACAGGATGGTTTGATAAACATGAGGTTAATTCTCTAACAGAAATAACTGATTGTGTTCTGTATGCTGCTTGCACTGAGTGTACTCAAACCTGGTCAGCTCAGAAGCAGAGGCCATATGGTTATGGTCATTAACTCGGCCTGAAACCTATGTCAAGTCTAATTGAAAGGGACAGGGTATCATAGTTAAGACATATCAGCCCAACACTGGACACATAATGCTTCAGTCAAGAGAAAAGAAAAACCTGCATTCACCTGCAAGAAACTGCACTGACAAAAACACATCTAGTACAAATCATTCAGACAAATTCCTGCCCTCTTGGTAGCTAAAGGCAGAGAGACACTGCAGACACAGACACCCATGTCCCCTACACCTCCCCCCGTTAATTGTAATCTACCCAAAGTGTATCACTCTCCTAAGAGCAAAGCCTTACAAAACTGGAACTGCAATGAAATTCCAGAGGGCACACAGCTGGGGTGTGCATACACCCACACAAGGTTTTCCATTTGGATCAGTAGAACACTGTCCAAATAAATCTCTCAGATGTCCTCAGTTGCAACACTGGGGTTTGCATCAGGGGCTGAGTTCACTTACCTGATTCCTCCCCAGTGCAACCAAACTTCAGATGCTCCTCCAGAGAGCACCTATCTCATGGCAGCTGCCACTGGGCATTGCCTAAATCAGGTCAAAATAAAGCTAACTTAAAGTAAAAACTTTGAAATGTGTATAATGAGGACACTGGGCCCTCAACCATTTCACACTCAAGGCGTGCTCATGTTGCATTGTGCAATTCTCTCATGTACATCAAGTCACAGACAGAGCTGAGTGAACCAACCATGCTCACACAGTACACAGGAGCTGGGAAGACAATTTTGCATATTCATCTGCATATAAATTAAGCTTCCTCTGGCAAATGAAACTGGTATATTTTAATCTCTTTGAGTGTTTTTCCCATCTGAGAACTTCCTACAGGACTGAGGCCTTGTGCAATGTAACATTTATCCTACTCAGCTACCCTGATTGCCAAATTACTAAAACACTGAATTAATTACTGGGAACTACAAAACTGGGGGGGTGGGGGGCGTGTGTATGCAGGGAATGTGAGGATGCAAGAGAGAATTTAGTCTCAAAAATATTTTAATGCATCTTTGCTTCTTGCCTAAGAGCTAATGCCAGTAGGAGCTGAAAGTATAAAACACCAAGTTTCCACTGTGACATTAAAGTTTTTCCATTCAACTTGATTTTTCTGCTTCTTGAAAAGCCTAAGTACACATGGGGGGAGAAGGATTTCCACACTTATTTTTCATTTTTTCCTCTTGTCTCTGCAAGGACTAAGCCTGTTACCTGTGTTGCCCTTTGCATCCCCACCTTCTCAGACAAAGCTGGTAACAACTCTGTTGGCACTGCAGAGATGCAGCTGCAAGAATGTTCCTACCACAGTTCTACCCAACAGTTGCATATGGAGGACACCCGAGGAAGCAGTTTTGCCAGGTTGAAGGAGCTCAGCTCAGCATCTACCAGAACACATCCTGTCCCCCACTGTTTAACAAGAAGGAGTGGGAAGAAAATAATTTTGATCAGAATCAAACGATTACCTTGAAGTTAGGAGACAAATTCCTGGCATTTGCTTTCATTCTGAAATGGTTTCAAGGTGCTACGTCCCAATTGAATTCAGTAAAATTACAGTGGCTACCTCACTCTTCAATTTAGGTGACTAATCTAAAAACCTGCCAGTCCTCATTAGTATCCTGCTTACTAGCTGAAACATGAAGAATTTCTTTTGGTCTATTTACATTAAGAATAATAGTAAAAAAATGCCTACATGGTAAGCATTTGGAATAGTATCAATATGAAGTTGTATTTTTTAACAAATCAACTATTTGATAAACAGATTTATTCTTACCTTTTGTCATATTTTATCCTTTCTTAAAATTGATTTTTATTCCAGCAACATAAAAGTGGCTTACAACACACAAGCTGTTTATAATTGGCTGGCACTTAGAACAGCTCATCTCTCGTGTCTCATTCCAACAAACAGTATTTGTACAAAAAACCCACAAAACCCACTTCAGTTCAGGACTGGGCAAACGATCTGCCAGAAGCACCACCCAGCAAATGAAAGGAATGTACTGCAGAGGCAGCAACATGCAGTCCCAGGTTGTCAGCTCTGCTGACAGACGAGCGCGGGCTCAGCGCTGCCCTGACAGCAGGAGAGACTGCCCAGGGTATTCCCATTGTCCACACTCAGCTCCACTGCTCAGCAGAGTCAAAACAGCACACACCAACTAATAATCCTTCCTGTTAAAAACATGTGATTTTGACTTTCCAAATTAGGATGTAATATCACTGATAAAAATGCTTAATTACAGCTGTTCATCCTTTCGGTAGGACAATCTTTTCCTAAAGGTTATGCAAGATGAAGACAAGCAGTTCTTTTTAAATTAGTTCTGGCCAGTCTACACTGATCCTACCATTAAATTATAAAAAGGGCTATGACTGATAGAGCAAAACTTCAGAATCATGACTCCATTCCTGCTTTCTCAGGACTATTTACTTAAAATAAGCTATAAAAAAATAATTAAGCAAAACCATACAGGGTTGTGCACTTAGGAGAGACTAATCTTCACCTACTTTAAATCTATAAAGACAAAAAAAACCCAAAGAAAAGTCTTTAAAAATTTAATTCAGGGAAATGCTGATTCATTTGCAGGCCAGCAGAAAGAAATGTTACTTGCAGGATGCCTTTGATAAACATCTACTGTGAAGTATAACACAAGCTAAGTGGAAAACTACAGACCACAGCTCAGCCTAGCTGCTGTCCCCTCCCACACACGTCAGTGCCACATTAGCCCTCAGACCACGCAGCCAAGCCAGGGCCAGGCATGGGCTTGTACTTCTTCAATTTCAAAACACCTCCAAAGATCAGGATAAGCATTTCATCTTGAACTTCCAGTTAACTTGACACAGCATTTGTTTTGACCCGGTATTTATAGTTCCTTCCAGTCAGCAGTGGAGAAAGGTCCCCTCAACCTGTAAAAGATCTCCCTGGTTATACCCATAACACATGGTTACTGCATGCACGCTTGCACTGCTGAAATCCTCTGAGCAACAACAGCATCACAGGCCAGTTTTATTTTCAAGTACTGATAGTTTCTCACAGTGCCTAAAATTTATAACAGGAGTATGGAAACTCAAGGAAAATAACCTACTCATGGAAAAAACCTGCCTATAGGACAAGAAAGATGCAATTAAGTAACAAACTATGGACTAGTTGCAGAGCAGACAGAAGTCACACAGAAAGGAAAAAAAATTTCTCCTTTTTCAGCATTTGGTAACTGGAAATAAGTGCTCTTTACAGAGTAGTGATTTAACATTTGCTTCCAACTGACCTGTCTAAAAACACTTGGAAATCTTGCACATATTTCTGTACTTTGTTGGGTACAGAAGTTATTCTTAAAACATTAATAAAACATGAAAAGCAATAAATAGTTACAGGGTTATGACTAGAGCAAGTTTTTCTCTTGGATACCGAGTTAGCAGCAGTCTGTTGGCTAAGCCATGTCTGAATTCAGCAGTGATTTCATTCATGGATTCGACACTCCTGTCATGACTAACTCCACCAATGTCCCTGATCAAAGCACTGCACGTAATCCTGCTAACGCCGCCGGTGTTTAGTGAGCATTTCTCACTTGCAGTGTTGACTTAACCAGGTTAAGACGACTTAATCTCTCTTCTTGGGTTCCTCAACTGAGTAGATACAATTGTTAACAGTCTCCCAGTGAACTGGACTGAGATTTATGTTACATGTTTCCTTTTTAACTGAATTATTTTTATAGTAATTCACAACCTTGGGAAACTCAAGGAGCAAGAAAACAGGAACGAGCAGGTGGTGCAAAATGAGAGCAAAAGCAGCATAACCAAATGCTTCTGTCAGTATTTTTATTGTTTTAAGCAAAACCAGCCCATATAGCAGATGGGGTTTTGTTAGGCTTGGGGTTGGGTTTTTTTTTGGTCGTTGTTTTTTAATGAATAATCCAAGAAGATCTCAGCTTTTCCTGACAAATGCATTCCACACTAGTGGAATAACCTTCAAGCAATGCCACTGCTAAAAGCACTGTTATCAAAATGTTCTCAGGCACAGCAAGTACCAAAAACAAAAAGCAGCCCCTAAGGAGCACAGTGCTCTGACACAGTAAGGCAAGCACAGCCCCCTGTCAATTAACAGCTAAACAGCAATAACAGCTATAAACTTGATCTAGCACATCCCAATCAAATGTGTTGTTATCTCTTAACTCTTTGAGCCTCATGCTGGGTGCCAAAAACAACTGTGGTGGTTTAACCCCAGCCAGCAACTAAGCCCCACCCAGCCAATCACTCACTCGCCCCCTGGGTAGGATGGGGGAGAGAACTGGAAGGGTAAAAGTGAGAAAACCCATGGGTTGAGATAAAAGACAATTTAACAGGGAAAGCAAGAGTCATGCATGTGAGCAAAACAAAATATGGAGTTCATTCACCAGCCCCCATGGGCAGGCAGGCTTCAGCCATCCCCAGGAAAGCAGGGCTCCATCCCACCTCACAGTCACTTGGGAAGACAAACACCATCACTCCAAATGTGTCCCCCCTTCTTCCCCAGCTTTTTATATTGCTGAACACCATGTCATATGGTATGGAATCTTCCTTTGGGTTAGTTGGAGTCAGCTGTCCTGGCTGTGTCCCCTCCCAACTCCTTGAGCACCCTCAGCCCCTCAGTGGTGGGGTGGGGTGAGAAGCAAAAAAAGGTCCTTGACTCTATGTAAGCTCTGCTCAGCAATAACAAAACCATCCCTGCATTATGAATACCACTATCAGCACAATTCTAAAACAGCCCCATAAGAGCTACTCTGAAGAAAAGTAACTCTATCCCAGTCCAAACCAGCACACAGGAAACTCCACAGTCCAGTACCTGAGTGGCCCAAAGAAAACACCATGATAATCAAGGTAGTGGCCAAGAGATTCTTCCATATTTTTTCCTGTACAACCCCATGTGCACAACAAGAGGAAGAAAAAAGCACATTCATGTATTCCCATTCACTGTGTACATGTGGGGATGCACAGAGTCACAAACCAGACAGGTTTTCTAGAGCTAAGACTTCAACAAGTGAATTTAGAGAAATTTTTCCAGGCATAGCAACACAAGAGAGTAGGAAAAAAAATTAAGCTAGCTTACATTCATTAATAAACATTCAATTCTCATTGCAAAAGTGAGTAGTTAAGGGAAATACACACATTTTAACTGAAATCTGGAGATAGACTAGTTCTCTTTATCTCACACTTTGAAGTTGGTTTTTTTCCATGTTCCTATTTAGAGACAGATATTTTGCATAAGACCACTGGAAACCATCCCAGAGTATTCCTACAAAATCTGATTCTCTTTATTTCCTGACTCCAGCTAAAATCTGTTTTGAGAGGAGCAGGAGCAAGAAATCTCAGGAAGTAATTTTTATGGTCTCTATTTTCAAGTCTTTAGTCTGAGTAGATTTGGACCACAGCAACTAAAAATTTCTTGTCTCCCTTACAGGGCCTTGCCTGATAATAGAGAATTAGTTTCATCCGGAGAAGGGGAACTAAGCTCCAAGGGGCCAGCAGGTGGGTGTATCCAGAGCTCCCAAACTTACATGCTAGAGCAAGAGTCATCCAACCAGTTGAATTAAAATTGTAAACAGCTGCAAACAAACTTCTGCAGATGTTACTCACGTATGCTTCACACCCATCATTTGCAAGTCAAGTAATGCCAATATTTATGTACTGTAAGTACATAATTATGTTGCTATGGAACGTGACACTCCTCCTGTAACTCGGGCTCAGGATAAAGAGGTTTAATTCACTTAAAAGCACGGCTCTGGTTAAGGCTTTACATACCCATCATAATTTGTGGTTCCTCCAACGAGGCAGTGATTTCAGTGAGTCTCCTTACACTAAAAGCAGTGTCTAGAAACACTGTTATTCACTAAGTCAATAATGCCTGTAATATTTTATTACACATATGCTCAAAGTTTCAAGAACTGGACTTTGACACTAGAGGACAATGGTCAGGTTTCAGAAGCACTAACACGGGTGAGAGTCCTGCTGACCACAAAGTGGAAAAAACAGTTGAGCTTTCTGGATCTACTGAAATTTAAAACCCCCCCACTGTTGTTTCCTGATTAACAGAGCTGTTTACTTGGCAGCTCAGTCTGATGCAAAGTGTCACACCTCTAACATCACCACCTAGCAGAAAATAATTAATAAATACTGCATCTGCTAGTTCCTACCAAAAAAAAAAAATGGTGCTGAGACAGTGAAGAAGTTCCAGAGACTTTTTTTTTTAGATCATTTAGTTATTATGGTCAGGTTAATACTTTTAGTTCTTTTTTTTCTTCATTCCCCAAATGAAAATTCCCTTAAGATACAACTGAGATTAAGAGTCTATATCTATAGTTTAGGAAGATAATTATAGCATCTCTAATTACCATCAGAAGAAGCTTTACAAGCTTTTTTAGTAACTCCATGTAACAGCCGTATGATTAGAGAACATTAAAGTTTAAAATCTGAATCTCAATTACATCACTTTCTACTTCTAGGTCCATTATATCACTAGAGGGTCAAAAAGGCTGTTTAATTCTCACCTTTCCCACTTGAATTCAGTTTATTCCCAACTGACAGTTTTCTAGAGTTGAAATAATTTTCTCTTTTATACATTGTTGTCTTTTTCCTCCCCATAACTTCACGATACATGCATTCAAAATTAAGTAAAACCATTTTCACATAAACTCTCAAGTATTTAAAGAACAAAAATTAAAAAAGAAACACATGAAATGCTATTATAGAATAATATTTGAAGCATGTAAATATTTAAATGCTAAAAAAATTTCTGTATTTACCAGAACACTCACAGCTGTTTTATGCTGTTAATATACAGCAAAAACAGGTACTGTTAAATTTACACTTCCTGTACTTCTGTCTCTCTGTCTACTATAACGTGTTCTCTCATAAGAAGATGGTTTTTAAAAAATGATTATTTAAATCAGCAGAAGCTGAGTAACTTTTCTCTTCAAGAAATACTATTTCAGTTCTGAAAAGACTCTCCTCACTTTTCTGACTTCAAACTCTGGAGGCAAGAGCTTCCCATTCTGCCCAGTCACAAAGTAGCAAGTGACACTTCTTGTCCAAAGAGCATCACAACTGACAGGACTTCTGGTCATGTATCCTCCCACATGAAAATATTCCCTTGCATGTTTTGAGAAATAAAACAAATCCACCTTTTTAAAGAAAACATTATGTATCAGCATAGCTGGGGAGATAATAAATCTTCTGGTCCTGGAAGACCAAAAAACTTGAGAGTGATTTAATTATTAGAATTCCTTAGGAAAAGTAACAAGGAAAATAAGTAAAAAAAGACCAAACAACTTAGGACTGTTGGACTGATGAACACATTCTGAACACATGCAGAAGAGAGTTTCTATAATAACATGCCACTGCTGGGTCTTGTAGGAACTATGGAACTCATAGGGAAAGGAGATACACAAGTTCATTTCCCCTCTTTCTCCTACTGCAGCAGTTCTGGATTGCCAGGATGGTGACACAGGTACTGTCTTCAGGTAATGGGAATGAGCTATGCAAAAAGCACTGGAAATGGCTGCCCTGGACAGTCAGGTCATAAAAGCTCCATTTAATGGAGATTACATGGATTCCCCTACTGCAAACTTTCCCCTAACAGTAAACACAATTTTTGCTGAATGTACATTTTTAAAAGCCTCAAAATACCGAGTAACCAGAATAATAGGTAAGATAAACCCCACCTAACATCAGTAAAATGAATAAGCTCTTTTTACAGTACAAGAGTATGAATTCATACTCAATACTACATAGTTTGGGAATATTGGGGTGGGATCAGGGATTATCTTTTTTTTAACTGAAAGAAGATCTCAATATTCTACATGCTATAAAGGCAGTTGCCCTCATAAAGACTACACCCACCAATGTCCAATTTGAAGCTTTCAGAAAAGTTCAATTCTATAATATGATAGATGTTTCTTGGGAGAGCAAAGAGAAGAGATGCAAAAAATTCTCCACAAATGCCAACAAAATAAAACACACAGCATTTACTGATGCTTTGCTTTAAAAATCACCTACATCCAATCATCACAAAAAACATCTGGGTCCAAACTCTGGTGCTGTGCAACTGCAATGCAAATCTGAAAAGAGAAACTTCCAGTAACATATCCACAAATTTTGCACTTAAAAGGTTTTACTTTTCCAGAAATAATATTAAAAGCCAACAAGTTATCTCAAGTGTAGATATAAACTGGGACAAAAGCCTGTTACACATATAAGAAGAAACATCAATACTGAAGAGCTTGTTAAAATAAGAACTCAGTCTCAGTATTGGTACTCACCCGCTTCGGCCCACTAAAAATCTTCCTGGTGTTTTCCTTAGATTTATCACCTTGTTTATTTGTGGATTTCTTATTGCCTTCAAGCACACCAGATGCATCCTCTGAAAACTCCAGATCTGTTAAAGGTAAATATAGACATGAAGCAACCATGTTGAAAGCTGTTGAACTGCTAAAGCACTTCTCATATCTGACAATTCCACATGTACAGTGTCTGAAATTATATCATGAACAATCAGTCTTCATCAAAAAAATCAGCTTTAAAGCCAAGCACAGTTCTGGCTGGAGCTCAGCTTTACTGACTGGACTGTCATAGCACATAGAGGCATGACAAGGTACACAGTCACAACCACCTCTTGCCCACTGGGTAAGCTTCAGGCTACTCCTTCCCATTCCATACTCCTGTGAATCCCAGGTTACCTTTTACATGCACTTACTTATGGCTTACTGACAAAACTCTGAGCAGCAGGTGAATAAAACAGTAGACTGGGTTCTTCAGAAGTATGAGATTAAGAGATTTAGGAGAACACTTCACACTACAATTACAGCACTGAAGAATTGATCTTACTTCATTTCTCACAAAGGCAGCCTGTTTGTATTTGCTTATTCTGTGTTAAGCAGAAAAAACTCTGGTCATCAGCTCAGGAAGGAGTCAGCTAGAAGGGACTGCTGACATGGCCTTTCAGTGCATTCAATACCTGCCTTACCAGTAATTCCAGTACTCAGTCTTGGACTGTAAATCCACTCATCTAATTATATTTTTCTCCTTATTTTGTCTTTAAACCTGTGTTGTATCTGAAGCTTTATCCGTTGGAGACAAGGGAAAGGGTTTACTTGGCACAAACCAAGATGGAAATCAAGACAGGCACACAGGCACTGCTTCATCTGATAAATTGTTTAGCAAATGGATCTATTCCAGAGAAGCTGGTGCTATTTGAAAACTGCACTGCCAAAATCCAAGCAGGTTGGATTGGTTACTCTAATCCCAAGTGCACCCACATCCACTAAGCAGGATTGGCCAAGCACCTGTGTAAGAAGGGAAGCAAAGGCAAATCAGGCAAGCAAATTTCTAATGGCACTCTCAAGGATACAAAACTTGTCTGAAGGACATAAGTATTCTTAAAGTAAGGCCCAGAAGTTTCTGAAAAAATTCCAACAAGCCTGGCAGCACCAGGGCAGGCAGAATGCTCTACTGCAAGGCACCCACTGGAATCAGCCTCTGGCATCCCAGCCCACTGGTTTTCAGTTGAGTTGTGTGATGGGAGCATAAGAGCTTAAGAACACATGTGAGCTGTCCCTCTGAAAATAACTGACTTTAAAATAACTGACTTTAAAACCGACTCTGAAAATAACTGACTTTTATCTTTTTTTGATAAAATTAGGGAAAATATTACAGATCAATTTTCATTAACTTACATAAAGCAAATCTGCTTCCAAATCTATATAAGAAGTCAACTTAGTCCTTGTTGGAACTTGCCAATTTAAGGAGTACAATCAAAATGCTTTGATACATATCCTTGCAAATCCTGAAATACTTCTAAAGAAGTCAGGTGCTGAATTTAATTCCCAGAGAAAGCCAAACCAACAGAACTGGACATTCCTATTGTAGATTAAAAGCTGAAAAGTAACTTGACTGCAGCAATTACAAACATGCAAGTCACTCTAGAAATGCAAGATGTGTTTCACCAAATCAGCTCAGTAATTTGTGTCCTGTGCTAAGACTTGGAGCTGGTACTGTCTTCAATAATGATTAATAGAGCTCTGGATCAAGTAAGTCACAAATTTTAAAATCATTTTAAGTTTTGGTTTTTTTGAATTCTACTCTTATTTAGGTAACTCTTTGATAAAAACGTTTCAACTCCTACTTGCAATAGGATAATTCTGATTTTTCTGATGCTGCTAGCACATCAAACACTTACTAGCTTTGTAAGATCATCTGGAATGCTTTTATTTCAGCAGTGCTTTTGGAAGCCTTCTGGGTACCCTAAAAGCACTCTGCATACATTATCATAGCAGACTTTCAAATCTACACTAAACAGGGTCTGGAGAACTGTTTTGTTAACACTCACTGAGTGAGGCAAACACATGAATTATTTGGTAAGCAGTGCCCCTTGTTTCCACTAGCTCTCTCCTGTATGGGCTTTTTTTGTCCCCTCACGGAGAAGCTGGGCATATGGACCATTTTCTCCATATGGGAGCAGGTAAGGTCTTTGCTCCTCTACCCAACCATTTTCAAGGCATTTATAATCTTCGAGATAATTTGCCTGTCTTGGCTAGAATTGGAAAGATGTTCAAAGATCAACTAAGAAGGCAACAGCCACAGGAAATTTCCTGGGGAACAACAACATAGTTTTGTTTTAGTGTCTCAGAGTAATTCTGCAGAAGGTTTTGAAGTCCAAACAGGACTCTGCCTTGGAGGACTTTGAAGTAGTTTTAACTGGCTTAAAATATTTACCCAATTAAGGTGATTCGGTTTTTGAGAAGATGCAAAGGAATTAAAAAAAAGAATAGGGCAAGTTGGCTCAGCAGAAATGAACCCAGTGCTAGATACTGATATACAAAGTTCTATTATCCAAAAGGATTACAGGAATCCCATCTTGATTACTGAAAGTAAAAGTGAATGCATGACACAAAGGTTAAGCTGTATACCAGAACTGATTTACAAAGCAAAAGACTAGGCTGCAGTACAGACTTCTCCTGGATACAACTCCCCATTGATTACTACAGTCAAGTCAGGCATTTTCTTCTGGTATTAAAAGCTCCTCTTCACTGCAGTCATCCCGTGCTCTGGTTACTGAGATGACAGGGAGTGTTTCAGACCTAGGAAAGTCTCACCAGCACTTTTAGCCCCTGGCATTCTGGTAGAATACAGCTGGGAAGCTCACCAGTCAAAGGGGCTTTTGCTGCACTGGGCTGCTGCACTGACTAATGAGACAATTTTAGGTTACAAGGGCAAAATAAAAAATAAACTTAAACTAGAACTCAAAGCTTCAGGAAAAATCTAAGGCTAATAAAGTTATGAAGTATTTTCATTAAAAAGAAAAGCTTGTGAACAGCATCTAGAAATTTAAAATCTGAAGCTTTTTTCTTTATTTCCCCCCCCCCTTTTTTTTTTTGAGTTGGGGGTTTTATTTGTTTAGCTTTTTTTGAAGATTTTTAAGCACTTCAGCAGGAAGCCTATCATAAAGTGAGCAACAGAAAAGACATTTCAGTGAAAGACAGTCTAACTAAAATTGAATTTATCCATTTTGTATTTTTTCCTGCACTAACAACATTGTCCCTGTAGTCTTTGTACCTTCTTAAATTTCATTTGTAGAAACATTTAAATACGTATTGTTAAACTTACTTTCCCTCAACTGTGAGCTACTAGACTGGAAGGAATAGTCCATTTCCTGTTCTACTGCAAAACCTTAATAAGATATTGTAAACTAAGATTCTGAAATATGTTTCATAAAAATGCACCAAATCAGTATTATGGCAAAGTAGGACTGAAGAGAGAGCAGAGAAGGCAGCAAGTTTCTTGCAGAACTGACTATGCCGTGTAACATTCCCTATGCACGGAACACCAAAAGCAGTCTTAGGAATTTCTGGGAATGAAATTCAGAGAGGCAATCTGGCATCTCACCTGTCACACTGGAACAGGAACACTGCATTTTTCTCTGTGCACTTGTTCATTAGCACAAAAAAAGAACAGCACATGTAGAACTCAGGTGACATTAGCAGCTCTCAGTACTGTTTGTCGTTTCAGGGAAGTTTTATCATGTAAGATGTTCTGAAGGCTTTTGCTGAGGCTTGGAGTCAAAGCTGGCATTTTTCATGGACACAGAAGTCCCTTTTTTCGGTATGTGAAGATGATACCTCAGAGCAATGTCACTTCTACTGCACCTTCAGGCTTAGATCTGAAGTCCAGAACTCTCAGACTCAGCATCACTATATTTAAGTACCTTAATATGGTTGTTCTGAGTGATCATGATGCTCAAAATTTGCCAAGGTCTGAGAGAAGACAGCATGAACTTTATCAAGGAGTCCTACCAATTTTAGGGCAGCATCAGACTTCCTGTTTTTAAAATCTGTACTACAGGACATCACCCTTACAAATTTCAGAAGAAAAACTGCAAGTCAAATCCCACCTGGCTACAGCAGTGCAAAATAGGAATCAAATGAGCAAAGGAGATGCAAAATAAAGGGGAAGCATCTCTCAGCAGAGGCACTGAGAGGCAGCTCTTACCTGAGAAGTGGAGAAGTGTATTAAGAACTAACAAAACATAAATTTACATCTACCTGTGCCACGGAAATCTCTTAGGAAAATATTGCAGAGAAATAACCTATGATACCTCAGAGTATAAAGGCCTGCTCAGTAAATGTAGTGCTAAATGTAAACTGTAGATATTTTGAGACTCCTGAGGACAGCAGCTGAAAGGATTATTTGATGGGTCAGCATCTCAACTGCATTAACTGTAGAAGCAATTTTTTCCCATGGAATAAATGGCTGAACAAAGACTCATCAGAGACAGGGACTCAGAGTATTTCTTAAGTGGCCCTGTAAGTTAAGCCCATTTTCCAAAGAGGCTGGAATGTGTCTCATCAGAAGTAAAATTTATGAAAACAAATCAAGGTCTTTTTTGTTAAAAACACAATCTTTTCACAGAATATCAGTATCCATTTGTTCCTTTTCAAATCTAACAAAAACCCTAGCAGTGACATTTACCTTTGATTAAAAGGCTTACAAAAAATTCTAGTTTTAGAAACAGCTATAATTAGAACAGAGAAATGAACATTTTTTCCTTATGAAATTTTATTTCTGGATTATATTAGCAGAAGCTATTTGTAGGAAAAAAACCCTCCAACATTTGCAAGGCTTAGATTTGAGTTCCCCCTCTCCCCATCACAATGAAACACATCTTGCCAAAGTCTTAAAAATGTAACCACTTCAGTGAACGGATAAAAACTTCTTATGCTTCATGCTCCAAAATGGAGGCCCAAAAAGTTCCACAGAACAGTGGCAGTGTTTTGAAATACTTACTCCAACATGCATGATTCTTTGACATTTTCAAAACAGAAAACTTAAAAGCAACCTTTCACCAAAGTTATTCATTTTGTTCTTCACCAGCACACCTCAACCTTGACCTGAGTCATTCCTCAGGACCCAACTGACCACCAAGCAAGTCTAATTTTTCAAAGGATCTCAAACACCAGAACTTGCTCAGCAAATGCCACGTGCACAGTTTGACTCGTGTATGTGTGTGAGTACAAACACACACACACAGTCTGTGCACAACAGGGAGATACCCAAAAACTGAAACACATGAATATGCAGAGGCTCTCCCAAAGCCAGTTATCTCACTGGCACTCCATGGGTCCCCACAGCCTCTGCAGAGCTGTGCATCCTCAGATAAGATGGAACTCGAGAAGGGTCCCAACTGCCTACAAACACATGCAAAAGCACAAAGAGATATTTCACACCTCCTCAGAGTTACTGAAATTTCTGCACTCAGCTCCATAATTCTGGGTTGATGTGGAGCTTCTGTGGGAAGATATCTGCCTTCCAGGCATAGGCACTGCACGCTCAACACACCAATAAGGTAAGAATCTTCTGTTCAAAAGGAAAAAAAAAAACTACCTCTGGCAAGAGATCAAGGGGTATAAAGCATACTTCAAGACAGATATGAAACACCAGACAGGCCCACAGCAGAAATAAGTGAATTTAACTGTTAGATTTCCAAATAGCGCTATTGCTCAACCAACTCCTAGGTACACTGCAAACAGAACAAAACATCAGGGTCAATTAAAATGAAATGTTAAATATGTATTCCAGAAGAGTTCTACTTACCTGCATTAGTACTGAGCTGGCTGTCCTGGGAACAGTTTTCATTGCCCTCAGAGGTTGACTGTAGTGAAGAAGATGGTACAGTTCTACTTCGTTTTTTGTTAGCCTTCCTTTCTGCTACCTGCCACTCTTCATCTTCGTCCTCGCTTTCACTCAAGTCATCAAACCCAAAGTACTTGATTTTGTAATTGGAACTCCCAGAACTTCTAGAGGCGCCTTCATCTCCCCCTCCCTCGTCTTGATCATCAAACCCAAAAAACTCTAGTTTGACATCCTTTTTGGATTTGGTATTGCTGGGTCGGAACCTGGTTGTGGTTTTTGTGGTGGCCATGTCTGCTTTCTTCCTCAAGCGTCCAGCTTCTCCCAGGTCAGTGGGGGCCGCCGTGGTGAACTCGTCGATGCGCTCCATGGTATCCTGGATGGTAACGTTACAGACTGACAAGCACGATGGATGGAGAACAGTGTAGTCTCTAGTCCGTCCCACCGTCCCTCTAAAACTGGTCCCACTACTCAAAGAAACTTTTTTTCCTGGGTTCAGACCATCATTATTTGACTCATTGTTTGCTTTGGATAAAGACTGACTAGTGCCATCCATCAGCTTGTCAAAATTCGTTGCCCCCTGCAGTTTTGCTTTGTTGGATCGACAGTATGTCCTACAGTTGCTTGGCCTAGGAATAGTTTGCACAAGTTCTTCACTAATGGCTTCCTTTGGATTTTCACTGTCTTCTTTATCACCCTCCTCATCCTTGCTCTTCATCTCTGAGAGATGTTCATTGTCAAAAGCTAATATATACTCTCCAGTTCTGGTGTCTTCGCTTTCATCCTCCCATTCGTACAAGTGAGTTCTTAATGGCCCCTTGGTCTGAGATGGTTCTGATGGAGAGTCTGCTGTTTTCCCCAGCTGGGAGTCCCAAGAATCAGTCAAGTCCTTGGCTTCAATGTTGCATCCAGAAGTGTCTGTAGTCTCAGCATTGGTTTTGTTACTGTCTTCGGCATTCCCGTAGATAAAATGACTGTTCTCATTATCTTCATTCAAATTCTGGATTTTATCTACAAGAAAAGATAAACTTATCACTAAAATGCAATTACAAATAATAGTCACTCGTGGGCAACTTTGAAAAAGTCACAATATAACAACAAATATTCAGTGATCAATGACAAAAAACACTAAAAAGGTTTTTATCCATCTGGTTTATACTTTTTAAGCCCTCCAGCTGAAAGTTTTTATTATAATAAAGTCTTCTCATAATTTCTAGCAAATAAATCCTCAAAACAAGTGTCACTTTGAGAACATGCACATCATGAAAAAGACAGCAGTAAACCCTAAATATAACCACTTATCTTCCTAGACAAACCACAAAAAAAAAGAACGTCTGCAGTGAAACTTTCCAAGAAGATTATTACCAATGTCTCACACACAAGTGATTTACAGGGAATAATTAGAGATAAAGAACAACTACAATGCATTTTTTCATTACGTAAGAAAATAATTTCCTTCCTGCACACAGGTTATAAGACTGTTTTATTTCATTCTTATGTGAACATACTCCCCCAAAATCCTTATTTACAACAAATTATTTCAGCTACACTTGTGTTTCAAATGAAAGTTTCACAATACACAAATTTTAGTGTCTGATTTGCTTCAGACAAACTTTAAGTGCTTTTAACTTTTGCGTAGAACTTGAAAAAACAGGTACTGTCATTAGAAACACAAAACATCCATGAATCAATGACTTAGCTACGTCTGCATATTCACACAAACTCTGAAATGCAGGTTCTTAAAATGAATTTCTGCTTCTCTGAAGAAAAGTTGCTGCCAAAAATTAGTCTTCTCCAACCTTACACTGTCCAAGAGAGCAAATTCCTCTGTAAGAAGTCAGTCTGTGTACACTGTTTCCAGCCAAGCAGCATCCACACAACAGCAATGCCGGTACCAAGTCTTTCACCTGTTGTCCCCCTGAACTGGTAGGGAAACCATTCCCTTTGTTTTCCCAGAATACCAACAAAAGCTCAGTGGATTTGGTGACAGTTTCACCATGACTGCACCTGCCCTGCTCTGATGTTGACCTCACACACACACTAAACAATACAAGTGTGTTATTTTCCAGAAACAAGGTTCTTGGGAATTTCTGAGACAGTATCACCAGACACCAGCCCCACGGTGTCTGCCCTTTCCAACCCTCCTGATGAGGGAAGTGAGCATCAGCACCAGCCCAGGGACTTTTGCTCATTTGTTCTCAAACCAAAACGGCATCATCTCCAAGCCATCTTTGCAAACACAGTTCATGGAAGAACTTTAGGGTACAAGTTGAAAATTCCAGGAAAAGAAATGACTACCAAATCCAGTTTTGCAGGATATTGGTTCAGTCCTAGACAAAATTCCTCAGGGAGGCAGGACAAGTAGTATTTCACAAATGGCATCTAAGTTTCCTGAGAATTCAGCTGAGGTCTCTCACAGAAGTACACATACTCAGCTAGAAATAAAAAAAGCTCTTCACAGAATATATGAAATGCAAAACTACATTACTCAAAGAACAAGGAAACCTACCCCTGTCATCTCAATGATGGAATCTTGGTTAGCCTTTTTCAGTATCAACACGTTATACAAGAAATCTTATTATTCCCATTTCAATCTGATGCTTGTGATAATTGAAGAGGCCCAACCAAAATGAATTTCTTTATCAAGCAGTGAGTTTGACAGTGTACCTCTTCCCCCATCTGTTTAATGTTATTGTGCAGCTGAAGACTACCACAACACTTACACATGCAAAACAGCACATTCAATTAAAATAATTTTCAGAACTTTCTGTTCCATATCTGAGTGCATATTTACTTGAGTTAATAATGTCTAAGCAACACTAAAAAAAGTACATTTAAAATATGGCTGCCTTGGCTCACTAAACAATACTGAATTGTTAGGAAGAAGTGTCAGTATGTGCATCTGGGAAAGGAATAGTTTTCCCATCCTAAGAAAGTCTAGGATCATAAAAGAGCTGCATTTCATACCAGGACCAAAACAAATCTCATCTTCCCAGGAAAGGAATAGACTATACATGTATGTGCATTACAACAACCCAAGGGTCAAATAATTCAGGAATCTGTTTTGAGATGAAAAAACCTGAAGTTTTATTTTACGTTGTCTTCACTTGAATCACTGTGATCTCAGGTGCAGTCTGTACTCTCAAGCAGGAAACATGATCAACACATGGAGTCTGGAGAACTGACTGAAGAGGCTGATACACATCAATAGCACTGATAAAAAATTAATGGAAAAAATTATCAAGGAATCTGCTTCCAAAGAAATGCTAATCAATTATTCTGAAAAAGTTTAGCCTATTGGGTTTTTTACACTGCTACTAGCAGATCACAAAAATCATGATTACTCTACAGTACATAATTTCACATATGCTCTCTTAAAATTCCAGGTTTTTTATCTTGCAAAAAGCAAAGATATTCAGGGAGTGCATATTTAACTCTTTCACTTCAGATCAGTTCATCTAAAACACTCCCTAAATTCTTCTGTCTGTTCACCAGTTCTGACAGAGTCTTCAGCAGCTGAAGCCACTTTATTTCTGCAGTCCCTTGCCAGGAAGTTACTCTGGCAGTAGCCAAGGGCTAAAGCCATCATCTACTAGGCCATCACAAGAAAGAGGATTCTTATGACATTTATATCAACTAATACGATGCTTTTATTTTAAAAAGTTTTTTCAAGATGCATTGGATATTTCGCCAAGTAATAATAAAGTCAAACAGATAATCTTTTCATTAAGAGTGAATTTTAGTTAATTTTGATCATGTAGTTACATACAAACAAAAACTACTGCACAAGTTGTTCTAGAACAATTTAAAATTAGCCCAATATTTGTAGGAAAAGCAACAAGGCAAGCAACACAACCCCATCTAGTCTGTGACCTATTAAGGGAGCAAAAACTTCTACTCTTATTGCAGCAGCCTCATTTGGACAAACTGAAGCCTCAGTTAAGAGATGCATCATGACAAGAACAATCCCACCACCCATCTATTTTCTTCGCTTCAATTTTTCTTGTACTTGCTGTACTGAGGTTGTTCCATTTTTCTTCCCAGAGTGGCTCCTAGTCTCATCTCCAATTTCACACCTGCCCAACCCGCCTTGCCCTTCTTCTCATGCTTGTTCCCAACAACCCAAAAACAAAACCAAGGAACCTGAGCCAGCTGTTCATTCCTCAGTGCCAGTCTCCACCAGCTCTGTGAAAACCACCAAAAATGCAGAGGCACTTCAAGGCATTAGTACACCTGAAGATGAATAAAATCTGATCAGACTGGGTTAAGGCAGTAGCACCACACATCAAAGCTCTTCCAGCCTGGAATTCTTTGTTTCTCTTCATCTGTAAAGGTAAGATCACTTCCTCAGGTCAGCTCAGTTGACTAATAACTAACAAATCCATTCTCTTCCAGTCAAATGGCCTTATTGATGCTTGCTTTACTACACTCCCAAGGAATGATGTGAAAAGGCAAACACCACTAACAACTCTTTGTGTACTCAGCAGGACTCCTGTTGCCTTTGTATAACCACCCAACGTTCTGAGGATGTGCAGGAGCAACTTGGAATCCTGAGTTGTCTGAGAAGACTCCACAAGCACCAACGAAGTGTTGCATCTCATTTTTCACTTTCAGTTAGTAATTTAATACAGCAGATCAGGTTACTCTTAAACAGCAAATAAGAGGCAGTTAACCTCCCCCTTCATTGTGAGGCATCAAAATTTTAAAAATACACAGTACTTCACAAGTCTTACCAACTGCACCAGGGAGATTTTTCCATCTCCCATAATAAGCAAGGCTGATGGAAAATGTAACTACTAAAGTGTTTAGTGCACACCAGGTAGAAACTTTGGCTTTAAAACTGGATCATCATGATGCATTAGTGGCACACTAAGCAGTGACATTTAGAGGAATACTTCCTCAAAGGATATTTTGTCAAGCCACTGTTCTCATCTCATCAGTGGGTCAATAGCTGTCAGACTGAAGCTTCTACACTAGAAATTACTGCAAATTACTTGCTAATTGCCCAAAGGTGTACAATAACAGCAATTCCAATAGCCTTGATTTTAAAAATTACAGCATTTACTAATAGTAACTATTGCAGCAGAAGCTAGCATGACTGTAGGAAGAATATGAAAAAATGAACTAATGGCAAATTATTAGATGTTCTGTAGTCCAAGAGAGGCATGTAACTTCTCCCATTTTTAACTGCAATTAGGCTCTTCTGGGTCTCAAATAACAGGAGTCTCCCAAGTAATTTCAATTCAGTGACAGCACACAACTTTCCCTCTACCCTGCCCAGGTACAAGCACAATATCCCCAGGAACCATAACAATGTTCTGCGGTAATCATGATTTGTTTTCTGTTTAAATCTCTTATACTCTGGTAATTAAGTTTTAGAGAACCAATCCAAAGGACTGACAGGTCTAAATGGAACACAAACTGATAAACACTCCCATACCTCTTGCTTGATTTTATGCTCTAGTTTATGTCACCCAACAAGACAGAGATGTCTTTACTATTGCTGATGAATTAAAAGAAAAAACCAAACAAGTGAAACTTCTACTTTTTCCCACCAAATACAATGAGATGTTTTCACACACACAAAGATGCATATTACCAAACTTGTAAAGCTATATTTATGCGATTAGGATGACTGCTGTTCCAAGTAACCTTTATAAAATGACCATTAGAGACAAAATCTCAAGTTCAGACAAGGCAAGACATTTGATTCATTCAAGATAATAGACTTTATGCTCCTCTACATATATGAAAACATTCAAACAGCAGGAATGTAATATAGTTGTCAAAATCCCACTGCTTTTTCAGTAATAAACCTTTAAACATTTGAAAAATATTCATCTAGACCTGTATTAATTAGACTAGATGGACAGAACTTTTTTTAAAAAATAGATACTTAATATGAGCACTCACTTATTAGATGGAACAAATGCTACTCTATACATCCAACAAAAACAGTAAATGCCTTGTGACTACCACAGTGGTACTACCTCCTTCCTCTTCATTTTTAAGATAATGTACAAAATGAAGAATGCAATTCCAGACTTTAAAAAAACCACACCTCCTTTTAAAAAAAGAGAAATTAATTCTTTTTTAGAGATGAGACACCTACATGCTTCAGCTTGACATCTCTGACAATTCTGACATTAAAATGTCTCACATTTCAACTTCATTTTTCTTTAATTACCTGTAACACATCTCACCCTTTTTTAAAAAGGTTTTCCTTAAGAAAAAATGCCTGAAAAGGTGTCCCCAAATAGCCCTCGGAAACAGTACTATTTCTTCTTTGTACTACACAAGAAAAAGAAGGAATATCTCCCCACCCACAAAACATTTAGTTTGATCACAGTAATAATAAAATACACCATATAATTACAGACTTGTTGAGATGGTGGAATGCCTAAAAATTGCAAAACTTTCAGGAAATGACAGAGTGAAAAGAACTACCTTTCCCCCCACCCCCATAATTTTATTCCATAAAACAAGCAGGTAACAGGGCAAGGACAGGGGACTATGGACAGGACAGGAGCTTAACAGGTTGCACAAGAGGTCCCAGGAGCCTGAAGTGTTTTTCCAGGATTTGTGACACAGCTTGTCAGAGTTGCTCTGTTTTGTCAAACTAACACTACTTACCTTTTTGCCTGGACAACTTCACAGGTTCCTCAGAGAATTTTTTTAGACAGCTCCAACTGGTGTACTCTGTTATCATGACTGATGACACACTAGTATATTTACAGTAATGAAACGTTTTGTTTTCCCAGGTAAGTATTTTTGTCCAATGGTCTTACAGCTTGCCTTTCACAGATGGAATAACTATCATTACTACTTCATTATTCTCTCTAATCTTGCTTAAAACTCTCCTACAACACTTTTTTTAACATTGTTTCACATCTGCATCTAACCATGTTCATAATACAAATTATAATGTGACTCTACAGATACCAGCATTATATAAAAACCCAACATATCATGCAGTACAGTACCAATGCACACTCCAACTTGCAAAATCCACAACTCTCTCAAATAACAGACAAACTGCAGTTTCAGTAAACAGTGCTAAAACCCCTGTCTACAGAAAGAAGACTTTTGTCCTCCAGCAAAGAATGAAGCTTTGAAAAACTCTGCAACACCTCAACCAAGACTATCTGGTCTCAGAAATCTAAAAATAAAATGGTCATGAAGAGACAGAAATTACACAAACAAATGCAATGGTCAGAAGAGCTGCTACACCTTGGAGCACAAGAGTTGTCAGAGCCTGAACGAGCCACATCATGTGTTCACCTCTGATGGAAAGTCCAAACATGTTCTTCCTCCTGGGAGCTCACAAGGGCATCTGTTGCTCAGAGCAGCAGGAGAAAGCTGATCCAGGCAGCTAACTACTGCTAAGTGTTATGGACAACAGTGTGCTGGCACGTGGCAAAAACACTTGTTTTCACCAACTCTTCTAGGGTGAGCCTCTATGAAAAAAATTCAAGTATATTGTAACATAGCAGCACTAATAACTGTCCAAACAGATGTATACTTAGCCTAAGTCAGTCTGAATTCAGACAGTAGTCATAAATATGTTGAAACTCTTTACTGAACACAGGAGCAGTTCCTTAAAAGAAAATATAAGCTAAGTTTGAATTTGAAGAACATTTTCCATACAGTTAATAAAATCTCAGCAGTTTGAACCCAAAATGGCTTCCTTACCAAAGGGTTTCTGCTCTTCTGCAGCTTTGGCCCACTTGAGAGGTATGCAGCTTAACAGGGTTGGGTTGTTTTCTACAAGCACCAACCGTTCTGAATGCAAAGTTATTTCAACTTTTTAACATCCAAGTTAAGCAGCAGTCAAAAGTATGATCTTTTAAAAACTCACTGTTTGTTGTACAAGTCCATAAAGAAAGTATGTAAGGCAAAATTCACTTCTGTATGGGAAAGAGGAGGTATAGATTTAGGGGAAGGAAGTTTCATGTGCTCTGTGCATGGACATACATAGTATGATTTTCCCTGTCTTTAGAAGAAATATGTTGCAGATTCCTTCCTAAATACTGGGGTCTTTTTTCTGTATTGCTATTTTAGCAAACCAGTATAAACACTGGGATTTAAAGAGAATTTCAATCATTTCAGACTTTTGAAAAACACCCCAGAAAAAACCAAAAAGCCACCATCAAAGAAATATCAGACAAAAAAAAAATAAAAATTTGAGAACAATTATCACACCAGTTTAAACTTGGGCTACTGACACAGCATGACAATTCTATCTGTAAGGGGAAAAGGGATATCTTCAAAAAGGGAAAACATAACAAAAACACAACTAAAGAAGAGAAGACTTGCTATCTACATACCCATCATAACTACTACCATCCAAACAAACCTCACAACACTGAAATTCTACGGGCATACATATTTTCTGGCAGACTTTTCCCCCTCTCTCCTATCAGTTCCTTAATGCTTTGACCCAGCCAGAGGACAGCTGCAGTTCTTTTTAATCATGGTTGCTGCCAGCTGTCTCCTAAGACAGCCAAATGCTCAAGACCTCGTTCAGTTTGCCCCAACTTTTTGTTCCATTTTTGGACAGAAAAATGACTAAACTGAAATTCTTCCTCAAGAAGTAAATAACTTGAACTCAACAACTCTGCAGAGGAAGAAAGATAATATTACTCCGACCTACCTATTATCTTAAATGTCCATGTCACCGTTAAACACAAAATAGAAGCTCTGAAACAATTTGAAAGCAATATCCTGCCCAAGCTCGTTGTCCAATGCAATTATATAACAAACCTGCATTTGAGAAGTTGAAACTTAACTCTAAAGATAGGGCTCCCCACCCACATAATCAGGATGCAGAGGCTTTGCACACACAGCCACCGAGGTACTATCAGGATAGCCCGTGGGGAACAGACCAGAGGACTTAAACCCTCTCCTTGCCAAGGGCAACCATTTTCTGCAAAGTGCCCTGTGCTCTCTGGGCTTTTCCAGCAACTCAACACAACTGGATCCTGCATCCTGGGCCATGGAGCAGCTGAGCTCCTGCACACAAGCACAAGCCATGAAGAAGGATTGCATCTGCCATTTTGATTTGATTCCAACGCCTGCATCGTCCCCAAGTGAAAAACCAGGGCACTGAGACCTACCTAGAAAACAAAAGAATCCAATACAGTCAACAGGCAAATGCTTCCTTAAAGCACCAAGAGCAAAACTACTGCCAGAACAAAGACCTGTTTGAGTACATAGCAACAAATGACAAGATGATGAAGAGCTATTTTCATTATTACTCTAAACGTTAGGAGGAAAAAAAAGAAAGCAAGTATCACAAATACATTACATGCAATAATTTGTTCTTTTAATCTTAAAAAGCCTCAAAGGGCACTGCCAAGACAATAACCACAAAATCTGTACTCAGCATCACAACACAGCAGAAAGGGACACTATTCCTATGCTGTTCTGTAGTCTGGAGAGACATTTTAAGCCATTCTATTTTCTATTTCTCCACAGCAAGCAAAACACATTTTCAGAAAATAAACTCACAAGCTTTAAAACAAACCAGACTTAATCCATGCACAATTAAAAAACTTTTCATTAAAAGCACAATTAAACACCTAATATTTTCACTCAGAATTAATGTAAGAAAGGAATATTATTTCATAGTCCATCAACAGGAATACGAGGTGTGCAAAGATGAGACATCTCCCAACCCAAGTGCCTTCTCCCATGACCAGCACCAACCCCATGGACTAGATCCTCCAAAAGTCTGAGTTACAGAGCTCAGCACTGTGCACGAAAGCAAACGAGAGCAGGTGATCACAACATCCAGAGTCAAAATGCAAACCCTCACACAACAATGCCAGTATTTCCCTCAACTGAAAGAGCCAGAGTAGGCAAAGAAGTTATCTAATCTGAAACATATTCGTACACTCGTTATGAAATGCCACACCAACTTTTTAAATTCATCCAGCTTTGACTTTAATTTTCATCTGAAAAATTGTACTACATTAATTTCAACCTACAAGCTAATATAAATATTATAAAAGTTTTTTAAAACTAGGACCTTGTGATTTGCTCTGCAAGGCCATAAGTGTGTTTATATTAAAGCTTGTGTGCAGCTGAATACAGCATGAAATACTGTTTGGGTTATGCCTTACAGAATAAGTTTAACAGTTAAAAAAATAAACAAAATCCCACCAGAGTGTTTCAAAAATCCAAGTAAGTATTCTCTGCGTGTTTTCACCTTACCCTACTGTAAGGGTCTCCCATAACAACCTCACTTTCTAAGTTGCTGCATTTTTGCTTGATATTAATTACCAGTGGGGTATTTTTCCAATGACACAACTTATTTTCTAGATACCAAGTCCTCCAGCCTTCACAAAGATGACCTAACAGTAACTATTAATACTGAACAGTCTTTTGTTGTTTCAAATTTACCTGAATGCTCATCTCTAAATTACCTGTTACACACAGGATTACTCATGGACATTCTTCAGACAGTATTAAGCAACATCAGGGTAAGATTATGAGAAGCTTTACACATTAAGAGCTTCTCAAAGCCTTTAAAATAAGATTGTTACAAGCACTAGCTGAAGGCTATAAAAAAAAAAAAAAAGAGACCAGTAAGTTCTACCAATTTAAATAAAAGATACAGATCCTCAACTGTTACACAGCTGCACAACTACTAAAACAACCCCCCCAAACCAACTGCTTTTTACTATCAAACATTAGTTAAAATTAACCAACTTTGCCTCACCTTCATTTTAATGTCCAAAGGAATGCACATGGAGGCAGAACTGGAGCAGGACTGACTGCACCTCTCACTTTGTGCTTGGCCATGGTCAGACACAGTTTTCAACACTAATTCTTAACCTTATTCCACCCAGGCTAAGAATTAAGGTACATTAAGATACAAGGATGGCACATGCTCTCAGGAAGTCAGGAGACCTCCACTCATGCACTGTCTAATCAGTGTTAGGACAAGGACTAGCAAACTGCACTTTAAACAAGTCAAGCCTTTTCCTGAATATCAGTACCAACATAGCCTAGTTTTCTACACCTAGAGATACACTGCTGTATGTGGGTTAAGGTTGAGTTCACATTGCAGTCTCTTACACTGGGAATATTAATATTCTTCTACCTGCTCACTTTCCCCACCCCCATTTCTTTCCTCCTCGGGAATAGTCAAGCTTGGAAAAAATGTGGTTGAACCTGGTGGAGTTCAAGAGTCACCAGAAAGGGGGAAATAACTACAGGGAGGGGGAGGACATGTCAGCAGTAGAAGTACTATACCTGTACACTCCCCGTGGTTCCCTTCCCCTCCAGAACCCTGCCCCAAATCAACCCCATTGACTCTGCAGTTCTGAAAGGCAGCCTTCCCAGCAAACCTGACTGAGCAGTCACTACAACAAAGAAGCCTTTGAAGCACCTCCATTTACACTGGCTGACTATACCACTATCTCTAATTGCTCAGTGTTCTGAGCAACGTCCTCAGAGACAATTTTATTTGTTTTGGATCGGTTTACACACAAGCATAACAGCAGCTTAAACCATCCAAGTTCCATTTACACTAACTGTCAAAAAGAAACACTATCACCAAGACTACAGCCTTTAAATAAGGGTAAGGAAACCAAAGACCCTCCTAGGATGTTCTGCAAAGATTCATTCTCAGCTGATTTCAATTTCTGAAGAAAGACACGAAATGGCTTTTTATCTTCATTTGTCTGGGTGTCAACAGAATCTAATACATTCTGAAAGAACAGGTCAAGATCCACCTTGGCCTTCACTGCTCCTGGTTGAACTGCAGTGATTAACAAGTATTTTGAACAGCATGCAGGAACAGAATTCCTTCAGTAAACTGTTGTTTAAGGAGTCTCCCTCTCTGCATCCAGAGCGCCACCACCACACTCAGCAGCCACTGATGGCCTTATCCACCAAGACTCATCAGCTTCCTTCCATTCAGAGCTGTGTATTTATAGTATATATAATATTGTCTTTTAACAAAGAGTTCTAGAATTTAAATAAGCATCAAATTAGAACGTTTTTCTGTGCTAAATATCATATTTTATTATTTTTCACAAGACTGGAACCAGGAAGCACCAATGCAACAGCTGAAGTCTGTTCCTCCTGGCCTCTCAAGCACTACAATTTTCAGAGCTCTATTAACTTTTTCTGCCCACAGCTCTCTCACTTTCTTTTCCAACCTGAAAAATACTGTTCTAACAAAGCTTTTCTACAAGGAAACCATTTCACTGCAAAACCTGTTCTGCTACAATGTGCTCATTAACAACCAAGGAAACTCATTACTATTTCTTGTCCTTGTAAATACTGGAGGATGAACTTATTCAATCACTCATGAAAACTATATTCAAACTTAAAAAAAAAAAACATTTCCAGGCTGAAGATAAATCATACTTACAGATAAACTGCTGAAAACCATATGAAAATAAGAAATACTTCATCAGCAAAAATAAGAGCAAGATCAAAAGGCAACTACACATCCCACCAATGTGTCTGTGAAACTACAGTTCAAATCAACATTTCTTGTGTTTTGTTCAATTAGATCACTAACAGAATTATACTGCAAATAACTGAGCTATGCATATCTTCTACTATTCAGTATCTTCTTGTCCACTGTCTTATAACTGAACAAGTCCACTCAAATTTCTGATCCCAGGGTTAACTATATCTGAGAAATTAAAGTTATATAAGTTCTTCTCATTAAAGCTCATTTTGATAACCCAGAGCAAGTCAGTAGGTGTCATCTTCATCAAGGTTCAGCTAATGTGATCTTCTGCCCAATTATAGAAGCTGTAGTTTAATCAGCCCATTATACAAAAGCCTCTCATGAGATATAACAACATCTGATCTCCTCCAAAAATGACTTGAATAAAATTACAGAGATGTTCAGCTCCATGGGCCTTGTGAATTCTCTCTCAGAAGCATTAAGGTACCTTACAAACACTCAAAACAGCCCCTAAAAGACATTCTGACAGAATTCAGTTTCACAGGCCTGAAGCTTTTTACCTGCACATTGATAAAGATGTGTTAATTACAAACAAAGCCAAACAAAAAACCTTTGTGCAACTGAAGTTCAGAAAACTACTTTTTCCATCCAAATGATGAAATAAGACGTGTTATAATTTGTATCTGCACCTGCCTGGTAGTAAGCACATACCTGCACTAAATTAAAGCCAGAAGCTTAATAATAAAGCCTTCCATTACCACTAACTCATCCCTCTTCAAAACACGTGTTTAAAACCCACAAATGCACTGAGCAATTTTAGAAAAGGAAGATGATGATTCCATTTTATTCCAGGTGGTCTAACACACTGCATTGAATCCAAAGCACTGTATCTCAACCTGCAGACACAAGGATTAGAGTGCCAAGGATCTCACACCAATGTGTAAAATGCAGGATGCTTCCAAGTGTTTTTAGTGTATCCTCTACAGTTTTCTGTAATTAATTGTCCCACAATTTTATTAGAACATTTAACGATCCCCTGAAAACACAAAGTCTAAAGGCAGATCAGCAAAAATCAGAGGAAAACAGAAGTATCTGGACAGCTGAGCAAACATACCTGCAGCTGCAAGTTTAGCACTACTGCCCTTGCATTCTCCATCTTCCATGTTTTTGCTTGTGCTCTTTTCTTTTAAGAGAGGAACAGTATTGTCAAAAGGTATGCACTTGCTGGATGCAACATTTTCTCCACTGTCTGGCTGATTAATTCTGCTGTTAGCTTCAAGTAGAGGAGTGAAGTCCTCAGACTGAGCAGCTTCACCGGGTTCCAGCTGAGAGGAGCTTTTAGCCTGTGCCACATTCTTTGAAGACACAGGAAGAGATTCTTCATCACTGTCAAATCCAAATGGATCCTCTGTTACCTCATCTTCAACTTTGGGTCTTTTAGGAACTTCGGAAATATCTGGTTTGACACTGGGCCTCTTCTGTCCTAATTTGGCCATGAAGGTGGTTTCTCCCCATTTTGTACTAAGGGTGGTCCGTTTGTTGGAAAACACTTCATCAAACTTGGAACTGCCGTTTCCCCCTTTCCGGCTGTAGGTCTTTCCAAATCGGGATGTCATTTTGGCTCCTGTTTCATATTCTCTGGTGGAAAAGAAAGAAGAAACATCAATTCACCAACTTTTTAGCACAAATGATTGTTATTTCCACTCTTTATTGGGCCTACAAGCACCAGGCATGCACATTTCACATGAGCAACTGATACATCTTCTGCTTCTTTCTCAGACTCACCCATTCACATGTGAGTGTCATTAGATCAAAAGTTTCTGCACTAAGTTTCTACCAAAGTAACTCAAAATTCACAGAATCATGGAATATGCTGAGCTGGAAGGGACCCATCAGGATCATGGAGTCCAACTCCTATTCAGTTGCTTGCACATTTATAAAACAATGGAAAGCTGCTAGGAAGACATTATTTTTGGTACTGCTTTGCTCTAATTTTATATTTTCAAGTATTGAAGGCACTGCTATTATGAAACATCATGAAACAACTAAACAGTATTTTCACCACATCTGAACACGTAGCTCCCTGCTAGAGTCCAACAGCACAGCATGGCTTAAAAAAGACTCTTTGCAGTTAAATACAAAAACTGTCAGAATATTTTGAGCTGCTGTAGATATTTTAAGTACTAATTAATCAGAAATAACAACAGCAACTCCACCCCATGTTCTTCTCTGATGCTCAGACTTAATGAGCAAGTACATTACTCAGTAATACCATGTGGTTGATGCCACCTGCATCAGTCCTGCTCAGGACTGGTACACAGCAATGCCCCCTGAGTAAATCTGACCCACCACGGGACAGGAACAGAGACACTTCTAATCCATTTCTAGGAACACAGAGGCCACCTCAAGCAGACCAGAATAAACCATTACTACTGTTACAATTGTAGCCAACTCACATTTAAGTATGAACAGATTAAAGAGGGACACATTTAAGAGTTCCTTGCATGTGTTCTATTTCTACTTTTGTTTAACTCAAGAAGAAAGACAGACCACTAGGTTTTTGTTTCCCAAAACAAATACTTCAGCTACCAGACAAATGACAACATAAACCCAAAACCATCATATCTGTTTTGTAAACCAGTATTTCTCTCTTTTTGGCCCAAACCCGGATAGGAAATTGCAGTTTTTATAGTCAGTCTGAATCTAATCAAGTCCATCTTTCTCTCTGAAATTCTTAACTAACTGCCTTAAGAAAGGCAGGCAGTTATTTATGCCACAGAATCAAAGAAATACAACTTTAAATGTGTCAACTACCTTCATATAAAGTATATGAAAAATAACTTTTGAAATAATTGCTAGTATACTTATCACATGATTTATTTGTTCAATACAACTCTCCTTGTTTGTGATATATTTGAATGAATTTGTGGTATACTGTCTTGCTTCCATACTTCCATTTTCATCCCAAACACTTGCAGTTTCTCAACGTGAAGTGCCAGTCCAGCTTCTGCCAAAATTGCCAGACTGGTTCCAGAAGTGTCCCTCTATCACTTCACTCCAGTTGAACTGTCTCACTAACAGTATTCCCCCTTTATCAGACCAGGCCAACCTCCACTTATTGTACAAACCAAGCAATTCACAGGGAGGAAACCCACAGAGAAAACGTGAAGTGAACTGAAAGGATCAAATCCGAACTCCAGAAGTTTACCAGGTGGATGCTGTTGCAATGCAGAGGAGATACAGGAACACAGGAACAACCCCACTGGGAAAGGCTCTTCTCCCCCAGGGGCTCAGCAGAGAGATGGCAAAGGAACATGCTTATCTACTGAGCAGAGTTCTGCTGGAAAACCCCACTCTGCAGATGGATTCTGTGTGCTCCCAGCACACAGTGCTCTTGAACCCCCTCTCCTCTTTCCCCCCAGTGTCACCAGCACAGTGCTCTGTGCTGCTCCAAACGCGTCGCTGCCAAACTTAAGTCTTTTTTTTTGCTTCCCTCTAGGTAGCTCTAGTTTTTTATTTTCTATTCATGCATACTTCAGCAAACAAACAGCAAAACAAATGTAAATGATCAATTTTATTTTGCTGATGCTTGAAAATATTTATAACGGCAACCAAAATATTTTAGACCAGGAAGGTTACCTTTTAGAGCTACAGAAACTAAAGTGAAATGTTTATTAATATGTCACTTTCTATACACCTCTTACTGAAAAAAAAAAAGTTTCACTCATCATCAGCACATTTTCCTCCCCTAAACCTTCAATATCCAAATATAAGGATTATAAAAAAAAATACTCAAATAAGTATTTTCAACACTAAATTTCCAGCCCATGCAAAAATAACAACAGATTTAAATTATGACTTGTGGTTTGCAGTCATTATTACAGAGAAGATTCCTGTAGTCAAGAGGGCTTCATTTTCAGGACGTAGAGCCACATTTTCCTATTTATAAATTTTGAAATTAAGATCGTCTCATAAAAAGCTTTGAATCAAAATATCAAGACCCACACTAACATTAAATATGATATAAACTGGTAAAAAGACGAGTGAGATTAAAGATAAGTAAATACATTGGTGCCTCCCTACATGAGAGCATCAACAGAACAGGATTTTTACTGTTTACTTACAATTTTCTCTTGCTTTTCAGTCAGAGTGAAATAAAAAACTTGGCCAACTGCACTCTGTTTCCAGTCCCTGCCACCCTCGCCTGCATTGTGCTGCAATATTCGGAGCAGTGCAAGCAAAGTAAATACACGTAAAAACTCGACACGCAGTTGTCCCGCATTTCCCAGCGTTAACTCGGAGGGCCAGCTGGACACAAAAAAACCCCGGTAATTCCCCAGGAAGCCCATCAGCCGCCCCTCCTCATCGCTCCTCTCCACACCGCTCCTCTTACATAACCAAAGGAACGAAAAATAGGTTGAATGCACGAAGGCAGAAGGAGCTGATGAAATCCCACGGTGACAGTTTCTTTTTT
>NW_021940645.1:2886560-3109168 GCF_001715985.3 Manacus vitellinus | reverse complement strand
GAGCAAAAAAACCTCTACAACCTTGAGCCTAAAATGGCCTCACAACATGTGCTCATATTCGCCATCCATCATTTGAGGCTTTATAGTACAGGTCCCAAATGCAAAACAAAAAAATCTAAGAGGCTGATTTCACTGCATGGAACAGGTTAGAGTTGTCTCAATGCCTCTAGTTAAGAAACATTACTTTTTTCTTAATTTTATATTTACTTTACCCAGTGCAAAATCACTGGCCTTCAATGAGGAGATGCAAGACTCTGGTTTTGTTCAGTGATCCTGTGAGTCAGTCTGGTCTTTACTTGATACCTACTCATGTGTTGGCAGCTTCTAAGTATTACTTCTGATGGACAAAATGTGCTCTCTAAAGCCAATGTACAGCTGGTGCTACCAGAGAAAGGGAAGATAAAACTGACTGGGCCTTGCGAGGAGATGTACAAGATTCATTGGAAATATGGTTGGGATTTGTGTTGTGTGTCAGAGAAGGTTTACAAGCTCATCTGTATCTCACCACCTGACTCAGTTATTGAAGAGCCACTGGAAACAGGTTACTAATTTTAAAATTCATAATTTGGATACAAAAAGTGAGATATTTTTTTTCCTGGGACTACTCTTGATCAGAGCTACTAATAAATGCATTTAAACTTGAAGAGTAAAATGGAGAGCTAAACCAGTTTGAGTTTTGCATAGTCTTACTTGGTGACTAACTGATCTGTTAGACAAAGAGGAAAACACAGGACTGTGAGAGCTCAAAATACCTTGAGGCTCTGTGAAGTTCTTTACAACATAAAGAAAAGTTTGTCTAGAGAACCAGAAAAAGTGAAGAATGTGGCCAGAGTAAGGAACTGACACCAAGAAACTAATAGGAAATAGTTTCTATTTTGATATGAAGTTAAAAGAGTTGAAATTAAATTAAAACTGTTCCTAACATAGAGCCTGGGCTACCTAAGTCACTTACTCGGTAACTTAAAGAATTTTGCAGTCTAATGATAGTAATTGGATGTCATTTGAAAGCTCTCACACACCTTATACCTCTGGTATAGCTTCACATTTCCAGTCTTTGTAGACTCCCCATACAGAGTACTCTAAACCACTGCAGATTCATGGTCATGATGGAATTTCCCATGTCTAACAGCAGATAAATTAAACTCATTTATGTGCTGCCTGTCCTATCTTGGGTATCAGCAGAAGTCTCCAAGCCTAATAAAGCCTTTCACTAGGATGATGATGGAAAACAAACATTGTTGTGTTCAAGAACAGCAGAGATGGGCCAGTTTTGCTGCCCCTAACATACTTGAGATACTTTTGAAAATTTCACATCTTGTGTCTTAATAGGCTTGGCAGTTAACATGTTAAGCTTTGCTATTTCCATTTTCATCTGGCTTACCTCAAATATGCAAGTACCAAGGCAGAGCAAACAAAAGCCAAATCTCATCTCTGTTTGGCAGTAGGTAAGTTTAATTCTCAGAAGGTGGAATTTAACAGGCATCTTATGCTTTTTGTGAAATTCCATTACTGATAGTTACCATCTCCCTTCACACACACACACAAAAAAAAAAACCAAACCAAAACTCATCTACAAAAATCTTTTACAAAAAAAAAAAAAAAGCCAGACATGAAATACTGCAGTTTGGCATTTGCCTCGGTGAGAACAGCAGTAGGAGATAAGCAGCCATCTTACAACTGTAGCTTTTCTACCTTAAAACTTTTCTGAGAAAGGCATAAGTGAGTCTTACAGCTTCCCATTACTGTCCCCCATCAAGAGAAACTATCATCTGTCCTACTTATAATAAAGTCAGAAAGCCCTGAAAAGCACAGCTTAAACACATCAAAGCTACTGATAAGAGAGATGAAAGTATAACAGTAGAAGGAACATATAAGAGGGACAGAACAGTTATTTGGATGCATCACATCTTAATACACTCTAGAACCCTCCCAGTTCTCTTTTTGGGGTTCTGGTCCAAGATCTCTGTGGGGGGAGCAAAACAGACTTTTCAAAATGAGCTGTAACCTAGTACAGAGTCTTTCACATAATTCAGTTTTGAGACACCATTGAAACATTTTAAACTGTCTCAGTTTCTTCCAGAAGAAAAGGTAGGCAATGCAGCAGGAAAATGGAAGGTTTCCCATGCAGCAGATACCCTTGGGGCAGATGGAGACAGTCATATCCTTCCAGAAGCTGTCAGGAAGGTTTCTCAGTGCTGCCTCATGGGCCAAACCTAGCATTTGACAGTAATATCAGCTTAACTGAGACTACAGGCTTTAAAGGGACCATAGCACTAGGTATCCTTCATACCAAGTACATGAATTAACAGCACAATACATCCTTGCTCCACCCCTTTTCCCACAAAAAGAGAAGGAGCTCCATAATCCCTTGCCCTGTTCCCCGTGAGGCGCTGCCCAAGCAGCAAACAGCAGCTCACAGGAGCTCTCCTCATTACTCCTCACGCCCACCCCACTCCCCTCACAACTGTGCAAAGCCAGCAGCCTCTCAGTCCCCTCATCGGCTTCTCCTTTGCCTCTTCCCTGTTCTTCTGTCTCAGCCTAGTCACGATTTGCCTCCCAAGTCCTCTCCAGCTTCCTCTAGTGCTTCCTTCCTCGCCTCTTGTCCAGGTGGGAAGGGATGGGGGTAAGAGGATGTCCTGCTGCACTCAGAGCTGCTGCAGTGCTTTCATGTCCCAGTTAGCACCACTCAAAATGCTAAACATTTTTTGGTGCTTTTTGCCTTTTCTCTGCAAAATGTCAATCCCCTCCTGTTCCCGTCCTTCAAATGTCACCGGGCACACACGGGTGAGAGCACACAGGCCCTCGACATTTCCATTCACCGGGGCTACAATGTCCCCCTTGCTATTTGCATAGCAAAGGTGAAGGGAGGGTAAAGAGCCACATTAAGTAACTAATTACCATACTTTGGTCAACTTCTCCAAAAACAGTTAGTCACTCACGCGTTCCTTTCGTTAGCATTGCTATTAACGCTCCTTTCGTTAGCATTGCTATTATCGCTCCTTTCGTTAGCATTGCTATTAACTCGCAGCAGCAGCTCCCCCGGGGACTGGGCAAGAACAGCTGCACTGAGAGATGCAGCAGCTGCATCTGGGCACACTGGTGGGTGCACCCAGGCTGGACACTGGGTGCCCACCAAAGCTGCTCTGCCACTGCCCTCCTCAGCTGCACGGGGGGAGAGAAAATATAACCAAGGGCTCATGGATCGAGATAAGGCAGGGACAGATCACGCAGCAATTACTGTCACAGACAAAACACAATTGACTTGGAAAAATTAGCTTAATTTATTACCAATCAAGTCAGAGTAGGATAATAAGGAAAACTAAATCTTAAAACACCTTCCTCCCATACCCCCCTCTTTGCAGGCTTAACTTTGCTCCCAATTTTCTGTACCTCCTCCTGCCCTCACATATTCTCACTCCTCTCCTCCAGCTGCAGTTGTACACTTTTCTTCTTCCTCTTTTTAAATCCATTATTCCAGTGGTGCTGCCACCATTGCTGATGGACTCAGCCTTGGCCAGTGGTGGGTCCCTCTTGGAGCCAGCATTGGCTCTATTGGACACAAGGGAAGCTTCTGGTAGCTTCTCACAGAGGCTCCCTCTAGCCTACCTGCTACCAAAACCTTCTACACAAACCCAATACAGCTAATATAAAGCAGAATGTACAGGGGCAGGGAAGGAGAGGGAGATCTGCAACCCAAGTATGATTTCTGTGAAGAATGTGGCTTTTCTTAGTGAGGCATTTCCAATGGATAACATATTGCTTATTTCTTACACTGAGCCCTGAGAAGAAAGACTGAAAGGGATTCTAACAGGGGATCTTTATACAGTTTGGGATCATTTTTCCAGTATTTGCATCCTAATGGAGCTACCTCCTCATATGAGGTGGTCAAGCCAAGGCATTAAGTTCAGTAACTGAAAGGTTAAAACAAGTACTGTTGGACAGAACAAAGGCATGCTCATATGAGTCCCAGTTCTCCATGATTAAACAAAAAAAGAAAAAAAAAAAAGAAGTTCCCCGGATTGTGGCATTACTGAGCCAGGCCCAGGCAGCTAGCAGAAAAAGTTGTGCTACTCCACTTTCTCTCTGGCCTCCACACCCCTCTGTTGCAATCACAAGAGGCAGCAGCATCTCTGCAATGTAAGAGCCTCTGGAAAGACTCGTCTGACTCGATGAACCAAGAGCAGTCATTCACCTATGGCTAAATTCTCAGTGGTTTGCTGGGCAGGTTTTTCCCCAGGTGATCAGCCTGTAAGTCTACTGGAAAAACCTGTGGTGAAACACCAGTGGGAAAAGCACAAAGGAGCTTTCACCTTGTTATAATCATCAAGGTCAGAACTTTATTCTGCCATGCAGTTTATCCCAGCAAGCTCTGCTGAGAAAGCAACCACCTGCACTGTTTCCCACTGAAGATTTTACAATGTGCCAACATGTTTCAGGGGGAAAAAAAAAAAACAAAACACAAACCAAAAGCATTTGTAGTAAGTATCTTAGAAAGCTGCAAGGGAAGTCTAGGTTCCTTGGTCCTTTGAACCAAAGAAGTTCCCATTTTTTGTTAAGGAATGAAAGGGGGCTGACTCTCTCAAATGCCTGAGATCTTTTGCAGCCTTATAGGAGGAGCAGATTGAATACCAACCTTTTCCTCTCTCTGAATTTTTTGGACTCCTTCTTTTAAGATCTTATTGTTTCACATTATTATTGAATTTCTGTCTGCCTTTACAGCAGTAGCCCTTAAGGAAAGCTACCAAAGTACACCAACATAATGCTTGTTGGGCAAAGAGAAACATGGGAACACAAGGAATTAGTGTTTTAAATTGTTCTTATAACAAGCTCATTGGTGGAACTGTCATTGTCCTACTCTATTTCTCCTCCAGCAATTGGGGAATAGCCATTTCTGTTGCCTATTTTGCTACTTTGCTTTCTTCATCTTTTAAAAAGGGCAGGTATATGACCAACACTTTATCTCCCTTTGTCCTCTAATGTGGCTTTTATGTGCAGATCCTGTAACCTGTAACATTACCTTTTGAGTTTTAATTTATAAGATTTTTGTTTTCGCCTTTTATTTCCCAAGTACTTGTTTCTACTTTTTAGAACTTGCCCAGTAACTAAGCAGTTCTACAGCAATTACAAAACATTAAATCCCAGCAACAGCAGGCCAACAATTATGTTGGTGCACTGAGACCAGTACGTGTGGCCATTGAGGGTTGTGTGCAATGCTACACAGGACAGCAACAGGAACTACAATGGAAAACAAAATCCACAGAGAATTAAAACTTGTGGGACTAATGAGGTCTGCATGGACATGTCCTTGAATGTCATGACAGAATTAATGTACTATCTAGCAAATTTAGCTGATAAAAAGAAAATTTAGAAAAATAATTAAATGAAGATTTCCTCATGAGAAGGTAGGAGGCAACAAAATACCTACAAAATCACTACTTTCCTCCTAGAATACAGAATAAATTACTTTCACCTTTATCAGAATACAACGCAGCACTATGAGGAAAAGCTGCAATGCCTTCTGCCTCTTGCACAACACCCTGGTACACATAGGGCCATACATTGTGCCAGTCCTGCAAACCTGTTCACACTTGAAGATTACTGCCTACAATAGAACCTTGTCCCATTAAATGGTCAAAGATCACTCTGCAGCATCAACAGAGGGCCTGTTAACAAGTGCTGGCAGAGTATATTCAGAAATGTATTTAAAGATGATAACGAAAGGCTAAAAACAACCTGTGCACTGCTTGGTTCTTTAGACATATCAAAGAAATGACTCATTACTGGACCTAGGCACATGTAAGGGCAACAGAGCAGGCAGTGCATTTACTGTCCAAAAGCCCATTATTATTCTAATAATACACTGGCCTGCAGGCAGCCTCCTTAGGCTGTACTTCTCTGCTGGATCTGTGACCTTGAAATTCTGAGATAAATGTTTACGGTGCAGCAATTTTTTTTTTTCAGTAAACATTTGAAAGAAGTTGGAGGAACGTACTGATGCAAGAGCTTAGGCTCAAACTAAGATGCTTCAGCTAACTCAGAATGTCTCCTTTCTGGTTTTCTAACAAATAAGCCCTGTACCACACCTGGTGGACAACAAAAATTAACTCCCTTTTTGCCTTTTGGTGTGTGATACCCAGTGGCTTGAACAATGTGCAGTAACCACAGGTAACTAGACAGGTGTCTAGTTGGTGCTTTCTTGTGCCTTTCAGATAGTAAATACTTAAGCATATTGAAAGCTCATTTCAATCAAAATACCTTTGCTGATCACTTGGTAAGCCAACACAAAGCAGACAAGAACTGCAGTTCATTAAAGAAGGCAAAATCATTCCGTGGGCTACTTTACCACAGTGTTGTGTCTTCTAATGCAAGGTATGGGAAATCTTGCTCCCTACCTGCTTCCTCAGTCTTGCAGAGAGCTGCTCTGGGGCTGCCAGGTCCTTCCTGTCCCATTCAGCTCCCAGACTCTTTAATTTTCAACACAGACCACTCCCCTCCCCCCCAAAAAATAGTATTTGGCTTGATTTTCTATATTACCCCCACCACCAAATGCAAGATTGGGCAAGGGCTGAGTAATCATACAGGACTTCTAACTGGTTTCATCTTTGCATAAAGTAATCACTTTGGTCATTATCAGCTTGGACCAGATTCAGGTATGCTGGAGAGAAAAAAATCAGAATTCTTTCTCAATCCATTAAATTATCCACCAACAGTCATCAGCAGCTGAGACAGGAAAAAAACCGTATTTGAAAGAGCACTGATCCCTGTTCTTCATTTTTATTGGGTGTACGTCAGCAGGTACAACTACTGAATGTTTCTCTGTGGAATAAATGTTCGATTAAGCAGAAAAGAGGTTTTAAAGCAACAATAGCTCTGTGCCGGGCTCCAGTGACACCTACTGGTAAATAAAGAAGTTACCAAACATTTCTCGAGACTGTAGCAGCATTAATTTATGCACCTGCCCTTAGGATTGCTGATAAATTTTTTTTTTGGCAGCTCGGGCTATGAACCATGTTACAATCCGGTGTTAGAGTTGATGAAACTGTGTTTAGTTTTCAAAACGGGTTTTTGACTCCATCTGACTATTAACTACGTGAAACTGCATTTTTCTCACTCTAAAGGTATTTTGAAGTCATACAATTTACAAATGTACTGGCAGCAGTAGATTAAGATAGGCCAGTGAATTTATGGCTTACTAGAGTACACTGGCACATGTTTGCAATGATTTTCCTAGTAATTTCATTAATATGACTGTAGTCAAAAAGTAAATAATACATCTCCATTTGCTTTCAGTTGCATGCCTTTTAGCATGGATTCCAAAAATTAAGATCCCATTTAGTAGCACAGCTGGGCTGAGCTCACGGCTTTGCTTCTGACACATCCTTGCTGTTTGTAGTGCTGAACTGGTTTGTCACAGCTGTGTCACTCTGGTAGGTCATACAGACAGTTCTGAATGTAACTTCAGCCAGCACTTGCAAAAGAATAAATACCAGTAAACTCCCCAGATGACAGTTGGGGGACCATGATTCAAATAAGGTATTTCCAGTGGCCTTTTAGCAAAAACTGGAACAAGCAGCTCTGTCTATGGTGGAAATACAATTGTCTCATTTCTACATGCCTTTTGATTAGATAATGCAGTCAAGGGTAACCAACTTCTTTATAGGTACTTGATTATTTTTATTTTTTTTTAAATGATATCCACTACAACTCTTGAAAAAACCCCACATGATGCAAGACTTTCCCCACAGAAAATGGATGCAATATGCATGCTGCACATTCAGAGACATCACAGCTGCCAACTGGAACATGCAGAAGCAACACAACAAGCAAAAGCAGTCCTACTGCTTCGTGCACCACACATCTCCCTGTCTACATCAGGCTCCACTGTGTGAACTAGTTTAGTGTATGGGCATGAATATTTCTATTTGAGACAATCTGGGACTGAGGCATTTCTTTTGAGGTTGACAGGGAAATAACACATGCAAGATTTTCAAACCACAGTCTGGTCAAGCAGTTGTCAGGAACCCTCACTGATGGAGGTCTTGCCATTCACATTGCTTTAGGAAACTTTGCCCTTACTGTATCTGGCAAGTGTAGAGTTGTCTCAGTTTCACCTCTAACACTGAGGTACTTTCAGATATGGCTGAACAAAGCCACAAAGTTTTTATCCTTCTTTCAAGGAACTGAAGCTTTCTATCCAAAAGCCTACTTTGGTAAAGTCTGCCAGTCCAGTGCAGAGTGTCCCAAGGCAAGAAAAATGCTGTATGGAGTGAGGAGTCAGCATGGCAATGAGCACCCACCACCACAAAAAGCACAGGCATCTCAGATCAAAGACTGCACAGATTTTTTGAGTACCAAACTTGAAGTTAAAAATCACTCCTGACAGAACACATCAGCCAGATTTGCACAGGCAGGAATATGGTTATAAGTTACTGCAGAGCAGACAGACAGGAGCAAGGCAGCTTAGTTCTGTGGTAGAACAAAAATCTTCTAAGACAGACTATAAAGAGAACAATTTCTAAAGGAAGTGTAGAGCCATTTTTAGAAGTCAGGCTATACATCTGTTAAGTGCTAGTTCAACACTGATTTCTACAAACATGCCCATAATAATGACTTCACAAACCTGTGTACATAATTAGAATAAGAAGACATTACAGAAATTGCAGTATGTTGCAGCTTGAAGATCTGGTCAAAGAATGTAATTCTTTGGTTTTAAACATGATGCATTAAACCTCATCAGAACAGAACTATGCATGCTCCCATGGAAATCAGATGCCCAGCTGTCACTCCTTGGCCCTCTGCATTCAGGCCCTGGGTTAACCACAACTTCTCTGAAGTGCAGTGTCAGGCAAACTCATAGGAAGTCGTCATGGTGACAAGCAAATGCAAATAAAGAGATGTATATAGAAAGAACAAGCCCATAAAAATCAAAGAGTCTGTGTATTCATACCCTGACTAAACAGAGATTCACATAATATATTATACCAGGATTAATGATTCTCATAAATTAGATGTTAACTTCTCCACAGTGGAGAAAAAATATTTAAATGAAATGGAGGAAAATTCATCCAGTCAAAGATAAGTGGGAAGTTTTTCTTGACAAATGAGGGAAGCCCAAGTAACCTGTTTCCAAGTTTCCATTTAAACCAGTAGTTTAAATTTCTCGTTATTTCAAAAAAGACAAGCCCAAAGATATCTTTCATGTGAACAGATGCTGCGCTGTTTTCTTGAAGCTTCAGGCTTAGAGGCAGATTGTTCCTGCAGCTGCAGAATGCAGTCAACAAGCCCACTCTGTTCCAGGGTTGCTATTCAGACCTTTGGGGCAGCAGTGAAAGAAGATCACAGCAATTTCATGCTGGTTTTGCTGCCCCACAAAGATACGAGCAGCAGATGCAGAAACGACTCATGCCTAGATTGCAGGGGAGGAAGATGTGCCAAACTCTGTAGGAAAACAAGGTATAGAAGATTTAATCAAGTACAACTTTTACAAATAATCTCCTACTTCAGAGTACTTTTGGTGCCATGGCACTGCTTTTGTAACAGCCCACACTCTGGCTGAGTTACAGACATTGAGTTCCATCTGCAATTAAATACCACATGAGTAGGGCCCCTGTATCCCTGCTGGAACAGATTCTACAGACATTGGGCTCTCTCACTGTCAGCAGCACTTCACCTGTGGCCCATGTAGCTTCTCAGCATTGTGTTCTGCATCTGACATTACTCCTGAACCACCATCCACCACACTTGTTTTACAATATGAATGTAATAATAATAACAAGAGAAATTCCAACTGCAGATAAAGAAAAACCTTTGCAGGCAGGCAGGGGAACAAGGTGCCCAGAGAGGCTCTGTAGTTACCATCCTTGAAGATTTTCAAACCTAACTGGATAAAGCCCTGAGCAGTTGGGTCTGACCTTAGAGCTGACCCTGCTTTGAGCAAGAGGTTAGAGGAGAGACCTCCTCAGGTCCCTTCTCACCAGGGCTATTTTATAATTCTGTGGTAAATTATATAACCAAGTAAGTGCCAAGTGATCCATATGCTACTTGAAAATGGCACCCCATATATACACACACCCACACTAATACCTATACATTAAAATATACTAGCTTCAACTCTCTATGATTTTCAGAGCCTAAATCAGAGCCCACAGGATACAGCATTCTTTGTAACACCAATGCTGTAGGTTGGGATGGCTGCAGTGCATGAACAGAAAATATAAGTCTCAGCACTCACTGGGTTGTTCAGATCAATAGAATAAGTGTGCATTGTTAGACATTGTCTTTGCAGTATTCCAAGGGAGAGGATATAAAGAATTAGTAGCAATTTGGAGGTGCATAGACTGCTTTGTTTAGCCATGAGTTAATAGCAAACCCTAGCATTTAGGGAGTTAAGAGTCTTGGAAGCAAAGCTTGGTGAAAAGCAGCCCATTGACTAGATATCAGAATGACCCTAATCAGTTAGCCATGCTGAGATATGAACTTAGAAAATTAGATAAAAGTAGAGGCACAACAGAGCTAGAAAAGCAAGTTGTTGCAATGGAGTCTGTCAAAATCCAGTTACTGAGCTTTGTCATCTCCCTGTTTTTGAGGGCACTCAGCAACCTCAAGTGAGTACATTCATGTTATATTACACTTATGTCCTGTTCATTTGTACTGATTTCCCATCTTCCATGCTAAACTCCAGAGATCTAATCTGTATTTTTCTCTACAGCACAAGGAAGTTAGTGTGAAGCATGCCTGCTAGTAGCATCGATTCATCCAAAGAGTCCTCAGATCGGGAACTTGGACATAAAAAAAGAACAGAACTTCAAAAATCAGCTGGATGAACTGCCCCTGGTGAAGCAGGTTTGAAGTGTAACCTTCGATCTGCTTCAGGCCATACTTGTCTGTGTCCTTGATTCCAGACAAAGGCTGAGCTGGTACAACTGGAAAGTCCTCCCCCTTCCCTCCCAAAGCAGCAGCTCTGCCTTGGTGGCTGCACCTGCACTGCAGGCAGGCTGGCTGTGGCCTGAGCCTGCACACTCAGACCAGCTCTCCCTCAGGCAGAGGGCTGGAAAAGCCAGAACTGCCACAGTGCCCCTGCTGCTGGCACCCAGGGTGGGCAGGCAGATGAGAGAAAACTGGTGTGACTCCAGCAAACCTGCTCTCATATCCCTCCACAGGAGCCACTTGAGAAGGTACAAGGCAAGCACAGACCTCCTTCCTCTCTGCTTATGTTTCATTGTACTTAGACGTTTACAATCAACATTTACTGTTCTGCTTGTTGGTAAGTTATGAGTCAGGAGACTTCAGCACATTCCTTGCTAGAGAACAGGGATTAAACTATCAGATCGTACTTGGTTATATGTTTATGCTGAAAACTAATAAGGGAACACTATTTTACAAAATATATTACACTTCAAACCTGCTGAACCCGAGGCAGTTAATTCAGTTGAATTTTGAAGTCCAGAAGGGTTTTACACGTTACCATAACAATGGCTGCACCACATTAGACTGTAGAACCCTTTAATGCAATATCCTGCCTCCTGCCCAGGAAATAGCTCCAGAACAGGGCAAGTGTGTAGTAGTTTACAACTGATGCAGGAGAGCACCAAAGGGCTCTGCAACCTGCCACCCCCACCTCTGGGTGCCCTGTGCTTACAGCCAGGTCACATACAGTGCAGCTGCAAAGACTCCATTTCACTTTAAGCTGCATTTAAGTTCAGACCCTCACACTGCTCTGGCTGAGCAGGTCTGAAGTGTACCATTTAATCCTGAAGTATGTTTTGGATAAGCCTCACTATGTGTGATGTGCCTCGCTGATCTGGACCCTGACTCGACTTTTCCATTAGACCTTGGACACACCTCATCACTATGGTCTTGTCTAGTGAGGACTGTGGCTTGCCACTGGACCTTCCCAGAACTCTCATGGGATTAGCCACTTCCTACACCTGCCTTGCTGTCATCTCCAGCTCCTGGCTTGCCTACCTTGCAGAGCAGCCCACTCTTACTACTCCCTGACAGCAATCTCTCTTTGAAACTAAACAGGAAGCCCACATCTAACCTAATATAAAACCAAACACCGATTTGGTAATAATTAAGGTGAACTAGAAAAGTCCTTGATGAATGCAATCCCTTCTCCCAGGTCCTTCTTCAAGCTCCATTAAGAAAGCATAAAATGCAAGCTCTCATATATTCTAGGGACAGAACAATTTAGGACAACTGGCCCATAAAAGCCACACTTCAGAAAAAAAGTAAGATCAAGCTTCTCTACAGCTTTCTGTACACATCTACTGGCTGGAAACCTGCTGCATGCCCATGGCACCTTGTATGAGAAGTCAGCCTCAGTAATCAGTAGGAAACAGAATTAGCAGTGAAGGCAATGATATTCACACAGTGCAATTTACAACAAGGCATCTGTCTGTGCATGAATTAGTATTTTCCTTAATTATCTGTAATAGGAAATCCCGAGATTCTCAGCTGGCCCTGTCAGTCAATATTAACTACAGACTTGGAAAATGATACAAAAATAGAAAGGAAATTGAATCCTGCGGAGGCTGCAGTAGCACTTCACAGGGAATGTAAATAGAACTTACTTGGGAGTGGCTGTATTGGCACTGTTGGTCCCACTCCACTGCAGAGTTTGCCAACACACCACACAACAATACAACGTGACATCCGGTTAACCTGCAGCTCTCAAGCAGTGCAAAAAGACTACCAGGGACTGAAAAACTGGTAAAAGCAGCAAGTTCAGAGCAACACATGGTGATTATCCACCTACACTCACCTTTTAATGTGCAATGGTTTGTCTTTTCAAAACTCTGAAGATCTGATCATGAAGGTGATGTAGTCCTGTAAAGAACTGTGTAAGGCACACCCCAGATTTTGCCTGGTTGGGGAAATTCTGCAGTTGCTGTTCTTTAACAACAGGGGATCTATTGTTCCTATGTCAGACCTGGCTGTCTAATAGCCAGTCACTTGCTACAAAAGATGCAATCTGCACCTGGTAAACTTTGTCTGGGGTAAGACTGTCACTCAGGGATATTAGGTGGTCCCACTTGAGGTTTCAGAGTAGAGCTGGCACAGACACTCCTCAGACTGCATGACACAATCCATCTGCAGTTGCACAGGTTAAAGAACATCAATTATCAAATACAGCAACTACAGACACAGTCTACAGACTTTCAGATCAGCCAAGCACACTTATCTTCACCGAGGAGCAGCTATAGAAGACAGGTCATACAGCATCTTGCACAGTGTCAGTCCTGCACCATGAGAGCTGTAATCATCATGGAGGCAAAGGAGTGAAAGCTAGCAAACCAGACACTTCTCCATCACTCTTTCACAAAAATAAAGCATGCAGTCATTCCCATCATCATTCCTCATTCATGTGTTTCATCTACTCACTATTCCTCTGGCATTTCACATCCACATCCATCTCTCCTTACCACATTCCCTTTCTTCCTTTCCTACATCTGTATTTTCTACAATGGCTTCTCTGACATGTTTAAGAGGAGAATGGATGGCAGCAATGCAACTGTGCTATTTCTCCATCACTGCTTAGCTTTCATCCAGCTAGATACAGCCTGGTTCTTTGGCTAAATCAGCAGAAACAGTTTAGGTTTGTCTAGAGCACGGGAGTTTAGTTCCTTTAAAGGGAAGCAAGCACAAACAGGTGAATAACTAAACTGGACTAAGAGCTTTGTTTCCTCCTCACAGGCAAACCCCAGCAGCAAAAGACCAGCCCAATGCACGCCACCACACATCACACCATCACATTGCTTTGCTTCTTACAAGCCAGTAATTCAAATCAAACTCACACCTTCCCCACAGCCAACAGTCTTCAGGGGAGGCATTCATCACCAGATAACTGTAACTTACTCAGACATTACTTTATACCTTAAAAAAAGTATACATTTTATAACAATACATTTCTACGTTAATTAAAAAAGGGTTTTTTCACCTCCAAAAGACAAACATTTGATTTCTCTTTCAGGGAAAGAGTTAAGTCAAGTAATTATGTTGCAAAAGAGAGCACAGTCAATCCTCTTCTACAGAACTGCATTTATAGTCAATTACTTATTAACAGTGCACTGTGTCATGCTAACTTCAAATATCGAAATCCATTGTTTGCTCCCAACCTTTTCTGTTATATAATTTGTGGCTTGGAAAATGTCCATGTAGGTTTTGTCATAAAACCATAACAGCTCCAAATATCAGTGGGAATTACTTCTGTTGAGTAGGTTTGAATGGCTCTGCTTGTTGTACAAGTGTACGTAGGAGTTACACTGTAAACAGGCCTTGATGTGCCAGAGTATTACTGCTTCCACTGCTTGAAAGTGTCTGTCCTTATATAAAAGCCTATGTATATTTAATATTTACTTGATAGCTTCCAATGCATCAGTCATTAAAGAGGATTTAAGATAGATATAAATCTAAAAGTTTTTCTACACACAAAAAAAGAAATGTACTTAATTAAATTAAAATAGCTATGAAAACAAAAAATACTTGTTTTTAGCTTCAGTTTTCCTACACACTTTATATAAGAGCTCCTATCCAAACTTAATAGCTAACTTGTCATTCCTTCACAGGTATTGTATTGTTTATCTTTTATATTCTTGGAAAATGTTTTCCCTCCCTTGGAAAAAACTAAACATTGCAATCTGTAACCTAAAGTCCTACAAGATAAAGAAGTTGCACCTCTCCCATGTACAGTCTTTTTCTCTGTCAGTGCAGGAGTGTTCCTTCTGATACTGGTACAACAAAGCTACACACATTAAATTACACAGAGCACTGGGGCCTGAAAGCTTGAGAAGAGAAGGCAGGATCCTGCTCTGCCACGGGCTGTTGGTGTTGCAGAAGGGAGCACAGAAACAGTTCCCACAAAGCAGAAGACTTTAAAGCTTTCTGAGAGCAGGTAACCAGATCATTCCGAGATCATCGTGGCACTGCCTGCCCAAGGGAAACACCCAGGGCCACTGGTGCCCTCCAGGCTCTTGCCTTTAAAGGATTGCAAGGGTTGAAGACAGGCTGTAAGGAAGCTTGAGAACAGCATGAAAGCTAAGTGCAGAGCAGTATCCTTGGAGATACACCAGCCTGACATGCTAGGAGAGCTGGTGATTTAGGTTGAACATTAATTCCTTTGACTGTGGTTCCATGACAGATTATGTATCCTATGAACAGGATATAGAGCATTGTTAAATATTATCAGTGTCTTGTGGGGCAAAAGTGATTTAACAACAAACTGCAGACAACCTTTAAGAGGAAGGTGGAAGAATGTTAAGGCTGTGAAAACTGTAGAAGTGAGGAGTGGGGGGAAAAGAAAGTAGTTTTCCTGCCTAAGGGCAGGGTCCTCGTCTATACTGATGCAAAAGAAACATACTTGATACATAAGTCCTACTCTGAAAACAGATTCTTCTATCTCAAAAAGATATCATTTTCCTTCCTTGTCTTTTCTAGAGCATCTGCTAGAGTCAGACAGAGTTGACTTTAAATATTTTCTATAACAACACCTATGATGATCATCATTAGTATCCCTGAATGTTAATAAATAGTTCCCACATGCCATAAACACCTGGTCTGTTTTGCATAATTATACTGCTGAGGCAGCTCCTGCTGCCATAGTCCCCATCTGACGAGGCTGTACCTGCTGCACCACCAGGCCCCTCCCAGGCCACCAGGCAGTTACAACCAGCAGCTTGTCAAGCTTGCCTTCAGCTTTGTCATCCCTCAGCAGATTCACCCATGAACACAGAATTTACTACTGAGTTCCTCTTTAGCAGTGGCCATGAGGCAGAATTAATTTCTTTTTTCCTTCTAGAATAATGTCTTGTGCAACCAAAGACAGACAGGCCTTCTAGACAAAGCTGGGACTCAGGCAGCTTCTATTTCTGCTATAGACTTTCTGAACAGCTTCATGTAACTTAATTCATGTTTGACTTCTGAGCTACAAGCAAAAGATACCACCTTTGCATTCCTGCCTTTTTTGTCTTTCTTCTGTGTGGTTTTGGACAGGAGGAAACCCCCTTTTTGACACTCTTAGAATGCAAACCTGCTGACCCTTGCAGTCTTTTATAGCTTCCTACTAAAAAGAGCTCATTCTGTGGTGAGAAATGTGGCACTGGGGAACAGGGAATGTTATTACTTCCCTTTCCTCAGTAGCCTGCTTTATGAGAACAGCATCTGGCATGGCAGGCCTCCCTCATAAAATGGGGTAGGACTTGACTGGAGTGGTCACATTTGAGTTGTAGTTTGGCCCATGGTGCACCATAACAAACCTTTACCTTCTCACATTTTTAAGGTAAGACAGAGTTAAAATGCTCCTGCAGTAATCCAGCACCATATGGATTGTCCTGTCATTATTATACTCCTGGGATTTGGCAACAGTGCTACATCAAACACCAAATAAAGTAGAAATCCTCACTAAAACAATTGCCCTGTAATTGCTCTCTGAAGCAGTAAAATCAACCAAAGCCACTCTGACTCCTGAAGAGGTAGGAAGAAAACTTCAAGTAATTTAATAGGCATATATAAAGAAGCCAGAATAGGGCTGGATCATCACTCCTGCTCAGCCTCCATCAGCTCTCTGTACTCACTTTGGCTGCACTTGATTTTCAGTTCTCTGCCCTGGTTCATTGCACAGGAAGGAAGAACCATACCTTTAAGAAGCAATATGATAACACATTACATAAATGACAGACTGTAGGAAGAGGCTGAAGGGCAGTTAAGGAGAACAAGCAGAGAGATTTCTGCAAGCTGTAAAGCATTGCTAGCAGTAGCATTAGGAAAAAAATTTACATTACATAGCAATGTAGTCAGTGAAGATGCCTGGAAGCCATATAGACCAGTTCTATAGCTCCTGAGCTTTATTTTGTCAGGGTGCAGTAAGGATCAGCTGTTCCCTAATAGACAAGGAGCCAGGCACAGTAACAAAGCTGGCAGTGCCCACAGCACCTAAACCAGACAGATCCAGAGAGAGCAGCCAGGCTGGATCAGGTACCCAGGTTATCCAGCAAGTTATGGTGGCAGTGCAGGTCCAAGGTCAAAACAGAAAACTGATCTACAGATCACATCTGGTCCAGTAAGAACCACCAGGGTCAGACATTGCTTATTAAGCAGTTAGCAGACCCCACAAAGATAAGACAAACCAGAGGCAAAGCTAGAAAAGCAACCTGCATATCAGGACTAAAATCAATATCCAGATAAGATTATCACTAAGCTAGAGATCAGCATGCCCACAGTACAGCTTAGATATTGAAGGCTCAGACCTGAGTTTAAGTAGCACTCTTGGGCCCATAGGCAGCGTGGGTGGGTGGGTGTCTCAGATGAGGTCAGTTAGGGTCATTAGGGCCTCATCACTCAGGCCTGACACATTTAATTCATTTATCAAGCAGGAAAAAAATGCAACACAATTCTTCAGAGAATGCACAGTTACACAAACACTGTATTTGCACACACCAAGGATGTTTCTGATGAATTGTACTGTCTCAGCACAGGACTACACAGGCTCCATTGCTACTACAATTTAATTTTCAAGTGATTATTGGCACAGCTGGTTCTGCACATGACTTGTGCCTACACAGCATGTGATCACATTCCTCACAGCCTTGTGACAGCTCAAAACATTTTTCTCTGCCTGTGTTCACTGGCATCCATTTGGTTTCCTGTCTGGAAAATGGTAGGACTCCCACAGTATGTGCCTTGAATCAATGTGGCCAGTTCTCTTTCCCTCCAACTGCTATTTTAAATAAAGTGCCTTGCAGAACATGCTACATATATACCTTCCCCATGCCAGGGATCTTTGTGTATCCAACACTGAGACATCCAAGAGCATAAGGTGGTGCAGATTCTCGGCTATTATCCCCATCTATTTTCTATTTTATTTTATTCTTTTTATTTTTACTGTGCCTATACCATATGCTATTTTGCTGTGCAGAGAAACTAGAAGTAGTAAAAGAAGTCAGGGAAGAAAGTTAGTGCAGCACTACAATTAGAATAGTTAACATTACTGAAAAGCACTGCTCAGCAGGGGTAACCAGCTGGGAAGAAGTGTTGTACTGGGTTCTCCATTCTGCTTCCACAACCCAAACTAGCCTCTCTGCATGGTGCTCATTGTGTGGTGTTGACATGCCCTCTGTTCTCTCCCTGATTCAGAATACTGTTTTGCTCTGTTGATAAAATGAAGGGGAAGTATGAACAGTCTCATGTCTATTTGATCTGACAGCTTGTTAAAGACCAAGCTACAGAGAGTAAAAGAGAAGCTGAAAATCACTTTAAGTATCATTCACCTCAGGAACGTGAAGAGAAACCATAGTGAATGTAAATGCAACAAGAGAAATACTCAGGGATGTAATTTAAGCTTGTGTGATCAAGTTGTAATCTTGCAATAGATGCTTTCTTTTTAACTTTTTACCTTGGCAAGCCTGGCAAGGAAAGGTAAAAGAACAGCTATATAAATATTAGCAAGCCATCAACTCTCAGGGGAAGCAAGATTGCTTTAAAACTGTCAGAGCCTTGAGCAAACTAACAGGCCTTAATCCCCTGAGCAGCCTCACCTGTTGCCTCCCCCCACCCCTGCTGCCAGGAGCCCTATTTAGCTCAGCCCTGGATACACCCTTTTTTCTTATCTGCAGCCATGCTGCTGGTCTGCAGCTCCAACCCTGCTGGGTTTGTGTCCTTTTGGTGTTGGTTCTGGCTTCTTAGCTTGACTTTAGACCTGCTCCCTGAGGTGCCTTGCCCTTATTATCCTGAACAAGTCATATTCTAATATGCCTTTTCAACTTAATGTTGGCTCTGCCTTGCTGTCTTCAGGAGCATAAATAAAGATCTGGACTCCCAGCTGCTCTCCCTCAACCTGGCAGCTTCCTCCTCAGGTACAGTGGGGCTGGTGGAGGTCCCTGTTCTCATGGTTGTGCTGCTGTGTCTGGTTTCCAGTCCCTTGGGGAGCTGCTGGCCTTTGGTGTTTTCTGATACAGAGCTTTTTACACCAGTTTTACTTGCTGAAAAATCGTAATTAAAGTACTTCTTCTTACATTTGTAAATAAATGGCGCTAATTTGATAAGACTTTTGTGAATGCGCTGAATTCAATAGTACTTCCACTGCTGATCCATGTGTAAAAGCATTCTATGTGAAAAGAACTGTGATCCTTGCTCCTAGAGACCTTTGAGGACTAATTCAGACTATTGCAGTCAGCTTTGTTAGAAATACTGACTTAATTTTCATTTAAAGTCTCATATTCAATTCTGTTAATAATACATTAGCAAAGCATTCCTTTATTTATGTCTGTAAATCTCTCATTCACATTAGACATTGCTGTTGTATAAACTGCAGTGATTCTTATATGAAACTCAAATTGGTGTTAATCCTTTATCTACAGATAAAATATTAATTCTTCAATAACTTAAAACAAGGGTATTTGCTTTTAAGTGATAAGTAAATAAGCAATTTAATCCTTCCTGAGATGCACTAAAGTAAAATTCTCAGCATCCCTTGTGATCCTTAAACTTTCTAAGACTAGAAGAACTAAATTCTGCCTGAGTTAGTCAACCACCCTGAATTTCAGGGTTCAGATGAAGGTAATATGGCTCAGTAAGTATGTGCAGTTCTTCTCAGTTTATAATCTTAAACAGCAAATATGGAGTTGGAAGTATTGATGTATGTTATCCTGTGTTGATTTATTAGATCTAAAAATTGCTTCTGGCAAATGCAACTGAGAATTACTTCTGCTGTTTATGATGAAGTCAGAGCCCTTTGCAATGAAGCCCTGCTTAGGAAAGGCTATTCAGTCTGAACCTAATTTTTCACAAATTGGTCTCTCTTGTATGGCTCTTGTCTTGTGACAGTGCCCCAGGATCCTTGACAAACAGACTAACTGATGCTTTCTTTGTTATTAAAATTTAGAGATTAAATTAGGCAATACAGTAACATATTATGAGCAGGACTAGAAACAATTGTTGATGCTTACTGTGGGTTATAGCAATAGTTCTCAGTCTTTCTCTGATGAGCCAGGCTGTCCATAAAGGTGCCATGAACCTTGGTGCAACTCCCAAGTGAGAAACTTCCTCACTGGTGGTTCATGTTTCAGATGTTTTATGTCCCAGGTCTCCTGATCAGTACTGTCAGAATAGTCTTTTTTTTCTTTTTCTCTTCTAACAACTAAGAAATTATTTTGCTGCTGCTTTTTCCTCTTGCTGTAGCCAATTAGATAACCTGTCTAGGAAAAAATTACGTGGTCATTTGATATTGTCTCTTAATAGCTGAACCATCTCCAGTCACACTAGAGCATGTGGCTTGAAAAAGTAGCAGAAACAGTATGTGCTTCTCTTAAAATTGAATATCCTAGAAATCTACTTAGTGATTAATCAGAATCTAACAGATAATATAATCATATCAAGGAATGGTAGGTAAGTCATGGTGCAACTTGCTTTTCAAGCACTGAGAATTGCCTGGACCATGTGATAGTACAGAAATAAAGTGCTATACAACTGAGATTATATAAAACATTACTTCCAAAGCAGAACCAAGGGAGAGGAGTTAGAGAAACATGGACCTCTACAAGCTCCATTAAGGAAAAGGACAAGTTTAACCAGAGAAGGTTACTTTTCTTTAAATGTAGAAAGCTCTTCTATGTCTTTCATCACAGCCGATAGCCAAGAAAGAAGTCTTTCGAAAGACTTGGGCTCTTTGCTAAAACACTTTTTTCTGTATTATATCAGAAAGTCTTTCTTAGTTGGAGCTATTATTTCACTTAAAAAAGGATGTTTTTCTATAATGTAACAAATATACATAGGATATCCTGCTGAAAAAGAGATGGAGACAAGGCACTGTACTGTTGTCATGTGATGAAATAGGTTGTTAGTAAAGGTACTGTGCCTTGTCAATGCTTTCAAAATAAAAATGAATAGCTATTCAAATAAAACTGTATTCAAAGAAATCAAAATTTGCCTTCTTCATGCAGAACAAGCTGTTCCCCATCCCTTCTGTATAAGGTAGTGCTTATTTGGAGACAGTTATTTGTTTGTGGAACAGATATGAAACTTCAACAGCTGCCTCTGGCTGAGCCCTGTGTCTTATCTCAGAAGGTTGTTAATCTTGCTGTGATTGCATTTGCTGGAACTACGTAATCAAATGAAGGAACAAAACCTGGTTTCATTGTTTAGTGTTCGATAGACTGTATTAGATTGTAAAACAGATTCTGTAGTAGTTAACTAAGTAGTTCACAAAGCTCCCCTTAATGCTGTATGTTTAAAGAAAATACCTCTGTTCTCCTCAGCTAGCTTCTGAAACTGGAATGATGCTGGTTTTGAACTAATTTACAAATAACCAGGTCAACATCTATTTAACAAAACAGCTGTATCTATGAAATAGCTTCTATATAGTAATATTCTTCTAGCACTGGGTGTGGAACTTTTTTAAACTGTTGACTATTTTTCAGAATAAGCACAGGCTATTACAAATGATATTAATTCAACTAGTGCATTATATGCAGCAACATGAAGTCACATGCCTTTGCTCTGTGGGGAAAACCTCGTTTTCATCTTCTCATTAAGTAATGTCATCCTTTGCAATGGAGGCTTCCTTCATTACCAAAAAAAAAGGCCCTAAGTCTGCACCAAATACTGCTGTGAAAGCTTTTCAAAGCTTTGTGTATTTGTTAGCCTGCTCTTGAACACAAAATAAGAGTGGGACTGGCAGATGTGAAACTCTGAATTATTCCAAGCAATAACTGTTAGACTCCCAGATTAGTTTGCTATAGGTATGGTCCACCACTTTCCTGTTAAAGAAAATAACTTTTGTGCTTTTCCATTTTTCTACAAAGCTATTTATTCTTCATCAGAGGCTGAAGGAAATTGAAATGAAGAAAGGATGAGCCAGAGAAAGGAATGAGAAACACAGCTTGGGGAAAATAGGAAGAAATGAAGGGTGGGAGGAAAAGGAAAGTAAGTTGATTGGGGTGAGAGAGAACTGAGTAAGGTGAAAAAGGTGAGAAAAGAAATTACTTCATCACTAAGGCAATATTTATAGTGCAACAAGAACAGCATAAGCTGGGTGACTGAAGTACTGCTTGAACTCTTCAGCTTTCAAAGAACACTATTTAAATAGTTCTGAGTGTGATATTAGGAGGCCATCTTACTGTTAATTTCTTCCAGTTTTACTCACAATATCTTTCCAACCCTTAGGATGACATCTTCTGTACTAGTTGAGTGGTGTGTACAGTACCATATAAAGTTATTCTTCTTTCCATATAAAAACTCCTGAAAGAACACAACCCCCCAGCAATGCCTGCCACTGTGGGGTTCAACACGTGTTCAGGGCTGGCTGGAGCTCTTGGGACTGAGAACTCACCTGAGAGTTTTCTGGTACCAGCATATGCTTTAGTCCTACACAGTGACCTACAGTCAGACCTCTAGAGATTAAGTGCTGTTAATTATTCACTTGTTTAGTAAGGATCCATGTTCATCAGTGAAATGAGCACATCAATATTTACTTTCCTAGCCAACAAAGGGGCTGTTAAAACTAGCCATGCCTTTATCTATCACATACATAAACACCATTAAAATCAATACTACTTAGCATATGCTGTAGTTTTAGTTACCATAAGCTCTGTACCCTTATAGTTTTAACAGAGGTTAAGTGATCCCAGTTATATTGTTAACACACTGGTTCTTACAGACCTCCTGCAATCTTATTTTATACCTTTTTATCTTTATCTGGAAACTTGCCCAGTTTTCGAAATCGGTTTTATTAACATAATTTGCATTAGCAATGAATTTAACCTAATTTGCTATTTCCAGTTAGTTTAGTTTTTAAGTTGCTATTCAAGGAAATGACAACTTCTAGGCACAGAAGGAACCAAAGGGATAAAACAAAAGAAAGGAAACTACTAGTGGGGCCTGAAGTTAATACATGTTTAGAATGACAAAGGGAAGCAATATCAGCAGCATTTGTGCCAACTTTTGGAAATCTCAAATGTCTGCTGGTTGCTTTTAAAAATATTTGACTCATAATTTACTTTTTCCAGAAAATTATCTTAGATTTTCTTCTTTTGTGGGTGGTGGGAATGAGAAAGATACCTCTTCCCATTCTGTTTGTCTGCTATTCATCTGTCCTTTGGTGAGCAAGGCCTGGAAGAGACCTTTTTCATCTGCTTTGGACATTCAAAGGCCATTCTTCTCTGAGAACAGCTGCTCTTCCAGAGGAGTCCCTTCTTTGAAGAGATGATTGCTGTGACAGATTTGCTTTACAAATTTGTAATCCTCTCACATAAATGTTATGCCAGAACCATTAGTAAGATCAGCATTTTTTGTGTCAATAGATATTCCCTGTAAGAGATACATTTGATTTGACTTATTAGTCTTATCACAGCCCTTGCAGTTTTTTTCCTTCTGTATAAAGAATAAGAAAAAATCTGCAACATAACATTCCTGTAATGGAACAGCCTTTTATTGTCTAGATATAATAGATAAAAGTATTTGTCTTTTTTATACAGCTAAAGGGAAAGGTAGCATGATGGCACAGTCACTGTATTTCATTATTTCCCACTTTAACTTCTGGTGCTAGTAGTGCTTAACTGTTTCTGTATCTATAGATATATATATCTATAGAATAGATGTTGTCCCTTAGCAAAAGACAGTTCAATTGGGTATTTTTTACTGATGTAATCCTGAAAAAAACCTGAATATCTGCATTATTTCACAACCTTTTTGAAATAAAGATATTTTTAGGTTAGAAGCTTCATGCAAAAAAATATAAAAAGGGACCTGTCAAGAGACTTATTTTGACAGTTCTTTTCATGCAAAAAATCAGAATTTATGCTTTTCATATTACTTGAAGATATAATACTGGGTTTTGCACAGGGAAGATTCTCTGACTAGCACTAATGTTCATGCAGATTGCTTTTAGTAAGTAAGCTTCCCACACCACTAATGACTTTTCAGTTCCATTAGTCTGTTATGTATTATTGATTTGAAGCATTACTGATTAATGCTGTCAGTAGATTTATTTCTGTTCCTAGAGTGTAAAGGTTGACACCTCTGTTAGATAAATGGTGTTACTGCTTGCTTTAGTTTTTGCTGTGTCCTCTTCCTCTGCTCCTGTCTGTTCCCTGTGCCACAGTGCTGTTCTTTCCTTTACTATGTTTTTTCTAATACTTGGTTAAATGTTCTGTGCTTTCCATTCACCTTCTATGCAAGGAATTTGCAGTGAACTTTGGAAAGTATAAGCTGGTACAGAACTGGGAAACTTGTGCATGTGCAGCAGTGTTTTTCCAAAGTGAACAGGGTGGTGTTTGATGGTCAGTGCTCCCTCCAGAGCCTGTCTCTGCTGCTGCTCCCAAACAGCTCTGTCCTGGCTGCTCCTGCTCCCCAGGGACCACAGGCTGCTCTTGGCACTGGGGGGGCTCTGCAGTCATTGCAGCAGCTCCTCATCCCACCACTTCCAGGTTCCAGATTATCTGTAGTGCCCAGGTATGTGGGGTTACTCAATACTGGATTTCTCATGCAAAGCACTACAGTGCACTTTGGGTTTGTGACCAAGCCCCATAAAAACCAGATCCAGCTCTTCAATCTCTTCAATTCAAAGATTATGAGCGTCAGCTCCTTTTATCTTTTTAACTAGTGACTTATTACATTGTATGTGTTCTTCAAGCTACCATCTATTCTGCACTTTTGAATTACTTTATATGTTGGATACCTAAACTTTAGTCATCAACACCTCTGTTCAGTACAGGTTATATATCTTTGGCTGTTTTCTGCAAGCTATTTTACAGCTTATGTCCCTGTAGACCACAGACATTTTGCTCTCTAATATAGTATATAGCTCATCACCTGCACTTCTAAGTTTCTCACTATTTCCATTGCACATATATAATAATTAGACTTCATATTAGCCTGTCAGCACTGATAATCTACACCATATTTCAAAGTCAGGTTTTTTGAAGTACTTAAATGGTATTTTTGGGAAATCTTACTTAATACCAGGCTATCAGCTGTCTGTAAGATTAAGTCACTCAAGTTAATTCTTTGAGAATGTGCCACCTCCATCAGCTGTGGAACAGAAATACAAAGACCAAATGCCTGTGTAAATTAAGACTTGGGACTTTGATATCAAAGGTAGTGTAAGTGGCTGTAAAAAAAAGAGTTATAGAATAGAAGTTTTAAATGTACCTGGTTTCATGTGTCTGGGTGGGGGGTTTCAGTTAGACCTGTCACCTAATAGCCTTTATTTTTCTGCAAGGAGACAGAGTGAAACACTTTGTATGAAATGGAGCAGAAATTTCCTCAGGTTTGGAAAGGTGGCTCAAAACCTTTCCTGTGAAGGGAAAAGATTGAAATTAGTTTAAATAAATGAGTTGTTTCCATCTTTTGGTAAATAAATCAGTCAGTGTAAAGTTGTATCCTGAATTTAAACAGTAGCAGTCTTCTGCATTATACACATCTGATTATAAAAGAACAAATTGCCAATAATTCCTCAGAGTTTATTTAGGTAATTACCCTGCATAAAAGACCATTGACATCTTTGACTCCTACGTAAGTACTTTCAGAGAAGTGCATCAAGTGACCTCACAATAAATATATAGGTGAAGTTCCAGAACCAGTTCTCCAAAATGCACAGGCACAGATGATCATTAAAGGACTAAAATACTTTTCCTGTGAGTGAATGCTTCTCACAGAATGATCTCTAATACAACCTCTCAATATTGATCTTTAAGCAAAACTTGCCAAGCATCTTTCTGCTTGGGAATATATATATGTATTTCATAACTCTACTGGCTACCAAATATTAAGAACCTGGCCTCAATGGAATGGTTAGAGAATGAAAAATATTCTTTAAAGTCTTCCCTTCATTATTTTTCTATGCTTAGTGAATTGTGAAGAGCCTTTTATTGCAGTCATGTCTAATAAGCAAAGGTAAGAAATTGAGAAGCATCATAAAATACAAGAAAAGCCTGAGAAATAGCAGTGATTAGAAACTATGCTCAGCACAGAGACTGTTAATGTTGCATTACTGTGTTACATTTCTAGTTCTACTCAGCCTCTCAGTTCTTCAGCCTAATTCTTATACAAAACCCATGTTCCTAAATCTTCAACTGGTCATTTTGGGGGGTTCAGTTTCAGGCACTTCTGTGAAATGTGAATGTCAGAGTTCTGATTATCAAACCTTGAAAAACAGAGCTTTTTTAATAAGGCCATTTTGGATATTAAAAAAAAAAAGATTTTGCATTGAAATAGGTGAAGCAAGAATTCATTTTAAGTGGAAAAATTTTTCTTCCAATCATTAGGAGAAAGGAAGGAAAAGGAGCTTGTCTCAGCTGGTTCATTCTGGCAACTTTTTTAAAAGGCACTTGCATATCATGAAGGGAGTTGCTAAGCAGAGCTGAAAACTGGGTTTTTGTAGTATGACTCTGTTTTAAATTATACAAAGCTTTCCAAGAGAGGCTGTGTTAGCTTTCAGGTTTCTGTGCTTGTGCTCAAGCTAAAGAGCAATTTGGCTTGGACCAAAATAATTTCATGGTTCAGACTGCAGCCTTTCTTTTCCTGGACTTTTAGGATAACAACTTGAAACTGTGTTCTTACTTACATCCTGAATCCTTTTTCAAACCCACAAAAGCCCCATCAATGTTTGATTTAGATCACTGAAATATGGTTTGAGAAGCACAGAATTGCTGAGCTGCATACTGTGTGAGGCTGAAAGAGTATTTTAGAGAAATCTCACCATATTCCTGCACTCTTTCCTGGCATGCTGCTTTTAGTCACTCGATGTGGAATTAGAAAAACCTTTGGACTGACTCAGAATGGCCATTGTCACATTCTACTGTTCTTAGAAATACTTACTAAATACCACTGTCTTTCTCTAATGCAATAGATTATTTAAAATAATAAATGAATTTTAAAAATCCCTCATGAGATCTTTTGGTCTAAGCCTTCAAAATGTCAGATGATTCCAAATTTAAGATCTTAAATAAATGTCCAGATGGTAAACAGGTATTTAGGTGCAAGGTAGTAAGCCTCTGTATTTGAGAAAATGTGCTAATTTTTAAGAATTGACTTAGCAAGAAGACTTTAGTAGTGAGAACTCAATAAGAATCTGAGACTTGGTGTCTGTCAGGTGCACTAATAAGTGCACTAATAGGACCTAATTGCCCTGACCAGCCTCACCTGACACACCACTACCCATGGGGCCAGGGCTGGGTTTAAGTTTAGGCCTGAGCCTGTCACAGCTATGCCTTGCCCAGCCATGGGTCTCGCTGATCTGGCCCTGGTACCTTCACTGGTTCCCAAATGCTGCCCTTTGCTCCCAGGTTTGCCTCAGGCCTGCTTTGCTGGCATGGACTTGCCTGATAGCCCAGACTCTCAGCTGGTCCTGGCTCACCTTGTTCATGTTCTGTGGGACAGTGCCCTGGCTGTTGAGGCTTCTGCCCTCCTGGGGAACTATTGTCTTCCTGGTCCCTATGGAGCAGCTGGCCTTTGGTGTTCCCTGATGTGTCTAACACTCCTATCTTAAATTCTTTCTTTTCTTTATTCTTAATTTGGTTACTTCAGTGTCCAAACACCTGACTGCTTAACCTTTTCAAAACATCCCCGTGAGAAAAGAAATGCTACTCTTTCTGCTCTACATGTATTGAACTGGAGCTGCAGCAGAGCCAAGTCACTTGTTAAACTGACAAGAAGTTCCTCTGGAGAATGAGATCTTGTAGTAATTGAATCTGCAGGGTGAATGGGAAAAATACCTCCATTGTTCTTCCACCGTAAAGAAGCTCTGGAAGGCTTGTCCAGAAAGTAGAGCCTGTCAGGTAACAAGTGTTGCCAGGAAGGAACGTGCTTTGGTGTTTGAACAGCACTTGGAAACTCCTTCTCTGACAGAATCTTCCTTGGGTGATTTATACTGGCTTTGCAGTTGCTTTGTAATGGGGAGCCCTGATCCTCCAGCAGTAAGAGCTGAGTTAGTACAGCCATGCTGACTCACACATCTGAGGAGATCCATTATAAAATACACAACTGCTCAGGAAGGGGGATTAGACCTGGAAGTTTATTGTATGTTCTGTGGAATACCTATTTTGGTCAACTGTAAATTGGAGTCCTAATAGGTATACTGTTCCTTAAATGTGAAATGTTTATGCTCAGAAAATAGGTTTGAGTTTCTTTGGTATCTGACTTGAGACTGCTGACATGAGATTTTTTTTATCTTTTTTAATGGAGTAACCACCCCTGATCACTGTTGTCTTGCTGTCTCCAAGACACTAGAGCACCCTGAGATCCCTGTGTTTGTCTGCTGATGGTATCTCATTCTGATTGCTGTCCAAGGACATTTCTCTGTGAACTGCAAAATAAGCAGCCCTGTTCTCTCACACCAAGAGAAATCCAAGAAAGGTACTGTGCCACAAGTCAATGAATTTGAAAATAGAGAGATTTAGTAGACTTTTAAGCGTGTCCATGATCAGGAATATAATAGTAATAGATCGTACTGATTGCATGGTTAGGAGTTTTTGAACTTATGTGGTGGGGGGAAACCAGTTTTCCCCCTGCAGTTATAAAGTGGTAAAACCCCAGGGGGTGGTGACCCTGGAAGTTTTGTAGTTTTAACCAATGAGCTCTTCTGCGAAATATAAACATACCACAAGCAAACGGAGGAGCAGGTTGGTTGTAGTTTGGTAGAAGAAGTGGCCATGTTGGAGGAGCCATGAGGAGAGACAGCAGCAGCCCCACTGGGGGGCTGCGGGGACTTGGAACAGCATAGTGCTGGGCTAGGTACCTGTGGCTCAAAGCTAAAAAAGTCTTCTCCTCCATGAGTGAGCAGAGACAGAGCAGCGGCAGAAGCAGCGTCCAGAAATGGTGACAGGGAGCCAGAAAAGAGAAGAAATGGCAGAGGCATTACAGCCAAGCAGGACAGACACAGAGATGTCTAATGAAGAGAGAGAGAGAGCAGGACTCAACTCTACACAGAGTTTTGGGGGTAAGAACTGAACCAGACCCCCCAAACCCCCTTTGAGACCCCTCTTAAGTTGGAGTGGTGGACTCCTGCTGGATGGAAGTCCTAAAATGCAACATGCAGCACCGGAGAGAGAGGAGCTAAAAAGCTCCGAGAAGAATGTGGTGGGGGGTGACCTTGGCCCCCCTGCTGCTTGAGGCAGAGCACAGGAGCTCTGCAAAGGGGCTTGGATCCCCTGAGGATAAGGACTGTCACGGAGACCCCGGAGCTTCGTGATATGACGTGGTGAAGTGCCCCTTGTCCTGGTGAACACAGCCTAGGGAGGAAGACCCTCGCTTGAAACGAGTGGCCAAGGGGGCTTGGATTCCCCTCGTGTGTGCTGGCAGAGATCCAGCCACGGCTGCTGCTGCATGGGAAGAAGAAAAGCTGCTGCCCTAGAGAGAAACTGCTGCTCTGAGACTGGAAGGGATCTTTCCTTCTTCCCTCCTGGACTTTTATTTGGAGGGGAGAAGAGATTTGATCCACTGTAAATACTGATTTGTCATGGTAGAGATAGTTGAGATCATGTGTGTAATGTATTATAATATTTATGTGTACAGTCATTGTAATATATTCCCTTTCCCCCATTCTAAGTCTCGTGTGGTTGTCTGGAAAAAACACATCTTATACTAGGTTGAGATGTGGGAGGGGGTTTGAAAATAGGGAATTGGATTTTTGAAGCTCTCAAACCATAACAACTTATCTTCACTTAAATTTGTGAGGTCAGAAGTGACTGTATTTCTCTTTACTTCTTCTCCCTAACAATTAGTTACTACAAAAAAAAAACAGGAAAAAAAAAGTAGCATTTTCACCTCTTGTGTCAAAGGCAGCAGCAATGCATTTGTTTATTAAAAAAGTATTTGCATGGTAGGGCAAAGGCTTAACTTTTTGGCTGGATAGATTTTTATTTTTTTTTTTTGGTGAGGGGAACAAGAGAGGATGAGAGTAATTAATAAATTATATTTTGTAACTGAAGCCACAAAAAGGGGAAAAAACACACAGAAAATGATTTTGTAATCAGGGAAAAGTGCCTCTAAATGTCTGGGTTTTGTCGAGGTGTTCTGCAGTCTGAAGTCCCATTACTGATACTTTGCTTAGAAAAGAGTACATTGATTTTTCTCACTAGCAAAAGGAGTAACTGGATCATTCACTTAGAAGTGAGATAAGGCCTGTCTAAATCTGATGTTTCTCATCATGAAATCCACTTTTATATTACATGGGGAGGGATCAGTCACTCCCTACTGGTGGCATTCTTAATTTTCAGTGTGTATAAGAAGGAAACTGGTGTGCAAAATAGCTCAAATGTCCTGGGGAATCAGGCCCAGAAATGAAGTCTGTATTCAAGGATGCATGTTGTTAATGTGTTTTGGTGTTTCAAGCACATTTTTAGCCATCTCAAAGGACCAAAAAGAGTGCAATTCCCAGCTTCTCCAATCACATATATTAATTTCAGGATGTTCTTTCAGCGAAAAATTCTTACAGTAAGTAGAGATGACATGTTTGTCTATGTTTATCTGCTGTGCAGCAAAATTACCAGCCAATTATGTTTTTATGATTTGCAACATCATCTGCAAGTCATGAGCAGGAATGTGAGTTCTGTAGGGAGTAGGCAGAATTATAAAACTAGACTGAAGTGAGAAATATTAGTCTGGCTTTCTGAGGACCAGTGCCAGTGTTTATCACTTTATATAGGTTTGATTTTGAGATGTTTGTTTATTCAGAAGGTTTACTCTCTTGCTTTTTAAACTGAGAGCAATCTTCAGATGTCCCCATTTTTATTAAAACAAAACACTCACTTTTTATTGTAGCCATACTGAAATACTTGCCAGTTCATCACCAAAAAATTAAGCACAGTGCATTTTTTTAAGCGAATTCATGGCACTACCAGAGAAGGGAAGCCCACCATGTTTGCATTACTGTCATACTTAGAAATTTAGAAAGCATTATACCAGCATAGAACAAAAAGTCTCTGCCCCAAAGAGCTTGCTACCAAAATACAGGGAGACAAGAAATGCAAGGTGTACAGGCAGCAATGTATATCTGATTTAAGAGAAAAGAATGGGGGGGGGTTATCAAAGAATGGGATGCAGGGCAATAACAGTAAGAAATGGGCTGGGAGGGGACAGGATGAAGATGAACTGGACTTAGACTAAGCTGGACACAGCCATGCTGGCACACATGGGTCCTTGGCTGCAACCTTGTGATAATTGCCCTGTGCATTCTGCTAATTAAGGTCAGAGAAAAACGGTGTCGTGGCAGCTGAAACAAGTCAGTGAGGATCCAGAGGAGGCACTTAGCAGAGAAGGTATTAATAAAGGCCAAGCTGAGGAGGTAAAAAAGAATCTGTTCATTTAGAGGGCCTCGTGTGAACACTTGGGAAATCAGAGTCCAAGGTGGTGACAGGCTGGATGATAACCCCAGCAGAAGAGTTTATAAAGAAATGGGCATGTGGCTTTGCACTTCTGTACATTGAGAAGCACTGATTATACTGCACTGGATTCTGTTCCAGCTTAGGCATTAGGCCTGTTTGAGTTTGGTCTTTGTGTGAAGAATTTCAAGTTGCAGCAGAGACAAACTCCTCATAACACCTCTCTTCTCAGTGGTCATTATAGAATTCTGACCAAACCTCAAACACTCCTTTAGTCTGTACCAAATCCTGCTTCTGTTTCAAAGGCTGGCCCTTTGCCTCAGGTAGGAAACTGTTCACTGAAATCTCTTACAGACTCAGCTAAAATATCCTTTGGCATTTTTAATTTTCACTCATTCTTCAGGCTGTTTTCAGAAGAAAATCAAATACAATATTTAGAAAATTCAGTGTTAGCAAGTGGTCAGTTTGATCCTCCTCATCCTACCCAAATTCCTGAAAGCACTGGGTACAGAGTAGTCTAGAACAGCAAAACAGGGCACCTGCAATAGCTGTGAGTTGCTGAGACTTAACCTGCAGCCAGTCATAAAGCTGCCTGCTTATTAGTGTAGTAACAGAATTTTCTCCCACCAGTGGCTTGACAATCACAGCTTGTTGGTTTGGGTATTTTTTTCCTACAGAACCACTGATGATATTTCTAGAAACAATAGGATTCCTTTCACAAGGCTGATGTAAGACAAGACATTATGTGCCAAAAAAAAATTATTGTATAACCATCAGGGCAGTATATGTATTTTCTGTGGATCATTTGCAGACCATAGTCCTATAATCTAAGGAGAAATATGATAATTCTTTCATATCAAATGAACCTCACTTTGTTTATGTTCTGGTTATCATGAACTATTATTTCTCAAATGTCAGGGGTTTCATTTTGATTGCTGTGTGTGGGTACAAATTGCTTCATATTGCTTAGTCTTTTCACATTTTTCATTTGCTTAGTCTTTTCAACTAGGCTGTTTCCATTATCTTCCTCTGTCTTACCTATCAAGACACTTCTGCAGCCCCTTCCATGAGAGGCTCTAGTCACTGAGTTCTTTCTGTTTCAGAAGTAACTACAACATAAGCAGGTTAAAGAACAAACAATCAAAGCCCAAATGGTACCAATAGTTCTTCCTGTAAGAAGAACTATTCGTCCTGACCCAAACCTGGCACTGCTGTCTCTGGCCATCTCTAATGGCAGTCAGTACTTGACTGGGGGGAAAATGCTGGATACAATTTCTCTGCAATTTTATTTCTCACCTCTTCACCAATAATCCTCCTCTTACTGGAGTCCTGTCACAGCTGGGAAACACAATTCTGCTGTATCTCTGCATAAACAAATCTTTCACAATCCCTGCTTCCAGCAAAAATGACCACCACGTGCTGACCCCACATGTCAGCCCACTGCAGTTGTCTGTGACAGAGACCTGATCTTTTAAGGGGAGGAGAGTAACAAGGGAAGTTTTCTTTCAGGTTGGTATCTTATTATTGCCTGAAGGATGGGGAGAGTGTTTTTCTGCAGTGGTACAGCAGCTTTTCAATAATTTTTAAAATGCAATTTTTCTCTGCTGAAAGTAGGCACTAAACTGCACCAGCACAATCAGTTTTAGCTCACATATGTGAGAAGGAGAGAGCTCTTACTTGGGAACTGAAAGTAGGGAAGCTTCTAGCTGAATTATTTGAAAAGAGTTTGGCTAGCTAAAATTCCCTGGAGAAGGGTAGGCTTTGCACAGAGGTTAAGCCATAGGAGACAGGAAAGGAATCTGAAAGCTCACTCCACAAAGTAAGGTAAGAGGCTTTTTTTGGAGGGACTGCAAATCCAACTTGGCTTGGTGTGGGGAGCTCTTTGTACAACTACTTTGCCTTCAGACTTGGTGGGGAAGGACAAGAGGGACAGAGGTGGGTTAACCTTTTTGAGCTACCTGGCCTTGAAACCATAAGCCACCAGAGAAAGCTGGAAATGGAACTGGGGAAACTAAGGCAGAGCATCTGCTGGATTGTGCCTTGCCATAGAGTGGCAGCCTAATGCCATTTACAGGGATACATTCATAGTGTTGGAGAGATCACTGATATAATCTCTTCATCTCAGTGGAAAAGATTTTTTTTTATAAGTCTTAGAAAAAACCCTTGTGTTTGATTGGACTTTTCTAAACCATCCTTTCTGGTCTGGCCCTTCTGTACTTGGTCCAGCCCTGGGATTCTCCCTCTCCTGCTGTGGGGCTAAACAGCCCAGTGTTAATGTTTGCTGGCTGCACCCTGCAGTTTGTGCTTTTGCTGTTCATCAGAGATCTTGGCTACCCTACAAACTTAGAACTGCCCATGAGGTGAATTATTCACTTCTACAGCAGAGCAGAAACCACGTTGATTTGATTTACTGTTTTCTATTTTGTCTATTGATTTTTGAGTAGTCCCAAGTGTATGCTCCCATGAAAGGCCATACAGAACTTTGTACTCAGTCTAACAATTTTATTTACAAAGAGTCTCCTTGCCTCCATGTCCCCTTGCCAAGTTGCTCCAGGCATGAAGAACTAAATTTAATTTCTATGATTAATAGAGCCCAAAGAAGATATATATTACACAACTCTCTCCCTGCTTTGTTATTTGGGGTGCCAAAATTGCAGTACACTGTCTGGGAACAGCTAAGAAGTGGGAGAGCTCCCACCTGACACATCTTAGCTGTTAAAAGGCAAAAAGAACACAGATGGTTGAAACCACATTTTTGTATAAAATGAGCAACCAGATTTCAATGGCATATCTAAGCAGATAACTTTGTTGCAGGTACCAGTAGAAAAGTAGGTCCCTAAAAATGCTTCTGAGAGAAATGTGGTTTCAGGTGTTGCAGCCACTGACAAGCAATACCACAGCAGACAGCCAGGGCTGTCTGTACAGCAGGGACTGTGTAAGGGACTCACACTGTGTAGTGTGATATTGCCTTTTGAAAGGCAGATACTGCACATAGTCAGGCTCTCAAGTGAAAAATCAATAGTTCCTCCCTCTACCCCATCACTTACAGGAAGACCTAGCATGGCTAGAGGGCAAGCAGAGCATATTCTGAGCATATCATTGTCTTCCCCAAGATGTTTTCAGGAATTATCACTATCATTCTCTACCTCACAGTGGGGAAAATAAAATCACTCAACTTGAAATACCTGACAACTTTGCTCTGTCCATTCCTCACTTGTGGAAACTCAAATCCCAGGACCTGTATTTGCACTCAAAGAAGAGTGGGACTTTACTTTTCCCATTTCTCAGTAATCTGTTCTTCTTTCCTCATGCTGGCCTTGGAAACCTAGGTGATCTTTCAAAAAACTTAAGGAAGCCCAGGTGAGCCTTTGTAAAGATGTCTCAAGGTTGTTAAAGCCGAGCTGACCGTACCCCGTGTCGTTTAACTCTGCTGGCATTTCCCAACAGCAGGCTCTTTATCTTCTGAGCAGCAGATTACCTGTTGTTTCAGTCCACTCTGTATTCCTGCAGATGAGCTAAAACCTAATTCCACATAGAGCTCCCAGCCAAAGAAGAGGACAATGAGTTCTTTTTCCATCACTGTAAGACAAGTCCTATGCTCATTTGGACATTAATTAAATTTTATCCAGGCATTATCTTTCCCTTTTTTCTGTTAGACAATTTTCTCAGTTTCCTGGAAGGGTCCCAGAATCCATGGTTTGCTGCTGGTTTTGCCTGTAATTTATAAAAAAACCCCTATGAACAAAAGTAAATTATCAATAGCAAGAGGTTGCATTGGGTCTGACTGAGCTGGAGTTAATTTTCCACATCATAGCCCTCCCAGAGCTGCACTGGTACCTATGAAGGTGTTGCTCACACACCAGTGTTTTGGCTGCAGCTGAGCAGTGCTGGGGCAGCATCAAGGCTGTCTCTCCAGCACTCCCCTCTTACCAGTAGGCTGGGGGTGGGCAAGATCTTGGGAGGGGCCATAGCCAGGACAGCTGATCCAACTGACCAAGGGCATATTCCATACCATACTATGTCTGCTCAGCAATAAAAGCTACGAGAAAGGAGGACGAGGGGGCATTTTTATTACAATGTTTGTCTTCTGGAATAACTGCTATGCCTATGGAAGCCCTGCTTCCTGGGAAGTGGCTGGCCATCACCTGCTGATGGGAAGTAGAGAATAAATTTTTTCCTACGCTTCTGCACATAGCCTTCACTTTTGTTTTATTAAACTCCCTTTATCTTGAGCCAAAGTTTTTTTCCATCTTATTTTTAACTTCCCCCCCCAGTCCTGCTGTGGGGAGGAGGGATAGAGTAGCTTGGTGGGTAGCTGGTGTCCAGCTGAAGTCAGGACTCTAAAACTGGGAAGGCCATTCTCACCATAGTTCAATGTGACAGAATTCTGAGATTATTTCTGGGCAGGTTTTCTTTTCTCCAGAAGTGACTGGAGGGCAGTTCAGACCTTGCCATAAACCAGGTGAACTTCCACCACATTTCACACATAAAACTAGGTCAGAAATGTCTGAAAGCTTTAGGACGAGCTAGATGACTTTGAAAGCACCTGGGGTCACAAACTGATACATTTTCTGCATTGGGCTTCCCAGGAATACAATAGAGATAAGCTTTTGGTAGAGAATAAACAAGGGAGAAAGGCCAAATTTCCCTCCAGATCCAAGCCTAACATTCTGGTAACTTTAAGTGAAATAGCCTTACCTATAAAGAAAAACAACCATCTCAATAAAATACTTAGAACTGTTCTCTCTGGTTTAATACTGCATATAAAACAAAGCAAACCTGAGAGAAAAAAGTTTTATTATTGATTTGCTATATGTCTTTGTCCGACTTCTTGAGCCCTAGAGACAGAGAATGAGATGTCTTGTACTTCACACCTTGTGCAGTTCTAGGATGACTCCTCTCCTTCCATGGAAGCTGAGGCATCACATTTAAAACTGGGCAGCTGAATTGCCTCTAGCAATTGGCTTCAGTAAAGGATCAGACAACTACCACCATATGAGAACATTTCCACTGGACATGAATCTTAGTGTTAGGGTCCAATTTTCAAAATACTTTCCCCTAGCTTGGAAGTGCTTAGCATTCACAGAGTCCTGAGGTGAAGGAAGGATACCAGAGCAGTAGCCCTCTTTGGACAAGCACTAGCTTCTCACTGGGAATACTTTCTTTCTCTCCTTTTCTGCATATTGTTTCATCATACACTCTCAAGAGCTGCTGAGCTAATCAAATTCATCTACCTGGGAAGGCATGTACAACAATGCCAAATCTAATGAAGCAAGAAGACACATGGCTTTTGTAATGTCTAATTTACTTTTAAAAAGACCACATTTATTCCCTGAGCTGATTACTCTGCCAAACATATTATGGGGTCCTCTAAAAATGCCAAAAAATTGGATGCTTCCAGGCTAACTGGAAATGAAATATTTTCAGTGCAGTGACTCCTTGTTAAGATGAAAGGAAACAAGAAGGAAGAAAAATGTCATCTGTGACTGAGGGAAAAGGAAAACTTCATGTGCAAGCTGCATGTAAACAGGCTGTGTTGGCATTGTCCAAAACTAAGACATAAAGCAGAAAACTAAGAGGATCTAAGCAAAGAAAATGAGAATGTTGAGTCAAAGATCACATCTGACCCAGTGTTTATGCTTGTCTTGAAGATTGTATGCCTCAAACTTTACATCTTATCAGTTTGACAAGATCAGGATGTAACTGTATGCAACTCCTTTGAACATAAAGTTCACACAAATGGGAGATCTCCCATTGTCTCCTTTCTCTGCACATCAATCATTTCAGTGTCCTTTCTGCTCCACTCCCTTGATAAGCTTTATCTGAAGACAGTAGGAGCCTTTGCCAGTCTCACATTGTGGCTTTCTGCAATGGCACCTCCTGCCTCTTTAGGAGTAAAATGGGAAATTGTCTTCCAGAAAGGTCCTGTCCCTCAAAATGTCCAACACTGTTGTTTGCTGCCTCATTCTTACAGTGTGCTGCCTGCAAGCACTGTGTGTGCAGGAACAGAGTGATGGATTTGGAGTTCACAACAATGTCTTTTGAAATTTGTACCATTAATGTCACATCCACCATAGCCCCGATATTCTTGTGTCTGGTGTCACACACAGAGAAGGGGGGAAGAGCACACTCTAGAAAATTACTGTAGGATCTCAGACACTGACAAAGCTGGAACTTGGCAGTCCTAGAGCCACCTCTGGGTGTTTTAAATCTGGCCTGGTTGTGCCTACCAGCACTACAGGACAGAGATACTCCGTGGAATATCTTTGCCTTTCATGACAGGTCTGCTAACAATTATTTTTAAGATCTCACCGTTTGAGAGGCTGTAGCATCTAAGTGTCTCCTCTGGTTAATGTTCAGTGGCCTGGTGACACAAGGTTACTGCCTTCCTTAAATGACTGTCAAGGAAAGGGACTCTGCAGCACTACAGGTGAGTGCCTTTCATTAGAGGCACAGCTCCCATTCATGCAAAGAAATGCAATCCCTTTTCCTTCAGTTTATGGTTAGGTGCTGCTTATGCTAATTTAAGGAAAGGTACATGAGAAGAGGAGTGTGTGCAGAGCTGGGGGAATACAGTTCCCACCATTACTCTCACAGCCTTCTCACAAAGGCTTCCCAGTAACAGTTCACACCATCTATTTTTATCCCCAGCTGCAATGAAGCTAATAGCTCGCATCAGGGTCATTTTGGCAGTGGGTGGAAGGCCTAAACTCTCTGATATTTAGGCTGCAGTATCTGCTAGAAGAGCTTTTTCACACACTGTGCCTAATTCTCTATTGCAATTAAACTTCACTTTACCACAGTAATAGGCCTTCAGCTGGGAATACAGCAATTCGTGTCTCTTTGCACAATGCAATGTAAAGCAAGATTGGTGTGAATAAAAACCTGCTCATGTATGCCCTACATAACACAATTGAAAAAGAAACCAGGCACCTCTTGAAACAGGTGGATATTTGCTGTTTTCTGCTAAGGTATTTGTGTGTCTTTTTTTTTTTTTTTAAACTAAAGAGCAGAAAAGGATGATGTCAGTGGGTTTTATCCCTATGTTTTGTTTATTTTTAGAAATGGACCAACAAACAACCATGACCTAAATTCTACAAGACAGAAGTGCACACAAGCACATTGTTTCATATCAGAATGTATTTGAGTTCTGACAATTTCAGCAGAACTGTACACATATATCTTCTTTAAAAGCAGGCTACAAAAAACTAATTCACCAATACAGTGAAAGTGAACTGTAAGGTCTAATATTTGAGACGGCGAACTCAGCCCTTTAACTTTTTTGTTTTCACGCACAGATAATGTGCAAATAGCGTTAAAATTCAGACATAAATCTGTCAGAGGCAAAAAAGAGATGACAGCACTTTGAAGTGAGCATCAGTTTTATACTGTCATTATAGGGAAGCTGGAATCAGGGTGGAAGAAGCTTCCAACTGGGCATGTGCGGACTCTGCCCCCCTCCTGTATTTAAATGGAAGCCGCTGCTGCTCCCTTTGCTAAGCTGGGGATGGACCGAAGCAACCTGAAGCTCTAGTGAGAAACTCTGCACTGGATCTCACACTGTTCCCAAGAATCTAACAACCTGCTTTGCACACACACACACACACAGAGGTAAACTGGCTGACTTGAATTCAGAGGACAGCTCTTCTTTCTTGGTTTTTGCTTAGATTTTGTTCACCTAAATAATCAGCCCATCCAGAGGGGGATCTCTTGTCCCTCTGAGGAAGCCAACAGCACCAAAACTGTGGAGGCCTTCAAAGCTTGGAATGACTCGGAAGCCAATGCCTACACACTCATGGATCTGCCTCTTAGAGCCCCAACAGTAAGTGTTTTCTGTCACTAAAAGCTGTAGCATATAGATCTCTGGCAAGGCTGCCATTTATAGGACTGTAAGTGGACATTTAAGGAGCATGTACACATTTAATGCTGTAATGCCATAATGCACAACATAATGAAAACTTTTAAATCCTCTTTTTATTCCTTAAACTATTTATTTAATGCAGAAAGGACTGCACAAGCAGTGTTTTTCAGCAGTTACACGGGTAGAAGGCAGAAAGGAATGGCTGATGGCACAGTGCATCCAATATGTTGCAAACTGTTGAAACGTTCTTGTACATTGAACAGCTGTTTAGCAGCTCAAACACAATGCTCGCTTGTGTTATTATCCAGGATGGAAATCCCTATAATTTCTGTAATAATCTGTATGTAAGTGCAGTGGAGTGCTTATGTCAATGTTAAAAGAGCTGTTATGTGCAGTTACCCAGGAAAGTTTTTCAGAATTTTTTCCCAAGTAAGTCCTATCACAGATCTTTCTCAGTTTTTAAATACTGAAGAGAAAGAAAACTTCCTTGGAAGTGGGCAGGTGAGAATCTGTTGTGATGACACTTCAGAATGGAATCTTTTGGGTTTGCTAAAAATATTCTCCATCTGACCCCACAAGCCTGAACCAAAGGAGTTCAGAGGTCCTCTGCCTTTGTCTCTCAGTATGCTATCAGAACTACAAAGTTTTGTTCACCTGCTGTCTATACAAAAGTCTGTTTAAAAGTATATAATAAAAATGTGACCCAACCTAATTTTCAAAGTTTTTAAAATCTAATCTTAATAAAACCTGGATGTGTGAAGTGTATTACAGAAAAATTAACAGAGAAGTGTCCAGAGCCAAGGCACTTATACACTAAATTAGATGGATAACACAAGAAAGAGGATACCAGAACATAGCAGGGAGAGAAAAAAGAGACTGGAGAGAGCATGGCAAAATGGAAAAGGATTCTGGGGATGGAGTGATTTACACTGGAAAATTAAAAATTGATCTTTGACTTAATCTGCTGAAAGATTTAATTAGCTGTCTGTTTCCCCTCCCTAGGTCAAGTGCCTGTATTTCCAAACTTTTGTGGTTTCATTTGACACATAACACTGGTTTAAGAGAGTTTCAGGACTGAAAGCAGAATGCGCTGCTTGTGGCTGAGATTAAATCTGGAAGATAGGATACAAAATCTACTATCCAAATTGCTCAACGAGACAAACGTCATCCATGGAAAGCCCTGCTGCCAACTGGGGAGAGGGCTTAGCAGTCAGCGTCACCCTGCTGAAACCCTAATTGAGGTGGGATTACACTCCTGGCTGTGCTGCCTGTCAGCACACAGCAAGTGCCTACAGAGGCAAGTTCAGAAATCAGAGCGAGGGCCTGTAAAGAAAAATGAGTGCTCTCAGCTGTTTGAGGCCTCTTGTAGGTAGGCAATACAAACACCACACAAGAAACCCCGGGAAATGGTAGTGTTTCTGATCTGATAATTTTTCTAAACTATATAGTTTGTTGTAATGTAAAAGGCCTAACACATTGGTTGGATAAGTCATACTGTGTAAATAAGCAGCTTCCCTACCTGTATTTGTAAGAAAATTACCAACAAAGGAACCTGTTATATTGCCAGAGTCAATGTCAGACTGCCAAAACTTGCACGTGTTTTGGAGCTGGGCTCTATTCCATTCAAACATTAATTCTGCAAAAACCAATGCCTACATTGGTGAGTCAGATGAATTCATAAAACCCACAGCATAACAGTCACTATTTCCTTTTCCTTTTCCCTTTCCTTGTCTTGTTTTACACCAAATTAGATACAATCCATCTGCCATGTTCAGGCAGAAGTAGCTGAAAAATGTCCTTGTCGTAGTCTTTTCTGTTCCTGGCTTTGGAATTGTCTTGACAAACTTCATGGTGAAATACAAGTTCTGCCCTACATGCCCTAATGAATCTGCCCTGTGGCTGATTAATTTTTACCCTTTCTCTGCTTGCACTAAGCCTTAGCAGGAGGGCCTGTGCTCTGCTCTCTTCCTAAAGAAGGAGGCTGGCTCCTCAGATTGTCCCTCTAGGAAGAATTCTGCCTCCCACAGTAAGCAGCTGTGGCAGCTGGCCATAAATAGAGAATAATGAGGTTCCATATTGTGCTGCAGCCTCCACAGGCAAGGCCAGAACAGCGAGGATTTAGACATATCTATCTGTAACACATTCATTTCTCTTCAAACTCCTGAAAAGCATCTCAAGTTTATAAGCCTCAGTCAAGTTTACTGAAAGACAACTGAAAACACAGTTCTGTTTTAGCTGTCTTGTTGTAGGCAGTAGACAAACATTCCTTTAGGGAAAACAGTGAGCACTTTAAGAGGGCAAACTGCCTTAAACCTGTTTCCCTCCACTCTAGTGTTTCCACACGGACACTCTTAAACCTGCTGGAAGGAAACACATGAATGTAGAGCAACTTTGTGACTTCCTGACACTGCATCTATTGAGGCAAATGATAGGGCAGGATTTAGCAATGGATTACAACTATATATGGAGGATAAAAATATTCTACACTAAGATTATCCTTTCAAAGGGTTAATAACCCTGTTTGAGGATACAAACCAATTACTAAGACTATTTAAAATAAAATTCCCACGTCACTGTTCATTCTGCATGTTTCACATCTCTACGAAGCCCAGTCATGGCTAAAGGCAGGATAATGTTTTGTCAGGAATGCTCATCTGAATTGGTTAACCAGAGTAAAATTATTTATTGATTCTGCAAAACTATAGTCTAAATAAATAATAAATGACACGTCTTTCAAAGATTAAAACCCACAGTTCTTACACAGCTGTAGCAAAAGGCCTGTTTTCATACGCACCCAAACAAAATTATAAAACCTACTTCTAACCTGCTAAAGGTTGAGAGAGTTGGGTTTGTTGGGCCTGTGGAAGAGAAGGCTTTGAGGAGACCTTAGTAGTCTTTCAGTACCTAAAGGGGGTCTACAAGAGGGAATTTTTACAAGGACACAGTATTAGGACAAGGGGAAATGGCTTAAAATTGAAGGTTTAAATTAGATATTGGAAAGAAATTCCTTACTATGAGGATGTGAGGCACTGGGACAGGTTGCCCAGAAAAGCTGTGAATGTCCCATCCCTGGAAGTGTTCAAGGCCAGGCTGGATGGGGCTCTGAGCAACCTGGTCTAGTGGAAGGTGTCCCTGCCCATGGCAGGGAGGTTGGAACTGGATATTCTTTAAGGTCCCTTCCAACCTAAACCATTCTGTGTTTCTATGAACACCCCCAAGTCCTTCTCCCAAGGGCTGCACTCAATCCACTCTCTGCCCAGCCTGTATTTGTGCTTGGGATTGTCCTGACCCACATTTAGAACCTTGTCTTGGCCTTGTTGAACTCCATGAGGTTTCACAGCTCCCCTCCCAAGCCTGTCCAGGTCCCTCTGGATGGCATCCCTTCCCTCCAGCGTGTCAACCCCAGCACACAACCTGGTGTCACCAGCACACCTGTTGGGGTGCTGATCCCCCTGTCCCTGTCACTGACAAAGCTGTTGAACAGTGCTGGTCTCAGTACCAATCCCTGCATCATGAGGTGTTTATAGGAAGAAGGCTGAGCAGAAAAACAAGGCATTATCACTGCAACTGAAACAGTAGCTCAGAGTATTCTCACAGGACAAGTGCAACAATACAGGTTGCAACAGCGGGATTTTTATTCTTCCCTTCCAACCAAGCGCTGTGGGAGGACACAGAAGACAGAACAAACAAGGCTAATGCCCTGGAGAAACTGAGCAGAGAAAAGCTTTGGGAATTAACTGATTTCTTGATTATCCTGCTGACCTGATTTTCTCAAGCATTATCTTTTTCTCCCATCCTTTCTTTTGACATGCAATTCCAATAGAAGTTACAGAGCTGAACTTGAGACAGGGACACGTTTTTATCTTGTAGTAAGGAAATGTATGTATGCAATTTAGTGATGAATTTGTAGTCCTTAAGCCTGATCTAATGCCTTCTTGGTCAACTAGTAACCTTCTTTGACTGACAGTCATAGAATCAGACCTGTATTTCCAATATAAACAGTGAAATTCATTTTTTTAACAATTGATTTTTATCTCTTAGAGAACAGCCAGAGTTGTATTCTCTTTAGGACTTGTACCAGAGGGTACCAGAGGGTACAAGTCCTAAAGAAGTCCACGCTAAAATGCTAATTTATTCCTTTCTGCCACAGATCTCTTTTTTTTTTGCCCTTATATGTAGTATAATTTATGTTCTTTAACTGCTCCAGTATAAATATTACTCCTTTATTTTTCCCACACTTGACATTTTTATTGACTCTGAACTTGTTTCACTTGTGAATGTCACTTCAGTCTTCTACTTTCCCTTAAGTAACCTTGCCTCTCTTGTGATTTCTCTGTGTATTTATATTTGTCTTTTAAGTTTTTCTTGTCCCTAGTCCCCCAAAAATTTAATTCAAATTAAAGCCATTCTAATCTGGTTTTTGTAGCCAAAACAATCTCCTTTAGTTGCTTCATTTCTATTACATTGATCCAGTTCTGATTAAATGGGTAGCTACAGGGAAAAAACATCAGGAATTTCCATTCCATTAATAATCATAATTAACCCTCTGTAGAACAGCAGTTTAACAATTTTCTAGCCACAAGACTAAGGAGAAATTAAACCAACCCAAACCAAAGAACACCTGACCTCATTTACTTAAAACAGTTTTATCTCAGACTCTCCCTATCCACTTGCTATTAGTATGGGATTATTTCTGTTAGTTTACTGGCAGTGTGTTGAGCACAGCAATTTCCACCTAGGCAGGGTGCCCATTCATGTTGGTGATGTGATACCAACTTACACTTTGCTGCAGGAACCTGAGCAATAAATGCCACGATACTGTCATCCAGTTAGTGTATTAACCTTAACATTCTTCTCCAGTTACCATAACAGCCAGAGCTATGTTTTCTCTCTCTAAGATCAGAGTATCTGTCCAGCATTTCATTGCTGCTAATGTAGGAACCCAAGGAGTGCACTCCAGTTGTTGAGGATTGCTGCGGGCAGACCTTCAGCACACAAAGCAAAGACAATCTCTTCCAGAATTCCAGACACTCCTGGGGGTCACCTCTTGCTATTGGCACACTGATTTTAAATACACACTGCCTCTGATAACCTCAGCCCAACCTCACAGATGTATCCAGAAGTTATGTCCACCTCTACTGTCTACAAATACCCATTTCCTTTGACAGCTGGGGTTCTGTCAAAGGCATTTATGACTTGCACTCTAACAGTGAATGCCAACTACCACACAGCTGTAGCATAAAAGGTAGAGCTTCATATCAACCTCTGTGCACTTTCCTCCTTTCCTGCTAGCAACCTTCCTTTTCCTAGAAAGGAATGACTGCACATGACAGCTGTACCCCCACTGCCAGTATCTATGATGGGAAAGAACATATCCAGCCTCCAGCACTACTGAAGTTTGGTACAGGCACAGACCTTGGTGAGGCAATTCCCCTGTCCTGGGTCCCAGGCCACAGCCAAGTTGACAGTATTCACAGGAGGTAGGCTACAAAAGATTTGAAGTATTTCCTGGTCTTTTCACACCCCTGGTGTGATCCTGGAAGCTCAGCAGCTGAGGAGTGCCATGGCTGCAGCTTGCAGGGTTAAGCTAGAGCAGAGTGAGTGGCCACCCTTGATGAGAAAAGCCTGGCTGTGAAGAAGTTGCAGATGAATGAGGATGTGACCTGGTATTTTTCATGACTCGATTAGCTGGTTGGAGCTGATGCCAAAAGGTGTTTAGGACACTGGCAGCTGCACAGAGGTGAGTGTTTAAGTCTCCTCACCTGACCTTATGTCAAAAGGCGGCAGAACAGGAATAGTTTGGACAGCAATTCTTCTCTTCAGTTTCTATCAGGTCATCCTGCTTCTTGGGTGCAGCCTTATAGTTTGCTTCATTGCTTCAGTCTTGGCCTAAAATGTTTTTGTGACTCCTCATACTTAAGGAAAAAAATGTTTTTAAAATTATTTAAAATACTGTAGTCTTCAGACTTGGCTACAGAATTTTGCTCTGAGTTATTAATTGATTAAGACACAGATGCTTTGATCAAAGTGCTTTATGAAATACTTCACAGACAGCAAAATACTTTTTATTCAGTGCAGAGCAAAACCAGAACTGGTGTGGAAACCAGGCATAAGGTATACAGGGTTTGTGTTTTAGTTTTCCTGATCCTTAATTTAGTTTCCAAAAGACTCTTGTTTATCACTGTCAGGCTTTTGGTAATCAGCTCTTGAGGGCAGCTTGCAATTCAATGTTATTCAGTGGGAGAAATGGAATAGCCATACTGCTAAAAGGGTGAACACCTGTTTCTCCATAGATCATTTCTACTTAGTTAGAGTCTACCCAGTGATGTCATAGGACAACAGAAATCACACTTCACAGGTATAGAAACTTTCCTGAAATGAAAACTATAGAAAGCTTACTTGTTAAATTCTGCATTCCTTGATGTCAAATGCCATGAAACGGGTCCCTTCCTGTCTCTTTTTTTCCTCCTCTATATCCTTATCTTTCTTTTGGGAGGGAACAGGTTGCTTTTCTGCACCAAAATTCTGAATAAACAGCAAACATATAAAACGCCTTTTGCACTGTTAATGGCATATTTATCCCCTGAGGTTTATCAACAGTAAATGTAGTTTGAAAGCCATTAGCTTATTCTGACTTTTTTTGCTTGCTGTCTTTTTGCATTCTGGACCGTTTCCTCTTCCAGAGAAGCACATGCCAGCTTATTCTGAAGTCTGGCAATATACCTATGACCTCTTGTTTGCTCCATAGAAGACGACAGTGCAAGATGTTCCTGATGCCTTTCCTACAGTGGATGTCCCAGACCATGCCCATTATACGATTGGAATAGTCATTCTTATAGTGGGGATCACAGGAACTCTGGGTAATTTCCTGGTCTTCTATGCTTTCTGCAGGTATCTGTCTTTTGAATGTCTTTTTAAATATTCAAATATAAGAATGTTAACCGTACCTTGTGCTCTGCAAACACAGTGCAGGCATACTATCAGACTGCTATGCAGGCATGGTAAAATGCACCAAGAGACATGGCTGTGGGAAAAGAGGTGGTAAACCTGCCATTTCCCTCTGACTTCCTCCCAATACCCATAGCCATAGCAAAATGGTTAGCAAAACTCCCCAGAATCACCCAGATGTGCCAAGAAGTAGAAAAGCAGCCAAAGCAGAAACGTTCATTTTTTTTCTACTGCCTGAACTGTGTCTGCACTGGACTGATGGGCTGTTTTGCACCCCTGTGACCCACAAATCTCTATTTTTGATGTGTCCTTCTTCCTGCTTTTAGCTGCTCAGTTTCTTTTCCCCTCTGTTCCTTAGTGGCCATGCCCCATTTTTTCACATTTTCTAACACTTGGCTTATTTCCTTTTAACTAAAGCCACATTCCTGCTCTTATACCTGAGGGAAATTTGTTCTCTGACAACAATGTGATATGTCTACCATGTCCACCTGTGTCTGCTTTGTCACACTGAGGCAGAGCATTGGCATCATGTCCAGGCTGGTGAGCTTCTACTGTGTGATTGGTCTTTAGACACTAAGTAATAAAACAAAATAACAGCAATTACATGATAATTTGCCTGGGTTAACTCACATCACTGGAGTGTGGAGGAAAATAGTCTGGGTCTCAAGTCTGTATTTATGGGGTGCATTAAATGTTAGGTTTTGGCATGTGCATTCAAAGTAGATACCAACACTTAAGTGTGAATGACAATGGCCTTAAGAACAGGAAAGGGCTGGCATGCAGGTCAGATATGTGAGGATGAAGGACGTGTGCTGGCTGAGCTCTTTGCTGATCCCATACGGGAAATCCAGTCCCAGCAGTTGCAGTTCCACTGGAGGACACAGCTTGTCTTCACTTGAAGGTGTTATGAAAACAGAAAGGGATACTGATAGCAAAGTAACAAGTACATCAGAAATTCAGAGAACACTTGAGGTGCTTACAAAGCAGTCTCAAGTAATGGCAAACAGTAAAACAGCCATTACTGTTTCTGTTACTGCCTGAAACAGAAATATGTTCTGTAATTTTGCAGACTATGGAACAAATACACACAGCCCATAAGCACCTACCAATAATATCTCCTTGCTCCTAAATTGACAGGTAGGGGACAGTAGTTCTAGAGATTGATTCTGGACTAGTGCAAAGAACCATCATTTATTCAGGCCATTTCCAGTTGTGTCTAAGACTGAAAATTTGAGAAAGGAGCTAAAGTTACACTGAGCCCCAGAGTGAGAAACTCTCCATTGAGTTTTATGTGTACTCTTTAAAACACTGCACTATAATACTAAGAATAACATACACAGGCAGGATGCACTGAAGGCTGGCTATTGCTCTCTTTAAAGTCAGTGTTCAGGCCAGTGAAATGAGTGTCATAGAGAAGAACTAATGTTAAACAAATGCTTTATATGGTACATAGTGAGTTTGCTTAATCCCTGTATTTGGAAGTCACTGTTGATCTTATCAGCAGTGGAAAATGCACTCCCTTCTCCTGCTTAACACGACCCAGATCCAGAAATCCATACTGTACATCGACTTTAATTTCCTGTTAATCGTGGACATGCAGTGCACTGGGTTAGAATATCTAAAGAACAATATGATTTATCCCCATCACTGAGCTGGTTATGAGAACAATCCTTTAAAGTGCACAGGAGTATAAGGGTGTAAAACTGAGCCTTGCTTGTGTTCTCTCCTGAGGGAAATGAGAAGCACTATGCTCTAGCTTACTGTGTAGCATTCCTTGGTATTTGTGAAGCTGCCAAGGCTCACAGGAAGGAGTAGCAGCACAATTAACAGTGCAGGAGTGTTTAGCAACATCTCTTCTGCTCTTTTTAGGACTAGGAGCCTTCGGACTCCAGCCAACATGCTCATCATCAACCTGGCTATTAGTGACCTCCTGATGTCCATCACACAGTCTCCAGTTTTTTTCACCAACAGCCTCCACAAACGCTGGATTTTTGGTGAGAAAGGTTGGTATATGTTCTTTCTAAGATATCACTATTTATGTTCTTACCATAGTGGCAGTTCATCTATTTCCTTATCCTCAGGTACTCTTGCAATGTTGAGAACATTTATCAACATTGTCTCAATGTTGACATAAATATTCCTTTGAACTTTTTTGTCTGTGTGCAATAAATACATTCCCACCAGGAGAGCAAAATTACACAAGACAGATCCAAAGGCAGCATTGGCAATGTGAGGCACAACACATTCTTCCCCAGTCATCTCAGGCCCCAGTTACTTTGTCCTGTGATCAAGAAGCAACGCCCCTCAGCACACCAGCTTTAAAGCTCTTCTAAATAACCTGCTCTGGGCCTTGCACTTGGCAAAGTGAGGCAAGAAAGGCTGGAAAATGTGAGTTTTCACAACAGAAATATTAACTGAACACTTCCTGAGTAGTAATAAAATGTGGAATGAAGGTGCTTTCATTCTTCCTATATAACTGTTCTAAGAGGAAGATTAGTCTTTGCCTCTTGAACAGCTACTGACAGAGATTATTGCTTCTTAGAAGTCAGGGAAGTAAAGTTGCTATTTTGATCTCTGATGACCAAAAATGTATTTTTTTAATTCCATTAAGTGTTCATTTGCATACATGTTAAAATAAAACCCCAACCCAAACCACTGCTTTTAATCATTAGGTTGTTTGAGCAATTAAATTCACTCATTAATATATTCATAGTCTGAATATTTACTTCAGAAAAATTACTCATTAATATATTCATACTCTGCATATTTACTTCAGTTATGCTGACCTTGAGACATGAATTGTTCCATGATACCAAAGTAACTAAAACCCACTGTTAAGCCAAACAGCTGTTTCTATGGGAGCTGCAGTAAAACTGGATTTAAGCAAGACATTAATTGACAGCAGAAATGATCCCACTAGAAACATCAGAAATCAATGACTGAAAATATGTTAAGTATCACTGTCTCCAGCAATTGAAGCAAACAAAATCTTTGAAGTTTATCTCCATGGATAATGTAATTAGTAAGACAGACAGCAGCTTTGAAACAGCATTATAACTGCAGGAAAACTGAAGTTTCATTGCTTTACAAATTCCAGGAGACATTAGTTCATAAGAGACACAGACTTGAACTCTCCCAGAAATTAATTAGCATGGGCAGATTAATTTCACTGCTACTTCTGTCATCTTCATTGAAAGGCTGTGAGCTGTATGCCTTCTGTGGAGCTCTCTTTGGCATTACATCTATGATCACTTTGATGGTGATTGCCTTGGACAGATATTTTGTCATCACGAAACCTCTGGCTTCTGTTGGAGTGACATCTAAGAAGAAGGCCCTAATAATCCTGGTAGGAGTCTGGCTGTACTCTTTGGCTTGGAGTCTCCCACCCTTCTTTGGATGGAGTAAGTGAAATGGAATAAAACTTTTTTGCCCTCATAGCATTGGATTAAAGACCAGTTACAGGTACAGGAGTGGGTTGAATTAATGGTTTGCATATTAGTCTTGAATAAATCAACTTGAAAAAAACCCTGATGAAATACATGTTGAAACTGAAGATCTCTAATCAAAAGAAAAAAATCCAGTGTGTATTACAGAATATTATATGACAATGGCACTTTCTCTTAAGCACATAAAGAACAGCAGATAAATTCACGACCAAAATTTATGAAGAATGTGCCTGCCTATTATCCCATGCCTACTTCTATTGAACCAAATTCAACAATATAAAAGTGAAATAAATGTATCTGTGTTATTTCTGAAGACTTTTTTCATCCTCAAAGGTGCTGTGTAAGACAGTAGTCAATCTAATTTTCTTTATTCACAATAAGGAGGAATACAGTCTGAGCATTTTGTGCAAGTACATCTTTAGTAAGTCTAGACTGTGTTCCAGAGGGACAAATTTCACTGGGTGTTGTCCACATTCTCCATTCAGTGATTGGTGTTGTCACTAAGGCTTCCAATAAGGATGGCATTTAGTAATAACTAAAATGCTTTTGTAAATGTGAATTTTACACCTGCAAATTGGAACACTCGTAGGGCACCTTGATCCTTGCAACGTGTAACAAAGAGAGTTTCTGTTATTCTTCCTCATTTGAATCTGCCTCACTACCATTAATTTATCTCCTGTGAGTCACCACTTTCAGTCAGTAAGTTACAATGAACTCATCAGTCAAACCCCCAGCCCATTATTATGCTCCCTAATTCCACAAGAGAATGTGTCTGCTCAGCTGAGGTGAGAACACAGACGTGTTTGACTTTACTAAAGGATGCTGCAACCAACTCAGTTACTGAGCAGAATTTCAGCAGAATTTTGTTATTGTCATATTGTTGTCATCCTGGTGCCCCATAAACATGAAGCATGTTGAAGCAGGCAAACTGCAATATTGGCAGAACAGCCTTTAGTTGAGTGAGGAGCTGTTAGAACAACAAGATGACAATATAGTCATAGATTCTTGATTCTTAATTGGAGAAGGTGGAATAATTGCTTGAAGGGTGTTGTTATCTTTTAATTAGATGCTAATAGTGTCCACAGTATGAACTCTCACACTGTAATTAGATGCATTTGAGAACATCTGGTGCAATACTTTTAAGAGTTGAACAGAAAATATCAGTGTAAACAGTGAAAATTAAAATTCAAAGGTAAAAAGACATTGCTATTATCAACTTATTTACTGAAGAGTTTGACAGAGTTCTTTCAAATAGATTGCATTTTATTTCACTCAGAACATTAGATATGTATGATTTTTTTTTTTACTTGTACTCAGCTTTCCTCCATGACAAAATTAATTTGATCTACACAATAAATCTTTCTCCTCTGCCCAGTAAATTTCTCTTACCTGCACGAGCTTAAAAAAATGGTAGCCATAGCAATTGGTTTAACTCCTTGGGAGGACAGGAAATGGAGATACTGAAAAACAAATACAGGTCTGGTGCAAGACCCAGTAAGTATTTGGAGAGATGCTCTTTGACTATGATAAGCTTGAAACAATATTCAAGAACTGAAGCAAAATTGTTTAGTTTTTGGAAGCCTTAGACTGCTAAACATGAATACAATAGGACAAACAGAGTAAAAGAAATAGAGAGGTGCTTTGTATGAAGAATTGTTTATCCTTTTAAATTCTTTTTGACTTTCAGAGAATAGCACTAAATCCTATGTTATTCTGAGTATCTTTCTCTAATTTCTGCACTCAGAATAAGAATGACTTCAGGATTTATGCCTTCTCCTGTCCTTCCTTCTAGGTGCATATGTTCCTGAGGGGCTGCTGACCTCCTGTTCCTGGGACTACATGACTTTCACCCCATCAGTCCGTGCCTACACGATGCTGCTTTTCTGCTTTGTCTTCTTCATTCCTTTGATTGCCATCATATACAGCTATGTCTTTATATTTGAGGCTATCAAGAAGGCCAACAAGTAAGTAGCCAACAGTCTCAAATTTCTATCCTTCTGTGTGACTGTTTATTTTCTTAAAACTAACAAAAAAAAAGAAAGAACAGAAGAAAATTGGGAAGTTTTTCACTTTTATTTTGTATGCACAACTGGGACAGGCAACCAGACAAGAATTCTGTCAATAGTCAACATGGTAAGAAGCATGATCCTTAGAAGTGCCATTCCTGAATTTAAGCCAGAGCTGTTCAGTATATTGTCTAATGACATGGAAAAGGGTACAGAAATTAACCAAGCATAAGAAGTACAAAAGGGACATCAGAGACACCTAATGACAGTGTATCAATAACTGTTCCACAGAAAAATAGATGGAATTGAACTACAAATTCCATGTTTGACAAAGGGTGACAAGGAGATAAAACATTTAATCACTGGTCTCTGAAAAAAAAACTATAGCAGTAAAAACCAAGGCCAGCCTGGCACTGTGTGTGTAACCTGCAGGAATCTGTCCTGTCTGTACCAGCGTGTCTGCTCACTTAGTACAAAGTGACAGCCAGGGAGAAAATCAGACCCAGGCAAGCAAAGACTCCTCTAACTGTCTTTAACATAGTGTTATTCAACTGTCTTGAATACCTGTTTTATGTGGAAATTCTACTGGTACAGGACTATTTTCTTCACTGAAGCACATTTGAATTTTGTCACTGATAAGTGCAACAAAAGTTGCATTGGATTGTGAAGGACCAGTCACATACATTAGCAAGCATTAAAAGTGCAGGAATCTTAGACTAAAGTAGCAGAAGAGTAATTGCTGCCCCACTTTATAAAGCTATTTGCTCAATTCCCTACTTTTGTTTTTTTGCTGTTGTATGTTTATTTCCTCTAGGTCTGTTCAGACATTTGGAAGCAAACATGGAAATAAAGAGTTCCAGAAACAGTATAAGAGGATGAAAAATGAGTGGAAGATGGCCAAAATTGCACTGATTGTCATCTTGCTTTTTGTCATTTCCTGGTCACCATACTCTGTTGTTGCTCTGGTAGCTTTTGCTGGGTAATTATGAACATATCAGCAAAGGAATATTCAGTGAAAGCAAAAGCTATGAAATTGTAAAAGACAGATGAAAGTCAAAGCTACTCGTCAAGTTTAATGTCTGAAGTGTATCCAAAAGATTCACACATTTAGGAGTAATATTTAACAAACAGGGCACATGCTAACCGTGATTTTTTTCTTAGTTTGACTTTAAGAAAAGTAAAAAAAAAAGAGAGAGAGAAATAAAATAGAAATGTTATTAATGTTATTGTTGGCAACATAAACCACCATGCTGAAGACTTCTGAATGCAGATTCTCTATGCTAGGATATTTGAATTATCTGAACTTTATTTAGCACCAAAGTGCTAAATAAAGGGCCCCAAAAAGACCCACCCAGGGGTTTATTCTCTTTTCTTTTTCCACTTCTTTTACTTACAAAAGTCTTTTCATTTTGTCATGTTACAACAAACTGCTGAAATTCCTTACATGTATGAGCAAGTTCAAAATTAGTACATTACTTGCATTGGGAGCTTTTTGATGCTGGATATAAAAGATCCTAAATATAAATCATCAAAGCACGTTCTTCATCTATTTAATTGTCAGCATTTTATACAGCAATTTCAACAGAAGCATGATAGTATTAAAACAGTATCTGCACAGAGCTTCACACCAGACTATAGCTGGTACAAACCAGGCACAGGTAATGGACTGGGAGTCCAGATGCCTTGGCTCTAGGTGGTTATTTCTCCCACATTAACATGTGAATTTACCTGTGCTTCAGTTCAGCCTCTGCAAAATGTGTGACTATCTGCTTCAGGAAGGCTTGTCACCTGCAAAACCTCAAGTGGAAGATTCCTATGCCAGTACCAAACACTTCTCTCTGTATTTTTCAACTCAGAAATAAAACATAGCTTTTCCTAAAATTGACTAAAATAGCTTAGGAAGGCAGTTTCCTAAACATAGCACTTCTAAAATCTTCTTAAAATCATAGGCTTAAGACGAAGAAGTACTGAGAGAAGAGGATTCTCTCCCTTTATATCCAGAAGGGTAATTCCAAGCAGCAGCAAACATTTTCTCCATGAAGGAAACCAAGTTCCTCACCTGGAAATGCAAATCCTTAGGATGTGTCCCATTTCCTGTCAAAGGGGGACTTAGGTACTGGATATCTCCCACTGGTGATATGTGAGCAGTCAGACACTGAGGAAGGGCAAGGAGACAGAAATGCAGCACAGCTACCTTGCAGTACTCTAAGAGATCTAAAGAAAAAATAAATCAGGAGATGCTTTCAGCTAACCATTTTAGCTACACAGAACTGTCAGGCTGTCCTGATTCAGCATCTACCTTAGGAGAATCAAATCTGCCTTAGGAGGATCAAGTGCCTGCTGAACTTGACTTCTGCTCCATGTCTCACACTCACAAAAATCTGAACAAACGGACAATTTTGTAATTCTTCAGTATGTCACAAACGAGCATTTGCAAATTTTGCTCATGAAGATATCTGGGGAGCAATATTGCTTCATTCAGCTTTTTTTCCATTTCTGAACTATGCCTTTCAGGCAATCCTTCTGGGATTTTTCAGAGATTGATAGACCAACGCCTCCTGGGAACTCTTATTACAACAGACGGATAAAATCACTACATGCTACATCTGGGAGACTGATAAAGAGTCTGTGTCTATAGCCTGGGACTAAAGACAACTCACCTGACAGAGCAACAACATATTCTTCACTTAGAGTTCACTCTACAATGCAGGAAGAGGCCTTCAAAGCCTCTAAGGTCTATGGAGGATTTACCTGGTAGAAACTGCCTCTGAAGTGTTACTCTTACTTTGGTCTGAGCTGTTCTACTGACTTTCTTCTGGCCAAGACTTGTGGACTACTTCAAGCTGTGTTCAGAAATTAACTGGCTGACAGCAGCATGGCAGATAGACAACAATTCTTTTATCCTTCAGTCACATCACCTGCATATATGCATGGTCACAGTAACAGATGAGTGTAACATAAGACACGTGAAAATACTTTCCCTTCACTGTTTGGTTCAGAAAAATACTTCCCCTTCACTTTTCAGGTCATTATGAGGAAAAAAAAATGAATAGAAGTAGATTCATCAGTTATCTTTCCCTATAATGCCTCATTCTTCACACCTCTTTAGTGACATATTACCCAGGAAGTGTATCTGCTGAGTTTGGAACAGCTGGATACCCTGAGGAATGCACATTCACTTCTTGAAGGCTGACACTGTCCTTAGGCTAAACAACATGGGAATTACCACCTGAGTCATAGTAGTGACGTGCTGCAAGAGAAGCCCCAAGAAAATCATATTTCTCAGAAATGCAATTAGACTGATGTTGATCTTTATAGACAAAGGATGTAAAATTTGCTCTCTCACTGTTTAGGGACAGAACTCCCCTTTTACTCTCTGTGTAGTACTAATAAAGCATTGTCTTGCCAGTGTATATCTGCACAGACCATACAGAACTCTACACTAAATATATAATGTATTTGCATTACTCTAGGTATTCCCATGCCCTAACACCCTTCATGAACTCCATACCAGCTGTGATTGCCAAAGCTTCTGTCATCCATAACCCCATCATTTATGCCATCACTCACCCCAAATACAGGTAAGTTCGGTCTTATAAACTAAACCTTATAAACTATAAATCTGAGAGTAACTTTGTCACTTTTAGGACTAGCACTCAAACTCTCCCTCACCTGCTCATTTTAACTTATAGGACAGCCTTTCCCTCCACAAGAAAACTTCTCAATGCCATGTATACATCAGTGGAATTTGTACTTGGAACAAATTACTACACAGATGGGAATTTAGAGATGTTTATGGATACTGATCTGTATTTACCTATTACATGATGAAAGATGGAAGCCTCTCCACCTCAAAGGAAAGCACCATAAATTTTTTAACTATCTTCAGGAGAGAGGCAGACAGGAAGAGGAAAGCTGGGCAGGAGTTTCCTCACGTTGCATATGAGCAAAGTAATACTGTAATATAAGTACACGTTTTGTACAACTCTAGAGATAGCCAGCAAACAGATGTGTAAGAGGAGGCTAGAATAGCTGCTTAGGGGAAGATTAAAATAATTAATTATGTGGGACTTCTGTGAGGTTCAGTTTAAAGGGACAGAATTTTATTTCTGCCCTGATTAAGCTGAAAGCAGATAAAACATTATTTTAACAGCTTCCTTCAGTTCCAAGAGTTATATTTTAATGCCCTTATCCTTGCCAAGCAATAAATTTGAGTTCTGCAGAACACTGTGAATAAGTGGTCTTGCACTGTGATTGTAGATGAGATATCTGATATGTGGAAAACTCTTTCTATACCCAGTAATTTTCCAGTCCATCCAGCATTAGTTCATCTCTCTGAATAAATGCATTGTTTATGATTTTTGACTGAATGTTTGTGCTAACAGAAAAAAATCTGACTGGTTCTACCTCTTATCCATTAGAAGAGCCATTGCAACACATGTTCCTTGCCTTGGGTCCCTACTGAGGGTTTCTCCCAGAGACTCACGGTCTTCCAGCAGTTATTACTCCTCCAGACGAGCCACCGTAACCAGCCAGTCTTCTGAGACAAGTGGGCTGCAGAAAGGAAGAAGGAGACTGTCTTCTCTCTCTGACAGTGAATCAGTAAGGGAGACGCTTCCCATACACCCCTTTTTAATTGCAAAGTAATTCATTTTCACGTGGAGCCGTTCCAAGCGGTAGATTCTCCGGATGAAATGCATCACAGCGCTCATTACAGGAGCTCCAGAGAAAGTGGAGGGGCAAAGTGAAATAAAAGACAGAAGGATGAGGTGTATAAGAATGTAGGTCACTGTTTGCTTGATGGCTGGTGACACTGAAGGAAGAGCAGAAAGATGGAACAACAGGAATTTTAGAAAGTAAGGGAAGCTTGGAGTCAGAGCAGCCTTTAAAGCCTGACCACACTTCCAGGCTGCACTGTCTGACCACAGGTTTGCAGTCTGGACACACACAAAACAAACTGCTCATCACTGGGTAGTTCTCTGGTGAAAGCAAGGTTGTAATGAAACAGATAATGCTCTCTGAAAGTGTGGTGTATTTGGAAACATATTAGTCATCACACTTAGACAAATCAGTAAAACCATTACAGAATCTTTCTCACAGAAGACCTCAACAGCTTGCTGCTGCCACTGTAAGTGAAACCAAATGTTCTGCACAGCAGCTGAGAACAGGGCAAATATTTGGCATCCCAGGCTCTCTCCTGCAACCCACAGTTACTTTACTAAGTAATAAACCACATTCAATAGTTCATTGCAATTCTTTTTCACAGTAAAGATAATGATTGTATCTAATCCAGATAATTGCTGAATTCTGACAGTTATTTCCAATTTCTTTGCACTCCCTATTCTTTTGACTTCTCGGTCCAATCAAAATGAAATTCTTCTGGCTAGTGGCCACCGTTCAGGTGGAAGATTTTAAAACTGGCTAATAGAAAAGTCACATTTTTATGATGCATCTCTTACACTGTGAACCCTGATTCTTAAAAAAACAACCGACTCCTTTGGTAAGACTGCGTGTTCTTGTACTACTCTCAGTGCTGGGGAAGGGGAACCACACAAACAATTCATTTTGCTTAGGAAAGCAACTCTTAATACTCAAAATAAAATAATGGAGTGCAGAATAAAAATTCTCCAAAGTAAAAAATTCCAAGCAATTGGCATGGAATCTTCTATAGCCTCTAGTAAATCTGAATCTTGTTTGGAACAATGACAGACCTGAGATTTTCTGACAATATATGTTTCCCTATTTGATTGGCCATAGAATACTCTAATTTATCAGGAAGTAATATCAGTTTAGCTGAAGTACAAAGCAGAGAGAAGGGCTCAAGTTTGAGCAAACAAAACTGCTTCAATGCTCACTGATTGGGGTTTTTTTTGCACCATATGTGTCTCAATTAAGCTCTAAGATTTCTAGACATATACTCACAAGGCAAAAAGGCAGTACATATGCTGCCATGTGTTTTATGTCAAGGCTGATCATCAAACTGAAAGCTGATAAATTATCTTTATGCAATTTTTTTTTTTGTAATCCTGTGGATGCAAAGATATTCTGTATCTGGGAAAATCCAAAAGAAACAATTTCCAGTTAAGTCTTTGAGACAAGAAGCATCCAATCTCCAGAACAGATGCTCAGAAAAAAAAGTTGCTTCCATTTTGAAAATCAATCAAATGGGACTGAGAGTGCTAATACACTCTACACATGGAATGGAAAGCATAGTACACGTTTTTTAAAATGTTGGGATCTAAGAAATAGTTTAGCCCAACCTCTTGTGCTCCAGCAGGAAAACATATATTTAGATTGTCTTCCTGGATATTTTGCTAAGCTCTTCTAAAAAATCTTCCATGAAGATATTTCAGTCTGGAAAGACTTCAGTGTGTAGACTCATCTTCATCACTGCTTCCCTAACAGTGAGAAAGCTGCTTCTGAAAATACAATCTAGATTGTCACTGTTCCAAATCAAATTAGTTTTTCTTTCCCCTTCTTCTGTGTCCCTTTTATCCTTCCCCACAGTTACACAGAAAGAAGTGATCCTTATTCTCCTTAGAGCAATCAATCTGTTATATATTAAAATTCTGGTCTAGCATCACCAATTGGGATTCTCTCTCAGTAGTAACATACTCCTTATGCCAATTTATTCAGTTCCATCAGAGTTCATGTTTTTCTACACCTCTTATTTTTTTTCCTTCCCTGGGGAAAGTTTATCAAAGTATCAATACTTAAAAGTATCAAATATTGAAAGTATCAATAATTGCTTTGAGTATTGCTTTGCTCCCATTTGATGGAAGCTACATCCAAAGCACACAGATTGCTTATAAAAAAACTCTCGTGGAATGAAAAAGTTGAGGAAAGTATCTTACAGTGTTATGTTCCCCCATATTAAGGTAAAGTCCAACAGAAAATAGACTGGCATGCCATGAGCTGCTCGTCAATCCCATTAACTGTTTCATTGTTTTGTTCTGACCTCTGGAATTCTGTAATCTTGATCATTGTAGTGAAAAGGCTGACAAAGTGAGGAAAAGGAATAGAAGTTTTGACTTCTAGGAGATACTGGTAGGCTGGGGCTTTTGTTCTTTTATTTTTTTGTTTTCCCATTAATTGGAACAAAGTTTATAAAAACCAGGGATCTTTCATAAAACAAAATGTTTCTAGAGAATTGATTCTGCAGTCCTGAGATATTTCCTTCTATTTATTTCTGCTTCCACCCAAGCCAAATTTTAGACATGACAGACTTGACAGTTTTGCACTTCTTATAAGCAAACATTTTATGAAGTCATATATGGCAGAACTTTTGTGAAATATCTTTTATACAATGTCTGTCTCTTTTACAGTTTCTATCTAGGTAAAACTGACTCTCATGGGGCAAATTGGATGAAAGTCTAAGGAACCTAGAGTGATTGTTTTTGCTGTATTAATTTTAGGCCTGTACTGAAACAAGTACTCCAGACTTGCAAGTCTCCAGCCTTGCCAGAAGACAGATTCCCTATGAAATGGGTAAAGACACAATTCCAACTGGTGACATAAGAGCCAAACCCGAACTGAAGAGCCAGGATTCTGGGATCTGTGAGAAGGTAATACACTGCATTCGTAATACCTAAATTCTCTGACAACTGGCAAGTTAACAAATCTGCATATTGTACCATAATTAATCATGAAGGTTCCTGCCAAGAAGATGCTGATAACCTGTGAGTTAACACAATGAGCAACGATTTAGAGGCTGTAAAAGGTCCTCAGCTTTTTATTCCCACCCTGGTTCATTATTCATCTGTCTTTGTTGTATTTCTGGTGCTGCTTTAGAAAACTCAGCATCTGAGTGGTGTGTTGGCTTGTGTTTGCTTTTAAATGTCCATTTAGTAAGATATGCCTTTCACTATCCAAATTACTTGGCCAATCTTCCTGTTGTCTCACCATTTGCTACCAAATGAGCACTTACAGTAATAACTAGAAAAATAAAAGAAAAGGCTATTTTAGTGTACCACTACTTTTCAGTCAGTTTTCTGCTATCCTCTTTTTTTCCCTATATTTTGTGCATATTGTGCATATGTAAACTATTGAGACTTACCTATATGCCATTTATGTCTTTCTTATCCATGTTCATTTTTCAGACATCAGTAGATGCTGATGACATATTGATGGTGGAACTGAATGTCAGAATGGCTACACCTACTGTAAGAACCATTATTTTAATATTTGGTGTGCATCTAAGTAACTGAGGGAACAAAAACTAATGACGGTCTCTGAGCACAAAATAATTTATTTTTTGAGATGCAAATATCACACAACACTCCCAGAAGAATGCAGAAAACATGACTACAAAAGGTAGATCATTGCTGAAACTTAGCAAAAGGAAAACACACCTACTACAGGATTCTCCTTAAGTCCAGCTTCTTGAAGGAACCTGAATATTTTCTTGAATTAATAAGTCTGTGATTTCCTTAGTGGAAGCATTAATTTTGTGCCCCCTTCCTATGAATAATATACACACTAAGCTGAGATAGTCATTCTGATGGCTGTACCTCTGAGACAGCCATGGTCCTGGGGCAAGTATTGCTGTATGAAGTGATGTTGTTAACTATTTAATGTTCTCTGTTTTGGGTTGCAGAAAACATCTAAAATGTGCAACCTGGAGGAAATCAAGGTCAGTTTTTGAAACATGCCATGTCACCTATTCAGTAACATGTTGTTCTAGTGTCTGTTTCTTCTTCCATGTAACACAGCTAGACACACGTGTAAAAAAAATGGACATCTCTCACAAATGAGTCAACTTGCCTTAATTCTTGACAGATGGAGAAATAAGAGCAAAGAGCTGACAGGTGAAAACAAGGCAGTTTTATCTCTGCAGTATTAACCCCAATGTAATACAACTATCTCAAATTATCTCTTCATTGTTAGCAGTGATCCTTAAGAGCTATTGTTAGTCTCATCCTATCTGATTTTTTGGTCCTGTACAAGTGACAGCTAAAATTGCTTATTGTCAAAAATTGCTAATTAATCTTTTCCTCAATTCCTGTTTTCACCTCATTATAGAGTTTGCTTACCCCTTCAATCTATCCCCACTGTTACCATCACATTTTACATTACCTCTTGCCCAGAGAACCTAAACAGGTTCACTAAGCATATTCACAGCACTTTTGTTCATAGCTGAACGGGCTGTCATTAGCCTGGTCTTTCTTCAAAGTAGACCACAAAAGTGCTTATCTAAATATATGCCACTTTTTCACAGATGATGCAATGTGATCTTGTAGATGTTTGTGCTTTCCATTTCTTTTAAATCTCTGCATCCTTTAGGAAGGTGAGAGCCTGAACAGTATTGGACAAAGGAAAGGAGAGTCTTGCTATGGATCATTGGCAGCTCAGATACCCAGCATTACAATAACATGCAGCAATGTCCAAGGAGTAGAGCTGCCTTCTAGATACAACTCTGGTTTCCTGTACCCTAAGAGCAACAGTCACAAGCAGAACAAGAAGCCCAACAGTTAAGTAAGTGAGTGGTGCAAGCCAGAATATCATCCTAGCCAATAGCTCTGGAACATCTATGGACTGACTGAATCCAGAATACCTTCCTGCATTGTTCTGAAATGCCCCAACAAAGACACAACACAAGACAAGCAAGGAGTAAAGCAGGAAGAGTGATCTTTTCAGCATCAGAACTCTCTCCAGTGGTTCATGTCTTGATCTGAGTCACACTGTATTTTATTATTTCTTCTTTATGCAGCTCATGAAACAGTTTCTTTCGTTTGGATTTTACTCTGCTCAGGTATATTCCACCACTACACAGACCTTACCTACAAGCCTCCTGGGATTAACATGAGAGGAAAGGGAAATATGATATTCAAAACAGGCCTTTGTTCACTCAGTGTAGTTTAACTTCAAAGCTGTTACAGAGGTAAAGCTGAGAGATCTGGGGGAAACTGTACATTACCTCCTGAAGACGGTTTCTTCATTACTGTGAAGTTTCTCAACCAAAAGAAAACTTAATCACACAGTCAGTGCTCCCCTCTCTCATTAATGACATGTTTTACCCCATTTTCTTCTACAATCCAATGGAAAGGCAATGCACTTGAATGGTAATTTAAAGTCTCAGATCTTTATTTTAATTTCTGAGACTCCAGGGAAAGAGAAAGGGATAACAGTTGAGGACAAAGCAATGGTCCTTTCCATCTTTTTCCAACAGTGGCTTCTTTTTCCAACAGTGGCTTAAGAGACCAGTTTAACCCAGTCTTAGCCAATCTCCCCAGAGGTTCTGATATCTGCCTTCTGATACTTCAAAGTGGTTTACATTTAGATGTGCTTATCTAAAGTAAATCTTGGGAGGAGAAGGGTTAGTTCCCCAAAAGCAGCTGTTCTAGAGATGTGTGGAATCCACACCATCCCCACTTTGGCATTTCCATTTTTCCCTTCTCTAAACAGCAGCATTCATATAGGTGAGGGTTTTTCCCCACAGTGACTGAACCTATGAGATTGTATTTATTTCCCTTGAAAGGAAAGGAAAAGAGTTTTATCAAATAGTGATTTTCAGCTTTCCCCTGGTGTTTCTTCTAGTGCATAAGAATAAATGGACAAATTTAATTTGCAAATCATAGCAGTCTACATCACAAGAATTATGAGGAATAAACAATCCAAAGTGGGGAAATAGACCTTCTGAGCCCAAAAGAAGAGGGCACAGAGCTATTGAAACAGTTCTTCCCTACAGGCCCTCCAGCAGTTGGTTGCAATAATAGAGGGAACCCAGCAAGGAATTTTATCCTAAGTAAATCAGTTCTTCCTTATGTCAGATCAGAAAAAGCTATAAAATCAATAAAAATGTAACCAGCTTATTATTTTGAGAGGGGAAAAAAATGTAAATCAGTGGGTTCCAGAAGACTTTGGGCATTGTTTTGAAGCAGACTTTTGGAAACTTACTTCAAACCAAGGTTTATTAAAAGAAAGGCAATTAAAACTAAAAATAAAGGTGATGATGGCTTCTGCAGCAGATGAATGTTAGATCATGAAAAAGTGGGCTGTTCAGGCTGGTAATAAACTACCAAAAGAAACACACTGTTCAAAATCCACAATGTTTTTATGTAAATAAAATCATAGGCATTAGAGATGGAAAGGAGCTATTACAGTTTCTCCCTTCACCCACCACAGCCGGATATTGTCTCCCTGCAGAGGACAATATTAAACTGATAATATATAAAGCCAGCAAAAAGGAGAAAGAAGGGAGAAAACATCTTCAAACAGGAAGTATGTTCAAAGATATTCATCAAGTCTAAGGAATTCTATTATGACTTATTGCTTGGGCTTTTAAAATTGTTTAAAAACATGAAGCATATAATTCTTCCTTTGTCATGAAGGCCTTTGACACTAGTGAAAAATGGGAAGAAACATTAGTAAGTGCTGCCTATCTCATATGGGTCACAAAAGACTGAACCTGTCAAGAAAAATAGGTCAAAGCTCACACATGCTGTTTCATGTGTTAACAAGGAGTGCATGGTATGTGTCATTAATAGCTAGATCCTTTGCTCCTGTCATGATTTTGTTCCAAGCAGTATTCTTGAAGACTACACTCTGCACACTTCTGCATTCCCTTCCACTTTTAGAGGGCATAAAAAGAATACTTCCATGGCTAGAAAAGCTTTACGAATCCACAGCATGTTGTTCTCTATATCCTTCAACTCCAACATGTATTAGAGATTAGTTTGTGTCTATAAAAAGAACTACAGCTGTTCGTGCTCATCTACTTACAAGAGACTTGTAAAGCATATATTAATTAGGGAGAATTTGTTTGTGAGCACTTCAAAACCCTTGTGTGTACTCCCTGTGTAACGAACAGTTTTGCCTTCCCTTCACTCTGCTGAGACTATAAAAGTAATTTTGGGGAAAGCCTACAAAATTCATCTCACCTGAATATCTCTACAAGTGGTTCACACTGTAACCCCTGTGGCATTTGGAATAAATCATTATTAGTTCATATTTCATCTCATCTTAGCAGTTTTATTTGTGTCCTGTATCCCCTGCTTGGCAGCCGCTCTCTTCGCTTTGCTGTCTCTTTGCACCCTGTAACACAGATGACTGATTGGATTAAAATAATTTCGGACCGAGATGATTCACGTTTCAGTTAAAGTCAACTGTACAGCCTGTTCTGCAGTGGAGAGACCGCCTGTAGTTTACCAGGCACTTGGATGTGTCCCAGTGACTTGGAGGTGTGACAGGACTCGGGCAAAACTGAGGCGCTTCCCTTTGGCCTTTTGTACCGGAGCAGCTGTTCCCGGGCAGGCTGCCGGCAAAGGCAGTGCTGCGAGCTGACAGACACGCTCTGCCCCTCCACGGGGGCACAGACTCCTGCTTGGGTCACAAGTGAAAATGTTTGGTCTGGTCATTCGAGCAATTCTGCAAAACTGCTGAGCTACTGGTCACTACTGCTGGACCTGCAAAGAAGGTGCCAAGAGCCAGTGTAATAAAAGCCTGCTCCGAGTCAGGACTGAAGGACTGTGTAAGGCAGCAGCCACAAGTTGCCAGTCTTTCCAACTTCCACATACAAGCAGGGATCTTAGTCCCTATTTTTTGCAGCTTACAGCCTCCCTTTCCATACTTTTGGAAACTTTTTTTCATCCACTACTGAACTAAAAAGTGTCATCGTAGCACGTGACATTGAGTATTGACATTTCACACATTCCCAGGTAAGACAGAATAGCAAAGAGCATTTTTTTTCACTTCATATACAAAACCAACAGCAAGCTTGACATTCAGAAATAACCAAAGACACCTCCAATGCTTTAATGCTTTTTGGGTGTTTCTACAGCTCCAGGGCATAATATGGGTAAGTCCCTATTCCCACTTGTGCCTGTTTTCCTCAGTTTGGCTGGTGCCATTTTTCACTTAGGCTTTTCCAATGTTGTCCCCATCCTGTGATTCCTCAATAACTCTGACAGGGAACTGTCTGTCTCTGCTGCTGAAACTGCTCCTTCCACAGGGCTCTGTTGGGTGGGGCCCTTATCTGCGAGGCAATGTTTGTGTCAGACAATGGCATTTCAGTGGCTGAGCAGCAGGTATCTCAGTTCAAACACTTGTGCTTGTAGCCTTGCAGTTGTTAGTGTCATAGGAATGTGAGGAATCTTATGTTATAAATAGGTTTATATAAAAGCAGTTTTAAAACAAATAAATCAATTATTAATAGTGCCATTCTTAGTAACCCTAGACACAGGCCACAATCCTGTACACTAACTGATTCCTGTACCTCCCTTACCCCATCGAATTTATAACCTAAATGCTCATTTTCAATCTTATGCAAACTTCATAGTTGTCAAAATTTATAAGCTGTCCTATTTACTTCCCTTCTATGGACAACAGACTGAGTAGAACATCAGTGTAAGCTTAATAAAGCCAGAAAAGTTTCTTCACAGCAAATCCAGCCTTAACGGTCTGATACAAACCACAAACGGTAAGAAGAAGATTTTTTTCTCTTCTGTAGGAAAATACTTCTTTTAGTTACAGCAGTTCTGGCAGCAGCAGGGCACAGCACAGGAATTCTTTGTACCTGGCTCAAGAGCAAAGCAAATGCTGCAAGAGTCACGTCAGGGTAGGAGAATGCTCACCTCACTATGTATAGAGATGTCAGAATCTCTTACTAGACTACAAAGCTGGACCGATGGTGTTTGGTTCACATATTGCCTACAAACACTTCTGGCAATGAAATCTGCTCTCAAGGTTAACATTCACCTGAAACTGGGGGTAAACAGTAGGCTGAGAAAAATGGAAAGGGATTCACCCCTCTTACAGTGAATGTTTCCTCCTTACTCTTATGTTTCCTTTTTTTAATTACCATTTTTAAACTTACACAAACAGCAGTATCTATGTAGATTTAGTACCAAAGATATTTTTGATGCCTTTCAGGAAAAGAAGATGGTTTGGAAACAGATCCAAAAATCTGAGACTACATCATTGTACAGCACGAGCTCTCCAATGTAAGGTTTCATAAAGGACATTTCCTGAATTAGCTGTGGGACACTTAGGGGCATACTTACAACTGCCATAATGTTTTCCACTGACTGGAAAAATAGAAAGGAAAATCCATACCCTTCCACACAGTGCCATGCCCAAAGGGATACAGAGAAAGTGACTGTACCTCTAATGTAACAGCATTTCCTTCAAAAGCCCCAGTACTTCAAAAATCTATTACAGATACCCAGATGCACCCTTTGGATTGGTGTAACTGCTTCTCATGAAGTTTTTCAGATGCCTGAAGTTAATCACGTGCATAAATATTTACACAACCCCTTAGGACACACAAGTGAAATGGAGGAGTTAAGAGTATGTTAGGTCAGTACTAAAAGTTACTGAATTTCAAAAATATTTTTCCAGACTAGTATTTGCTGCTAACTCCATGGAACTGTACATTATTAAATTTTCCAAGTTTCAGATTCTTCTCATTTTCCCTGCTTCTCATAAGTGACCAGTCAACTCTTCAGCAGTTAATCCACAGTGCCAGAGGGAAGGTCTTCCTCTCTCCTGGGTAAGGGGGACTGCTGTGGAATAGCTGCTTCTCACCTCACTGCTCTTTGAAACCCTGATCTCTTGAGTACCTGTAAGCTCAGGACTCAGCTCCCTTCTACCAGACAAATCCTGCAGTCAAGCATTCCTTGACACTCATCCCAGAGACAGCCCTGCTTTCAGTATCACCATCTTCTTCTAGTTTTCACTAGTTCACTATTCTAGCACCCCTTTCCAAGCAGTCCCCAATGCCCTCAGGTGCCAAAACCAGCATTAATTAAACACAGCCCCCTCCTAGCTTTTAAAAAAACAATGTATGATCCCACCTTAACAGGCAAACAGATGGAGTCTGGGTTTATAATAACCCTCCAACTGTGATTTTAAAATATGAACACTTTTGATGCTGCTGTCCTCAGCTCAAGTCTCTGAGTCACAGAGGACATGGCAGAACCCTTAATGCGTACTGATACATCTTATTCGAAGTGCTATTTTCCAGATGACTTCTTAAAACTCACTTTCTGCTGCTGCTGCTGCTCGGTGAAGTAAGAAGAGAACTTAATCTGATGAAGGACAGAGCTGAGGTAGAAGCATCAGGCAGCTCGGTGGTTCATCACATTCACTGCAAAGATTCCTTTTGAAAATCATTCCTCTGAAAAAGAAGAAGCCACACCAGTCTTTCAGATTTGGCATCATTATGTTCAGTTAGATGAGAAATAACTTTCACACAGTAAAAGCTGCTCTCTTTGGGCACTGTAGATACCGTTTATTTCACCTATAGGAATTAAAAACATGTAAAAATATGATGTAAACTTCATTGCAATAATTCACATTCACTTTAATTCTCGCTTTACTCCAAATTGCCATGGTAGAATATGCCCAAAGGCAAAGGAAGCAAATAAGAAAACACAATTCAGGATACCCATTAGCACTGCATCAAAATAAAGTGACTCCAAATAAACTGGGGAATCCTAAAATGCTGGGAAATACAGTAAGTTCATATGAAACAGGCCTCTTCTCTTTTCCTTTGTGGGCCACTACCAGAAAAGGAACTCGGAGCTACCACCTTGTGTTAGATTTCTCCTTGCTCCTTTCACTGACTCAACCATCCTTGATTTTTTCTCATGTGCAGGAGCCAGACCACAGTGATTTCAGAGACAGGGCTGAGGAGGCCACAGTACATGTTACAGAGCTGTACTTTGCAGCATCCCTTCACTGTGCTGTTCCCTGAAACAGAGTCCCCATCACAGCTGAACCTGCTCCATTTTTACCAGGTCACAGCACAAAGGCAGTTGCTTATTAAAGCAGTTCACGGACACAGCAATAGTGTGAGCTGCCTGAACTCCAGCTTTTAAAAATAAAATTACTGCAGGAATTTTTAAAATAACACAGCTGACTGTCCACCATCACTGGAAGCCATTTCTGGGAAACATAGGAATTTGGGTTTCAATAAGATCAAATTATGGCCAAGGCCAAATGTTTTACCAGAACAGCCATACAGGTAGGAATGGCATGATACCAGCAAGAATTTACAGCACAAGGATTCAGCCACACAAAGTGGATCCTGGTGGAATCAGAGAGATTACATCAGAGAGATGTAATTTCTCATCCACTATTCAAAGAGAATTCCCTGAACAGAAAGTCATGGCAGTTAAACCGCTTCATGGGGAATTTTAAATCAGTTCTGAATTTTTTCAGTTAAAAATGATAAAACAAAACAAAACAAAAGGCATGGCAATAAAGCAACACCCTCTAATAAGCACTTTGTGTCTTTGTGACTACTTGCTTAAGATTTTCACAATATTAGTGTTCCTTCTCCAGTTTTGTAGCTCTCAGGATTGGAGACAGAGATTTGAAAAAGGATTCTTCTAGTGCAAAGGATATGCAGTTGAACTTCAGCCACTGAAACTCTTTGGAAGTCCCAGCCTAAGAACTAATGCAACACTCCCCACTATTAACATTTACAGTGCAAATTACACCACATTACACTCAAAATCTTGGTTCATTTGACAAGTCAAGAAGACCCTATAATGTTTCTATTTCAACATGTGACTAACTTGTAGGCACTTGTCTTTCTGTACTTCCTCCTTCCCAGAGCCAGTGGCTTGGTTCCAGCAGAATTATTTGACTTCAGTATAATTTGACTGTTACTAGTTTTTTTGATCTCAATTTGAAAGAGTTCATAAAAAGAAAAAAGCTCAGCACTGGAACTTTTATTCTGTTTCCTCTACAGCTGATATCCAACATGTAAAGGAAAGGGCTGAGTAACAAAATATGATAAATGGAATAAAGAAGAAGACATTCTTGTTGACTTGTCTGGGAGCTCTGTTCTTGTTAAGTCGTGCACTGCTTTAAACAAGGGGGCAATTGAAACAGGTTACTTATATAATAGAATCCTGAATTTCTATCCTACTTGTCCCTCTCTAGGCCACTGAAACTCAGTTGAAAAGTTTGGCTGACCCTAACCAAACTTTTTATTACTGAAATTGCCAATAAAGCTACACATTAAATTAATTTATTTTACTTGTTCTGATTGAACAGAGTTGGTTGAGAACATTTTTTTGACATGATGTGCCTTTCTCTACTAGTCCTTCATTCTGCTTCCTGCATGAAAACATTGTGCAAGGACAGAGCTGAGGGTTCCCATCTCATGAGCTGTACATTTCACACCTGACCATCAAGAAATTCTAGGTTTTCCTTCCTCTCAACTGAGGAACAATCCTCCTTCACACTTTTCAAACAGGACAAAAATCACCTCTTGGGAGAATCAGGTTAAGTCAGCCAGCACATTCCCTCACCCTGCCCTTCTTGCTTGGAGTTCAGTTCCTCTGTTATTGTCAGCACAACCAAAGCCACTAAGAAAGGAATGGGAAAATGTGTGAATGGAAACTAAGATGACCTTGGCTAAATCATTATTAAATAGCCAAGTCCTCGCCTGAAACAGTTCTGGCACTGTATTTTGTTGGAGCATTTGGCTACAGTCTCCTACCTTAAGTAGAAAATGTTTGGGTTTGCACATATTCTCTTGTGTGGATTTCTGTATCTGGCAGGGCAAAATGAAAGCATAAATGTACTAAATGAAAATTGTTGTGCTAGGTTTCAGTCTACTTTGTTCTATTTCCCTTTTAACACACATACTGCTACAACAATAGTTTACTCCAGTTATCTATTGAGGTGGTGGTGTTAAACAAATTTGCTTCATGCTTGATAGACAGAAAAAATTCTGTCTGAATTGCAGATGCAACCCTTTGAAAAAAAACCATATACCAGCAGTCATTCTTCAGCGGCTGCTAAGTTAATTTTAAAATAATTAACTACAAAGGGGCCAAAACATTACTTGTAGGCCACTGTGAAAAATGCCACTGAGGCAGCTCACATGTTCTATTTACAGTAAAATAAAAAATTCTCAGAAAACTGTGGGTCATTTTGCTCCTCCTTTACTGCTTTGATGCAGTGAATTTATCAGCAGCAGAGTAAAAGATTTGATAATTCTGGTTTAAGTGGGTGAGGTGGGCAGTCTTTCTTCATTGGATAATCTAATAACATATCCCTTTGTAAATATCTCTTTTAAAAGGTTCTGGGAATGTGTATTTTAATGCTCACACACTATTTTAGTGCTCAAGGAAAAGTGGTGCTTGAGTTAAGCCCTTATTTGGAAGAGCCAACTGGGTCACAGTTTTCTCAGCAAAGTTTATCCTGGTTTTCAGATGTCACATTTGAAACTGTTTCAATAAATCAATAGGTCAACTGAGCAAATCATCAGATCAAGGCACCAAGTAATCAAAGTGAACCAGACTGACACTCAGCAGACACTGCTTGGGGTAAGTATCAGGCAGTCAGCTGTGAGTGAGAGTATGGCATTAACTCTCTCTGGGACCTGGCAATTCAATTTAGTGCAGTGCTCAAGTTTATCTGTAAAAGGGCATATCATTTACTCTTGGAGTGCTGCAAGGCCAGATTAGGAAAGTTTTGCATCAAGGCTGCAACCTGTAACCTTTTTTCCACACTCAAATAGAAAATTAGCAGTGCTGTTATAAGAAAGATGCAATAATGGATTAGTCAGCCTTCAACTGAGAGATGCAGAGAGATATCCAGGGAAACAGGTGGGAAAAGATTCACCTTTCCCTTGATATAAATAGCATGCATTTAAAACTGGATATTTACAGTTGAACAGCGAGACAAAATTAAGAGGCCAACATTTATTTAGACAAATTAAGTTAAAATATTAAACTTTAGGAGAATTTCAGCTTTTCTTCTGTATAAAATCAGAGCACTTTGAGGCTGGATTGGCCCCAAGCACGAAAGCAATGAGGGTTATAAGTCAAGCAGCATTGCTGGGGTTCATCCTGTTGACAGTCCATCTTGAATTACCTCCTGCCATAACTGTTTTCACCCTGTCCTAGGAATGTTATGGTAATAATATAGCCCAGGGTAATGACAAAATCAGTCCAAGGAGGTTACCACGTGGACAGCCTTCTCTTTAATGTTTGAGCAACGCTCTAGAGTTGCAATTCACAATGTTTTATTGAACTGTATGTTGACATTTTGACTGTTTTGTTTGCATGTTTGTTTGCTCTTGTTTGTGGGCAAATTTAGGAACTCTGCAAAACTACTAAAACTGAAAACGGGAACAATGAATATCTTATAAGGGTAAAATTACTAGAGTCGAGTCACTCTAAAAATATGATTCTTGTCTGAGATGTGCTTGCTACATTTTCCTAATATTTTCTGGAAAATTTCTGCAAAATAAAGTAATTTTGGAGATCCAAAGTATTAGATTCCTTTGGCAGCTTTTTTGCCAATGCCAAAACACAAACCCATGGGAATCAGACTGTTAACTGGACATACCTATAGTCCTAATTTTAAAGAAATTCCTTCCAGTCTTTTCTCAGAAGGGAAAACTGTGAGTTGTTTTGCAAGTGGCCCACTCATTTGCCAGTGACAGAAGGAACAGACCCCTTCATCTCCTGCCCCCTTACACAGCACGTGCAAAGGCCCGTGAAAATCAGAACTGCTGGGCAATAAGCAATCACAAATGGAACAGCCTCATTTAGTGGAGCTGTCACAGTTTGGGTAAATGACAGTGCAAATGCAGCCCAGATCTGCTCTCCTCTAACTGTCAGCAGTTCTGTCTGAACAGTCACACTGGCATCCCCACAGAGAAGTACCACCTGCACAGCCCCTCCCAGCCAAAGGCAGTGTCTCGTTACTGGTTACTCCTTACTCAGAAAGCCACACTCATCACTGGCTTATTTCTGAGCTTGGAACTGTGGCCCCTTCAGCTGGGCAGGGAATGAGATCAGCTGCCAAAAGCATTATCCCGGGAGAAAGCACATCCAGACTTTGTGCTGCAGTGATTTACTTTCCACGCTAACTTTCCTCACACCATCATTGCTGAGGAACCCTTAGGTAGCCAAGGAGGCCAAACTTGTTGGGTATCAATCCATGGTGGTTGTTCCTTTAGTTTAAAGTTACTGCAAATAAACTGTGCAGACAGCTTATTAAAATACCTCATAAGCCTAATGAAACCAAAATGCAGAAATTTATGGAAAATTAAGGGCCTATTTACAAGGAAAACAATGTTTCTGTGACTGATCTGAAGCTGAACAGCTAATGAAACATCTGGGGGGATCAGATCATGATCAGAAGAAAGGACAGAAGACTGGGAGAAAGACTTGCAGAAACCCCAGAATTTGCCCTTGACAGAACTGTCTAAATTGCCCAGGCTGGAGTGAAACTCATGGGTCAAAAGCAAATCACCCCGAGTCACTGAGGAAAATGGACAGCTAAATCTATTAGTAAGCTACTTTTCCAGAGAGCAAATAGGATTGTTTGCACAGGATGGCCTGGCCAGTGTAGTCTCAGTCTTCAGCTTTCCACACTAAGAGGTGATCCTGAAGGTGCTTCACTGAACTATTCCAAGGCTATTGGTAGGTAAGCAACGCATTTTTGAAACATTATTTAAAATAGGAGTTTAATACTGTCACTAGTGCTTTCTAGAAAAATAGGACAGAATTTTGTCCCTCCAAAAGACAGGCATAGGTTTCTGGGAATGAGTTTGAAGGCTCTTTTAGAGAGTGCTGAGCAGGTAGAGCTCTCATCCTTTCAAATTCCCTTGCTCTGAGTGACAGTGACCTTAACGAGCAACAGATGTGCTCATGTGTTTCATCCTGTTTCAAACAAAACCAAAACCAAAAACTGATCTGCCACTTATCAGAACAGGAGTATGGGCCAATTTCCAGTCATCCTTGCTGATGCATTTACTGGGGAGCAGAAAATCAGGTTGTTGAAGGCCTTGGAAAGGTTCAGGTACAAGCCCTTAAGTATGATTTTTTTCTATCACATGTATAATGGAATAATCTAATAGATCATCATAAAATAAACATAACTTCCCACCATCTGGATTATGTTTTCCAGCCTAAGTCATCAGGTCTGCTACTTTACAGGTTGCTTTGTGGTCATTTTGCAGCTTTTGTTATTCAAAGAGGGCTTCTCAGAAACAGAAGAGTCAGTGAGAAATTCAAAGAGTTACAAAGAGATACAGCTGACTTCAAGGATAAGAAAGCATGTTTTTTCATCCTTATATTTGTTAACTCATATCCCACTGCGAAAAACCCCTGACAACCAAAACTCCCAGCCCTTAAACACCCTAGTGAGTGTCTGAGCAGGGTTTTAAATGCACATGCAGTACATGATGAAATTATTACAGAGCACACAGAAGAGGTGCTTAGACATGTACCACAGAAAGTCAAATCATATTCTGCCCTTATTTTATTCTAACTAATCTTCCTAAAGAGAATCAAACAGCCTTGATGCAAAAAGGGTATGAACCTGTGAAGGAGGGATGTGTACATCACAGTTAAAGCATTATTCATAGCTTATAAATTAAATATTTCTTGAAGTTCTGAGGCTTTCAGCCAGAAGAGGAGAAGACATCTAGGTCTTTTGTTATACCAACTTCAGGATCAAATAATCTCTTACTTCAAAAGCACCTCGGTTACTCCCTGCAAATATCCACTATGTTCATTAATTGGTAGATATAGAAATACCTATTATCATCAGAGTTAGTTAGTACCATTATTTGTGAATAAAGATACACAAAGTTTAAATAAATTGCTCTGAGTAAATATCCTATATTTTTCCAAACAGTTTCAGGGCTGCCTCAAGACTAAACTGAGGCAATGGTTCATAGTTCTGACAACTGTAATAAGAAGCAATCCTAAAAAAAAATACTTTGGTATTTCCATGGTTCGAGGTGTCAGTAGCTTCAAACATCCATTTTAAAATCAATTTTCTAATTGCTTTCTTTATTAAAAGACAAAGTGAATACACCGCTGTCAGCAGAATCACTTTTTTCCCTAATGAGATGTATAACTTTAGCTATGAACAAATTTTGGAAAAGGTGATATCTACTACGCTGTTGACAAGTAAGTGATCTGTAAAACTGACTGTGCACTACTCTGTGGGATGCTTTTCTTCCTTCCACAGCAACCATCCCTTTATTTCTGTTTTGTCATATTTTGTAGGGGTGGTGAGGGAGAGTATAAGCTGCAAGGGTTTTGCTTTTATAATCCGTGGTAAAACTGATCTGCTCTGTTTGCACGTTGCCTTCACATAAACTGCATTGTTTTGGGGTAATTATTGGTAACTTCATGCTCCATGGAAAGCAATGGATTCAGGCATTTGACAAGATGCAAAATGTTTCCTTTGGGGATGTAAGCCAACTTGTCAATGGAATATTTTTGCAACTATCATCGTTACAATCCGTATGAATATGAACTTTGGCCAAATATAAATACAGAAATCATTTAGATCATGTTTTCCTGGCCTGGTCTGTGCACCCCGTGTGTTGGACCGAAACAGCCCACTTCGTATGTAGCACAGTCAGTACTTGAAGAGTAAAGAGACTTTAGGTTCCATACGACAAGAAGCACTAAACTTGAATTCTTTTGAGTAGGCTGGAGCTGAGACAGCGGTCAGAACGGCTGTGTATTTCGGCGATGCCGTTGTTCGATCTATTCCCGCACACGGCCGGGGAGGAGCGTTCGGACTCCGAAGCTGTGGCGGACCCGGCTCCGCGCAGCTCCCGGCGCGGATCCCGCCCTGTCCCTGGTGCTGACGGGGGGCAGAGCCCGGCGAGCAAACCCCGACCCCGGCACAGCCGGCATTCCCGGCGGAGCCCAGCGCGGGGCCACTGGGACGGGAGCTTCCCAGCCCGGGGAATTCTCACTCCTGGGCAAATCCCAGGGGGCTCAGACGGGGCACCGCCCGCGTTTCCAGTGCTTTGACGCTCGGGAACATCTTTCCTTTCGACGCTTGGGAACGGTCTTTTCCTTTTTTATTGTTAACAAACTCATAAAGCAGCGGCTCCGTCACCGCACTGAGAAAACAGCTGGATTCCTGGAGAATATTTCGGGAAGCATAACATAAAAAAGAAGAAACCCAAACCGCCACCCAGCACTACTGAACAGAGGGATATGTGGAGAGGGATGCTTGGTCCTTGACAGCACTCAGCAGCCATGTGAACGCACCGCCAGGCTCAGTATCTTAAATCATCTCAGTATCACTATCCTGGTGGGCAGTCACGCAGCTCGTTTTGCATTTTTTGTCTTCCAAACCCTTTGTCTCCTCTCGGGACGTGGCTTTAACTTTTCCACTCAGTTAAAACGACCATCACCTATCAACACCAGTGAGTCGGCGGGGGTAAACAACCTCACTTCCACTTTTCTTACGAGGCAATGAGTGAAATGAGCGATTTCGCTCGGCGAAGGGGCTAAAGCCCATGCTGAGCTCGGGCAGGACAGCAGCCCCTCCTGCCGCCCGCGCCGCCCTCCGAGCGCCCGGTCCTGCCGCGGGCGCGGCCCCCGTCCCGCCGCCATTTTCATCCCTCGCATCCTTCCTGAGGGCGCTTCACGGCGCGGGCCGCCCGCCCCGGGGATACCTGCTTGCCGCTCCCACAGCTCTGTGTCACCTTCCCGCTCCGCCACCGCGGCCCCCGCGCCGATCTCGGCTCACACGCGGGCATTTGCACGCCGCGGGCAGCGCTTTCCCGCTCACCGGCCCCTGCTGCTTTACCGCCCCGCGGCCGAGGAAAGTTCCCCCTCAAGCGCGCCCGCCCGCGCGGCGCACCCCCGCGCCGGCAGGCCCGGGCGGCGGCCCTGCCTCGGGCAGGTGGCCCGAGCCCGGCCGCTGCCACAGCCTCGCGCTGGGCCGGGCGGGCCCAGCGCTTGCCCGCGCTTGCCCTTAGCGCTCCGCTCCCTCGGCCCGTGCCGGCCGAATTTCCCTGTGGGCGCGGCAGCCGCGTGCTCCCGCGGGGGCGCGGTCCCCGCGCCCGGCGGCCCGGCCCACGCAACGCGGCGGCGGCGGCGGCGGAGGTGAGGTGGGCGGCCCGGAGGCACCGCTTTTGGTTAATCGGGGACTCCGCAGGTGGGGCAAGGTGGGTGCGCCGCGACCGCGGAGTGTCCGCAGTGGAATGTGTTGCCCCGGAGAGCCTTTGCTGGGAAGGCAGAAGTGAGCGGGCGAGGCGTTTGGGAGGTTGCCTTGTCATCTTGTGCCTACGGGCACAGCGCCGCACCAGTGCAGCGATCCCTGAGCGATCTGGGCTGGCCGAATGACGCTGATGGCACAGGATCCTTCTCCTAAGCCCCGCTGAGCGCTCTCTGCGCTGTGCCAGACCCCGCTGTCCGGCCGGGAGCCAGCGCTGCCAGCGGTGCTGTGACCTCGATGGCAAAGCTCAGCCCCTGCTCTGCGCGGAGCTGATGGTGACCTGCACGCAGCCTCTGTAGCTGTTCTTGGGTCTGTTGGGGTTTGTTTGGGTTTTTTTCATTCGCTATTTCCCCCTTTCTAAGGGAAAACAGTCGTTTAGGATTCCCTGCAACAAGGCACAAATTACAGGAGTCACAGGCTTGCTGTAAACTTTCCTGGTTTCAGCTCACGGTTGGAAAAGAACAACGAAAACTGAATGGCAACGTATTTGACAGCCTTGTTTTTCTTCTCCAAGTACCAGTATTAGAAACTGAGCTCTGCATTTTAATCCAGTTGCTGCTGTTGATACATTTTGTCACTTAAAACTGGTAACCTAAGCTCTATGGTTACATATGTAAACAGGAGATGGTTAAAACACCAGGTGCTTAGGTGTTCTTTACCTTAAAAAAAGAAATTTTCTTATCTTGGGAAGGTAGGTGCCATGGAAATGTTAAGTATTACATGATGTAGTGACTGCCTTTAAAAACAATAACTGAAAAGCTGATAAAATGAGAACTTAGTAACATACACTCAAGTCTTTGCAAACACTCTGGACTGGTATCCTTCTCTTCTCTTGGGACTCTGTCTTTCCACAGATTTCCAGTTTAACATAGTTACCAAAAACTTTTCAAATCTTTTAAAAATCAATTCTGAGTACACTATGTTGTATGTCAAATCTTTTGTGGTAGCAGAAAGATGTGCAGGGGAAAAAGGCCATGTAGGAGGGGAATAAAGTGTGAAATATCATTTTTTTTGTAAAGGTGAAAGTAGTCATGGTGAAGGATCTCGAGGAGAGGGTAAACAGCAAATTTGATCAATTGGTAAAGTGATACTGGCAGCAACAAACAGGCAAGCAGGAAACACTGGAGCTGCATTTCTGAAGGCATTGTATTACAGGGAAGGGAGATAATATTCTGTCATTATGTTGCTCTAGCATATCTCCCCAGAAATACTGGCTTTTGTTGGAACCCACAAAGCACATTAATAGAAATGTATTGGCAAAGTAGAATGAGATGAAGCAAACTGTGGTAGAAAATTTAGCTTCTTGGGAAAGATCAAAATGCAGGACTTAGGACAACTTGATAAAGGTGCTAAAAGGAATGCAGAAATACTAAGTTCTGTGAGAATCGAAGGATTTTGATTCAATAGGTCAAACGAAGCTGTACATGGAAGTAAAAGGAGGATTAACTCAACTTAGAGCTCAGCAGTGAAGGAAAGGGGATTGCAATGAGCTCTTTTGCATTGTAGAATAGCCTTACTTTGGAAGCAATATTGAACTTGTGCTGAACTTGTGGGAAAAAAATCTTTACTCTTGGTAATTACTTTTATATTCAGTTTGGCATTGGCAAGGTGGGAATTCAGAGTTAAAAATGTTTCACATCTCTGAAGTGTCAGCTTCAAACTCTTTAGCACTGCTTAGCCAGTGTATGGTTTGTGCTGTGGATCACTCCCCAAATAGCGTTGTTGATTCCACATGACATGTAATTAACGCTGGGTTCATTCAAAATTTTTGAAAACTCTAGGATTGCACATATCAGTCAACCAGTACAAAGCTTGGGTTTTCTTCATGCATCTGTGTAGTGAGTAGTTTCTTCAAGGCTCCATTCTCCTTGCTTTTCCACTGTTCTGAAAGGATGTAGATAATCATACTGGGGACAGTGCAGGAATCCGTGGGACAGAAAGGGCTTGTTTGTCATAAAGCCAAATGCTGCCTTCTCATACTGCCACTCCCTCAGGTGAGGGAGACTGAAACAAAGGCAGACAATCTTTTTTTCAGTTTTTTTTACCCCTAAAGGAATGTCGAATATCTTTATCAAATAGGAAATGATAGTTTATTCCTGTGGCGTGCAAGTCTTTCACTTGGCTAAAGAAAAACATAAACCATGACCTTGTATGCATCTTTTTATGTGCCAGAGATGCACAGTATATTGCAGATCAGAAGTCAAACTCTAAGCAATCTGCTTCTGAAATCCTTAATGATACAAATGATACAACCAGGTTGCTGCAGTAACAGCAGTTCAAGGCTCCTCTATGCGCACGTTTACCCCTGCAGCTAAAATATAACCCGTGAGTAATGCCTCCAGCTCCATGAAGTAGTAGCAACTTTAACAATTGGAATTTCCATTACTTGTTTCCTCCCACCTTTATTTAGCTTGGGCACCGGTGGGGTTGATTTCATTCACTCCGTGGCTGTGCTCTCCCAGGCATGCAGCCGTCGCTCTCCTGAAGCCCGTTCACTGTACCGTGTCCCAGCGTGGGCTCCCAGCACGTGGGGATTGTTTCCGCCAGTGTAACACCTCCGAGGCAGTTGTGGCAGGACAGCTCTGCTCAGGCTCAGAGGCATTTGCTGGGGGTGGTGGCACTCTCCCCTGCTGTAGAGCCTGGTGCCCATCCAGCTTCCTCCCAGCTGTTCCCATCAGTCAGCTGGGAATAGCTCGGGATGGGGCGGGGCCTGGTGAGCTCTGGACAATTCTCTGCTTTGATATGTGTGGAGAAAATGTCACCCTGCTCCTGGAATATGTTTTTTGTTTAAATGTCAGTCCTTACATCAGTGACCTCATCTGACTCAGCACAGCTTCTCTCTGAAGGGAGGGAGCTATGAGCAAATCATAGATTTTGACATGGCAGGAGAATGTAGGGAAGAAGGCACACCAAGAGAAACAAAATACTGTTATCTGAGCAAACAAAAAATGAGTTTTGGAACGGTCTAACAGGCAGTTACGTAAAGCAACTAAAACCTAATCTAAACATCACAAGCCTCTGAAAAACAAGGGGACTGTCTATTATGTACACACAGTTTATTGCAACCTCAGGTTTCCCAGAAGGTGTTGCTGAGGTTTGTGCTGAGAGCTGTGATGACACTGTACCTGCTGCCCTTTTGAAAACAGGGTGGGGTTGAACCAGCCATCTGGGTGGATCACCAGCTTTCTGATTTAGAGGCTCATTGTATTGAAAGTCTGCAGAAAGTGAGACCTATGCTAAATGTCCCTAACAAATGGAGCTGTGACTACAGCATGAGCTTCTGTAGCATTTTAACTTCATTATTAAGCACAGAACTTTCTCCAGGCAGGCAGAGGGGATACAGACACAGGGGGGAAAGGACTTACTGAGGCCTGGAGAAAGAAAACTGTGGAATGTTTTTTTCTCCAAATTGCACCTGGTAGTGATAGAGCTGTGGTCCTGTGGTGTTGAAGGGGAATGTTGGCCAGGACTCTGGCATATCCTCTCCACTTTCCTCTTAAAAGTGCCAAGCTATGCTGAACATTCATGCAGACACAGACAGAAACCAAAGGAGTAGGAACAAGTGACCTTCGTTTAACGTTTCATTCAAATGACAGAGCCCCTAATGAGATTCCCACTCTGGTTTCTTAGCACACCACCCAGCCTGAAGGATCTCTCAGATCCTTTCAGATGTCCTAAACTGATAAGGGAATGGCATGTTATAGATGTGAAAGTAGGACAGAAGCACATAGTGTTTGATTAAACAGCATCTCTGTTTCTTAATTCTTAGCTCTGTTCAGCTTGCTGTGCAGTTTTATTCTGTTCTGGATTTCGTTTCCCCCCCCCTTTTTTTAAGCTTTTTTTTCTATGAATGACTGAAGGTTTAGGTATCAGAAGGTAACATGCACAGAATTCACAGTCCATAAAACTGTAACTTTTCTTCTAATACCTGTTTAGGTGATACTGTCTTTACTAGTGAAGCCATGACTTGCTATGTTTATCTTACTCCTGGTAAAGAGTTCTGTTCTCCTGAACCCTTTAAATGGAGCCAAGAAAGGGCACTAAACCAGCAGTCAGTTCTTAGGAAAAGGAAAGAAATACTGCAATGAGAATTTATCTTCAAACTTGGGTGTACATGTGACTTTCTAAAAAAAAAAAAAAATTCAGTACTAGATAAACTGGCAGGCCTGGAAACTCTGCCATTTGAAGTCCAACAAGTCAGTTTTGTCTCTCCTCAAAGTCATCATCCAAACATCACTGGTTCTGGACTCATAGAGGACAGGTTATAAATCCTCTTGATGTAAATCAATACCTTAGAGGTATTTGTGAGACATCAAAAGCCCATCTTCTTCTCAGGCTGTGGCTTGCTATTTGCTTTAGTTTTGATTTGGGCCAGTTCTGCTGGCTTGGGGTAACTTCCATTTAAATCCATGTGAAATGCTGTGGTTTAATGTGGATCTCTGGAGAAAAGATATAATGATATGGTTACATGGTTTAGTCTATGCAGAGATTAATTATTCCCTTGTACAAATGGCTTTTCTGGCACTGTGAATACTAAACAGACACTATTGCTTCATGATTTTGAAAACTATTGACCATTTCCTCAGATAAAGACTGAGTTCCTGGTAGTGTTTGCTCCCTGCCATTTCACCACCAGGTATTTACCATGTTTTAAGGTAGGTGCATTGGCAGAGTGACCCATTATCAACATTCAAACTGAGCTGCCTCACTCTAGTGCATTGTGTGGTTTTGGTTGTCTTTTGGATCATCAGGGTAGAACTCATGCTTTCCCCCCCACACACCTTAACATAATGGCAATTTTTTTCTAACCGGAGGATAAAGAAGGATAAATGCTGCAGAGATACAGGAGAGGGCTCCTGGAGTTCCTGCACATATTAATGACTTGAAAGGGGAGAGCAGAAATTTTTTGTTTATATCTGTAGATCTGCCAACAGCTTCTCCCCTTCCCTCATGTCCTCTGCATTTTAGCAATTTCCAATCTAAGGCAGAAATGCTATCCAGCATTACTGAACAAGGGTTACAGTTTTATGGAAATGCCTAAGAACTGGAATATAAACTATGAAAAAATCAAGGAATAAATTAAGAAAGAGTTGGCTAACTATGTGTATTCTTAGCCTTTCATTTAAGTGGTGTGCCTTAAGAAGACTCGTATTGAAATGACGAGACAGGTATGTAGTGAAACTATGCTTTTGCCACAGAAATTAAATGCTGATTAGAAGTATCTCATGATACATCTTTCTGCATTCAGAGAGAATAAATTTTAATTTTCCCTTGAGAAAGCAAGGGCTGTGGAACCAAGAACCAAACATGAAGTTGTGGGGCTTTTTTGTGATGCTAAAACTTTACAAACTATTGCAAAGGAAGGTAAACACTTTTTTGGTGCCTTTCCTGCTACGTATTGTAAGATCTATGTAAAAAGAACTCACCTGTAGTGTATTATATGTCACAATGTAATAAACATGTGCTGAAGCAGAATTTAAAAATGGCTCTGTAGTTGTTAACAGGTTAGTGAAGAGATTTGGGTGTTTGGGATTTTAGCATTGGATTTTATTTGCTTGTTTTGTTAAAACGTGTTTTGTCCATAAAGTAACTGGGTAGGACGAGGGGCTTCAGAAGCCTAGAAAGATCTGTCCCCTTCCCTGAGGACTATATTAGATCTCTGAGTCATGAAGTCTTTGCATAGTAGGTGTCTGGTTACAAACCTTTTATGGGCCCTGCTCAGCTGGGATATCAGCATCTGCATTATAGCTCCCATCTATTCTTAGGTGGTATCAGAGCACGACTGAACAGGCAAGGCAGACAGAGAATTGCTTTCGTTACGTAAAACTCTTCCCTCTTCTCATTCTGTTGTTTTCACACTTCTCTCTGTCCACCCCATCCCTGTGTTCTGCAGTGCCTTGTTGTGGTGTGGGGAAAGCAGCACAGCATGGCTTACAGCGTGACTCTGAACGGACCTGGACCGTGGGGCTTCCGCCTGCAAGGGGGCAAGGACTTCAACATGCCCTTGACCATCTCCAGAGTAAGTGTGCAAAAAACCTTGTGGGGCTTGTTTAGGTTGGAAAATAGCAGTCAATGCACCCTCTGACTAGCAAAATACAGGATCTTTGCACCCAGGTGTGAATCAAGAGAATATAACGTGGACTTTAAATATACCTGTTCAAAGTACAACCTGGCATGGGTAATGCCTCAGGAAGACAGTTCTGGTTAGTATATTTTTATGAATGGCAATACTGTCTCTCTTAAATGAGCAGTTCTATTTTGTACAGTGTTGTCTCTTTTTCTGCTGGTAGGGGCCTCAATGATGCTGTCTATTTGAGCGGAAGGGAGAGAAGAACTATGAATGAGAATATAGATTATATTTCTAGAAAATAAACATGTGACTGCTTGTAAACTTGTGAAGTCAGGTGTTAAAACTGGACAAAGACAGGGATATGTGTCCCCTCCTGTGAGGGGGTGCAATAATTGGATAAAAATTCAATATGTCAAGCAGAAGATTCAGTAGTGCTTAAAATACAGTCTTAAATTATGCAGAAGCCTTCCATTTGCAGCTGACAAACAGCATGTGATTTAATAATTAATTACCTGGTGCATCTGTCAATTACAGATGAGTCCATTTATTTCCTAGCTGCCTTTTCTTCTTGTTCCCCTTAAAGCATTATTTTAAGGTGCTTCACTTGAGTACTCTTATGATCTGAATTAGCTCAGTTTCTTAAAAGTTTTTAACATTGGATGGTTTTCAGGAAACTTGATTTTCCCTTACCTACCTTTCTCTTATCAGATAGTGCCGTGTAACTTCTGGTAGCTCCCCTCTCTTTTTTTTTTTGTTTTTGTTTTTTTGGGGTGGTTTTTTTGTTTGTTTTTTGTTTTCTTCTTTTTGACAGTCTCAAATCTGCTCCAGAATGTTCAGATCTCTTTAGAGAAGTCTTGGTTCCTCCACAAATCACCTGCAGAAGGCTTATTTTGCAGTACAGTGACAAGAGAGGTTACTTACATAACAGTGTTTAAAAGGAATACCAGAATGATTTAATCAGACAAACAAGGGGAATGCAAACAAAAGGTCTGCTCCACTGGAAAAAAAAAAAAAAGAAAAAAAAAAAAGCCACCTACACCACTTTTAAAAACTGTATTGGGTTTTTTTCATAATGAAAAAACACAGTCTGTTAAGTTGTGGGTACAAAATTGGTATCTCTGCAACAATTGTGATTCAGAGTCAATCTGTGAGCTTCTGAAATCTTAACTCTGCTTTTTCATATTCATCCTGTGAAGCTTTGTATCATTTGATCTCCCTTGTTCTTATGCACATTAGCCCTTTCTCAGAAGATAGAGCTGCATTTACCTTTATTATTAAGGCCTATGATGATGAGAGGAACTTTTCAGAACTCCTTTTGCAGAAACAGTGCAGTAACTGCCAAAAAGGGTGTTTGGTCAGTATTATTAAAAGCAAGCAAATAAAAGACAACCTAAAATACCCCCTGCCCACAAAAATAAACTCACTTCATGAACTCAGATTAATTTCACTTGTAAATAGTGTTGATCTTTCTTTTCCTATCCCACCCAAGGTAAGTACAGAGAGGTGCCAACATATTTCTGCAGGCATTTTCATGACTCTTTGCAGCCTGACAGTCATACCTAGAGGCTGTCAGTTGAGCAGCAGGGCTGTGGCACTTGCACAGTGTATGACACAATCAGTAATGAAAAGCCAGTTGTTTCCCAAATAACTCATTGTCTCATATTGTAATTTATTAAAGTGTAAACTCTATGCCCAGAGGCTGTATGATTCTCCTGGGGTTTTTGAGACCATATGAGGAGCAGGAGTGAAACTACAATGGCTGAATTCCCAGAGGTGTGGAGGAATTACCTCTTCCCACAGCTGACTGCTTTTCCAGCAGCAGCAGTGTCAGAAAGCACTGCTAAATGTTTTAAACTCTTTCTCAGTGAGGCTCAGCTTTTAGCTGGGACTATTGATTTGGGATGGGACTGGATTTGTATCCTGCCTTATGAGGGGAATGAACATACAAGAATGAACACAGCCACTTTCAGGGCAAGCTGGGATAGTAATGCCTGATGGTTGTGATGTTTTTAATTGGAACACTGTGTAATACATGGCTTTTGATGGTAATAGTGTATATTTTTCTTTAGCATCTTTCACGTAAATATGTCTCCAAACAGATCCGATATTCTCCTTAATCAGAAATTTGCAGTCATAAGGGAGTTGAGGTGTGAACTTAGCCATAATTGCAATCTTATCATGGGGGAAAAGGAAATCTGTACTTACATTCTCAAGATATTCTTGGGGGGCAATGAAGGGGAAGATAACTGGGAGGAAAATCCCTTTCTTGGAAGAGGCACACAGCTTTAAATGTTGCTAGTGGATGCTGTCCACTTATCTATGGACTGGTTTTGATCCACAGTTACCCTGAGATATGACTTTCTATGTGCAAGATGAGTCCTAAACCCCAAACACTTCAAATTAAAGGGTCTTGTAATTGCTTTTACTCCCAGATGTGCCACGGCCCTTTTGCCTGTGTAGGTGCAGGGTCCCTCTCTGTGTGCAGACAGGGTGTGCATGCAGACATGCTCATTACACTCCACCTGCCCCCAAGCAATTAGCCTGGCTGTGGGTGGGCCACAGAAAACAAAAAGGATCATCCTTTTTCAGGAAAGCTCTGTGCTCTTCTGTCATGCTGCAAGAGAGTTGCTTCTGAGCTCCTGAGGAAGATGATGGCAACAGTTGAACACACTGGGATGGTTCATCCCATCTACTGTATTATGCCAACATGTTTCCAAGGGCCTTCCCAAAAGTGGGTGCTAATGTTATGCCATAATGAAACTGGCCCATGCACAGTCATAAAGTGGGCACCCTGGACTTGGAACTAGAGCTGTGGTTTAGCTGGCTGTTCACCTGCACTCTGTAAGCCAGCCCTATACAATTCCCACCCCTCTTGCACTTTACCTGAGGACCAGGAGAGAAATCCTGAAGGTCTTTGAAGCCTAGTGATGAAAGCACAATACAAGATTGTGGCATTGCTAATGCTCCTGCTCAGGAAAAATGCTCTTAAAGCAGTGGACAAGGAAGGGAATTACTCGGAGCTGTTTGGCACAACAGTTCACTTTAAAAGGGAATCTTTAAAGTAGTGTCTGAGATGCTGTATTTTCTTGCCTTCAGGTAGGTCCAGGTGATCAGCTCATTGCTGAATAGTCAACAGCATAAGACACAGGACTCACAGTCAGTCAGCTGGGTGACAGGTGAAGATGTGTTCCTCTGAAATGGATTGTTCTGCTTATGTGTTCTTTATCTAAAAATAAATGCCTGACTAACATAGTGGGTGGGGACAAGAAAAGAGGAGATAAAACAAGTAGGGAAGAGTTAAGGCCATTCTGAAGCTTTTACACTCCTTTAACCATGGCATTGGAAAATAATCTGTGAAGATTTTAAGACTATTATTTCAGTCCCCACCCTGCATACCATCCTACCCTCTAGAAAAATCCTGTGCTAAGATGTCAAATTCTGTCATGAGATGTCATGGGCAGGTAGCAGAGGTAGGAAAACAGTATTGACAGACTTTTAGCAAAGCTGAGCATCTGTCAGCCCCGCTGAAACGAATGAGACTTGCGGGTTGTTGGCAAAGCTGAGCTGTCACCAGTGGCATGATCACACACACAAATCTGGTCTTTCCAAACTGACGTGGGCAGCAAAGCCGTTTATTTTCTCCTACTGCTTGCATGGACTGTCTGGAAGCAAGCAGAATTCATTAATTTTACAGACCTAATCCTCTCTAAGAAGGCTTTTGGACATAGTTAATTATCTAAGTGCTCTGTTGCCATGTTACCTAAGATGGTACAATTGTACATGGTCAGATGCAATAGCAGAACCTCTCCACGTGTTTCTGAATGTTTATTGCTGAACAGTTAATTTTCTAGTGGGACAGACTGGCTTGCAGGGGATGCAATGAGCTGAAAGGTGTGCAGGAACTATCATCACCTGAGGTAATGGAAATATTATCTAGAACACTGTGGTAACTCATGACTGGTATATTCTTTTTGTGGTTATCCATAGTTTTGTATTTCCTAGTAGAGAGGTTTTTTAGTTGCTTGGGTTCCAAATCAAAAGCCAGAGCCTGAAGCGGAAGGAGATAATGTTTAAACAAAACAAAAGCATTCAAGAACTATTTTTCTTTATTTGATTAAGGGAGTAAAAAGCTGAAAGATGATGATGATGTAAGCACAATGAGGGGAAACAGCAAACACTACTATGAAAAAAATTGAAGTAGCTGATCTGTATGCTTATTCTGATACAAGCAGCCTGAAACTGCTCTTTGAGGCTGGGGGAAACCCCTGGTCTAGCATTTTGCAGTCTGTCTCTGCAGGAGCAGGAAGGTTTTTGTCACAGTTGTTAGGCTCTTTCCTTTCATCAGCATCCCTTCCTGATTGCTTCCTGTCCCTCCTCCACTCCCTAGCATACATATGTCAGCCTCTGGCTGTGACTGCCTTTGCTTTAGAGGAGCTGTGTGAGAGTACTCATTTCCTGGAGGCTATTGCATATCAGTGCCTTACAACAGACAAGTGATGGGGGAAGGCAGTCCCTCTATTTTTTTTTTTCTATTCTTGAAAGCAGGGAAACCTCAAATGATCTGGGTCAGGCTCTGTGCATTCTGCAACTGTCATTTGAATGGCCATGTGGTGCTGTACATAAATTATAATAAGAATGCAGTTTACCTCTATTGACTGAACTGAAGCAATTTAACAAGTTCACTTGAAATGCTGATCCCACATCACCTCTGGTGAATCCAGCTGCTGAGCAGTTGTCCTGCAGCTACATCTGCAACTTTGAGAGGTGTTTTTTTCATCTCCAAACAGGAAGTCCTTCACAATACCAAAAGCCACAGATTATTGTTTATAATTGTTGATATTCTACTAAACTAACAGGTAAGTCTCATGTCCTCTGAAAGTCTTCCTCTTTAACTACTATGCAGTAGAGAGGTTTCTTTTTTTCCCCCAAAGTTCAAATGACTGAGTCAACTTCTGAGAAGGGAGTGGGCCATTTAATATAATGACTGTCTTATATCTAGATAAACTGTAGTAATTTCTTATGCCTGAGCAGTCACATTCTTCCAATCTTGTTACAGTTTAACTCAAAATAGTTCCTTGTGAGAGGAAAATTAAATACTTCCAGGCTGGCTTTTAAGAACACTTCAAAACTTTCCTATCTCTTTTTTGATAAACCAACTATTCTGGAGGCATCAGCATTTTAATTTGTAGATCACTTCTTGAGCAACAATCACCCTATCTGCAGTTACAGCATTCTGAATTCTGTTGCATCCAACCATTTGTTATATGTGCAGATGTGTCAGTACCATGAGAGTTCTAGTTGCTTTAGGTGATGTGTTTGCTTTCAAACTAATTTACAAGCCAATTCTTGTGTGTTTACAGCTACAGTTATCAGAAGTTATTGTATTTCTGGGAGCCCAAACCCTACAAGTAACTCCTCAGCCTCCTGATTTGGTATTGTTTATTTGAGACGTTCCAGGAGTCAGCATCTGTACTATAAATGGCAGATCAGTATACAGGGCATTTGTATGCTAAGATTGCATGTCTAATCAAACACAACAAGATAGCTTTCAGGAAGGATGTGGAGCTAACTACAGCTTTTGGTCAAATGATTTCTCTTTTAAATCAAGTATGTACTTGGAACAGCAAGGCAGCCCCTCTTATCTGTTTGTGTGATTAAAGTAATCACTAAATACTAACTCCACTGCTGAAGGTCAGGGTATATAAGGAGTATTATGTACTCTGCACAGTGTCTGTGCAAAAATCATCTGTTTAAGGTTGTGTTCTGCAATTCTATCCTTGTTTTGAATTTCAGGAGAAACATTTAGCCCTGTTAGAATATAGGCCAGATTAATATGAGTAATGGCCTGTAGTAGCTGAGGTACTTCTTAAATGATGTTACATCATCAAACCTGCTGCTCTGGCTGCTCTGACATGTAATACATAACCTGTGGTTGAAGCCTTTTCGTTATTTCACCTGCTAAATGTAGCTCTTTTCTTTGGGGTGTGATTGTATCTGAGTCATCAATACTCACGTGGCATTATCCATGAAAAGAGCTCAGGATATGAAATAACAGGGCTGAATGGCAACTATAATTGATTATAAGTGATTGCCAGTTATAAAGTGACTTGGCAGCTTTCTTCCCTGCAAAAGGAAGGGGAATGTAACCCTTCCTTTGACCAGGAGGCATATGGTGTTAGTTGTGAGAAACTTGGGCCCAAGATTGATAAGAAACTGAGAAGTTCACGAGTGAGGATAACAGTAGTTAGTGTAGCTTTATGGAGGAGGAGGAGCAGAAGGTTTCTTAACCTAAGGAAACAGATCCACAACTCAAATGGGTTATGTTCCTTTTTCTCTTGTTTTAACATTTAACAGTGTTCCCTAGCAACCAGATAGTCTGGTCTGACAAATTGCTCAACTTTTGGCCTAGAGTTTATTTATTGGAGAATACAGTTCATGTAGTATTTCAGGAAGTCTTCAGATTTACAGGATTATTATTAAAGTTAATAATTTTGCAGATCTTTTAGAACCAGTAAACACATCAGGAAGTAACAATTAAATTCTGAATTTAAAGCTGCTGAACTGTTAGTGCTTTATAATTAAAATGCACAATAAGCTTTTTTTCAGGTAGAACTTTTTATTAGTGTCTGATGTCTGAACTCTGTAAATGACTGTCTTAATAACACAGCAGATAACTGTCATTAGCTCCATTCTGAATGCATTATTGCTAAATGTTCTCCAGCAAGTGGAACACAAAGAGAAATTAGCTCTGCAAATATGTTAACATTAACTCTCTATTCTAGCAGCAGCAGTTCTCATCTGGTCACTCTTGTTATCTAATGAGCAGCATAAAGTGTATGTTATTTTATAACTATCTAAAATGTGGGTATTTAAAAAGAAAACAACAACTCAAACCTTGATTAGCACTGTGAAAGTATGAAAATGCTGTACAAAATGGAATGGCCTTCACCGTAATCTAGATTCCATGATGGACTTGGAGCTAGCTGAGAGCACAGTTTCATGGAGCTGATCTGTATGTAACTAGAAATTTCTGCACATAGATACCTGAGGTGCCACCATTTAAATGCCTAATATAACATTAAATGGTGTCCAATATAACAAGAGATACTGCTCTTCTTTTTTCACTGATTTTAATTGCAAAATTAGCCAGATGATCAATGTGTAGGTAAATTATTAATCCTCATTGAAGATCACGAGAAGGGGAGAGGAAGGAGGAAAATTTCTGCTGAACATGGTAAAAAATCAATTGCAACTGCAAGCCTTGAGGAAATAAATGAATTTAAAACATTGTCCGGCAATGTCAGCAGTAGTATGTTGAAATGAATAATGCTAATTGAAAAAGAATGGCTTATATACAGCATGTTAAAGAGCTGTTTCTTCTGTACCAGTGTAATTAAAGCCTTTATAAAAAGCTTACCTGAGAACAAAATCTCAGAAGAGGCTTTTTGTTACAATTGTCTATATTCCTAAATCCTAATTTGATAAAAGTAAGTTATGACATTTCATAAATGGTGTTTCATACAGAATTTCATTCTTGCTGGTACTGAGTGAGGACAAGGCCTGCTGTTCAGGCACATTGTGTTGACCCATAATTTACATTAGATATTTAAAAGCAAACAGATACCACCTGTCAGAATGTGCTACATAGCTGATGATTAAAAAAGTTTATTTTACTTAGCAGCTATCATAACCTCAGGTCCTAAAAGAAATAAAGCTTGATTATATGAAGCTGGCTCTGAAACTCAATTCAGCCTTACTGTTGGATATCCTTTGGAAACAGTTCTAAAAACTTCCATGTTTTTCAGACCAATGAAGAGTATAATATTTCTCCCAAATGTAAAGCCGTTTGTGTTCTTCTGAGAGATTTTCAGGGAAAAGGGAACCCAATAAATAGGGAGAAGAAAGTATCTGGAATGAAATATCCTGAAAAAAATGCATTTTTAGCTTACGAATGGCTCCAGATGACATCTTGAATGGGCTTCATACAAGGTGACTCCTCTTTCTATTAGTGGTGGCTAGAAGCCATTTTCCCAAAAAGTCAATGAGATCTTGCTCTTCTTTTAGGAAGATCTAATGGGTCAAATGTCTTAACGGCATGCAAATCCCCTGACAAGGGTAGAGTTACTTTCTGCACCTCCCACATGCGTGGCTGGTGTTGTGATCATCTGTGCCACAGGTGTTCAGTGCCTGGACACTGCATAAATAGGTTTTAACCTTTCTCCAAAATCCTTCAAAATAAACTTGATTTGTGGCAATGGCAGCTGAGGATTAGGAGGAACACAGCCTTTCATATGTTCCCACCATACTCCCACCTTTCCCTTGCTCAGAGTCCAAATTCCAGCCACTGGACTATTTTGGCCCCCTTGCCTCTCTTGCTTAGCCATACAGATATAACCACTTATTATTATTAAAAGTAACAGGCTTAATGACACATGCTTACTATAAACAACTGATGGGTTCTCAGTTTAAAGCCAGCATTAGTGACAATTAGTCTTTGTGGCGTGAATAAAAATATTTGTAGTGCATTGTAGTACTTACTATACCTGGTTAGGGTGCCACGTACACTCTTGAGAAGCCTCTGTGGGACTCTCATGCTATATTTAAAGCATCCTGTAACTTAGGAAGCTATTTTGAATTGGAAGCTATGCTACATTTACCTCAAGCTTCTGGAATGGGACATCGTATCCAAAACTCCAAAAATACTACGTGTAACCCCAGATTCCGGTACCTAGTGCCAAATTGGAATGCTCTGGTATTAGGATGAATTTGGGTTGTCTTTTCTTGATCCTGAGGGCCACTGGGACCGTCCTGCTCTATTTGAGAATGTCAGCATTCTCTCCTTACCTAGTCATAGCTGGTTCAAAAATGGCCAAGGGCAGTTGGTACTATGTCAGGTGTTTAAAAAGCAAATAGGCAGCCAAAACAAGATGTTCTTTTTCATCAGCATTGGCTAAGGTTAACTGTTGTAGGAAATAAATGGATAGTCTTTCTGCTAATTTTTTTTGACAGGAATTGCAAAATACAAGTACCTTCCCAACCTACTGTCACAACTGCTTTCCTGTCTAAAAGATTCTTATCTCACTTGTTTGCTTAAATTATCTAACAAATTATTCAAGATAAAATCCTTTTGTCAACTGCATGGGGTGGGATGGGTCAGGATCTCTCTATTAAATGTGTGCTTTGCTTTCTTGATGACAAGAAGTGGTCAGCAATCTGTAAGCATCATAGACTGTGTGAAAAACAAACCAAACCTATTTGAACAGTAATCTTTTCTCAGTTTAATTGCCTGCTGCTTGGTACTGCTTCTTTTCAGTGCAACACTTCTCAAAATGCAGTGTGTGCTGTTTTGGCACATAGTTGTCTCAGGATGAGTGTGCAGAGCTGTGGGTAGCAGAGTGTTGACACCTGACAGGAAGAGGGAGCAGATTATTGGGGTGCCAGAATTGTTTGGCTGTTTCCCCTCTTCTGAGGGGGGCACTGTCCCACCCCTGAGCCCTGTGTGCCCTGGTTGCAGCAGTCAGCTGCAGGACAAGTACTGACACTGCCGTGCTCATGGGGGAGACCTCTAACGTTGGCTCTTGGCTTTCCTCCTCGCTCCATGTGGGATGGTTCTCTGCTGTCTCCTCCTTCCATATGCCTGGGATGTGGCCTTCCTCCCCTGCCTGCCTTCCCTTGCACTACTCCCACACATTCTATCTCACCAAAGTCTGCTATCCTTTCTTTGCTCCCGGCTTTCCATGATGTTCAGATTAAGTGCACTGAGGGTGGAGGAGCAAAGAGATGAAGACAGCGTTTGGAAAGTGAAATTTAGACCCTTCTACAAGGTGTTAAAATTTCTTGTAGAACAGTAAAGGGAAAGGAAGAATATGCAGGTTGTACATGTAGATGTGCAGGAAGGAGCTGGCTAAATATGGGACCTCATGGAAGTTCATAACTGCTCTGTGTGGAGCTGTGGAGTTTCCTGTTTCTCTGATTACATGTGTTGCTGTATTAAATAGTCTTCTTTAGCCTGGGTTGAGGAACTCATGCTGCAACTAATATCAATATAAATTCTGTGTTGAGAATATCTGCTCTGAGCATTCCTGGAAGATACTTTCTTCCCTTTACAGTCACACATCTTATAGTCCACAAAAGGATGCTTTTGTACTGCTCATCAGTAATTCTCTTTTCCTATGTATCTGTGCTTAAGTTTCTGTAGAGCTTTGCTTCCTCACCCTGCAAAATATAATTTTAGAATGTAATCTCCAACTTCAAAATATGCTGAACATAGTAAGACGTATTACTTCTTTTTCAAAAAAAAAAAAAATAAAAATACAAGCAGATATTGATTATGAGCAAGTTCTTCATGGCAAAACATGGGAATATGTGCATCATTTCCAAGCCCACGTTGTATCTTCTGAGGCTAACATCACTTACTTGATTAAATTTCTAGAAAACATTCTTTAGATGACCTAAAGAAATAGACAAGTGGATAAAAGAGTTTTTAAAAAAATTCCACCCTGTGGAGTAACAGAAAAAATAGGCTTTTGTGGAAAATGTGCCTTGTGAAGATGTGTGTGTGTGTCCTAGATGGCAATGGAGAGAGCCCCAGTGACTCACATCAAAAAGTCTGGATCTTCAATTCATATAGATCTAGTATTCTTTTTTTTATACAACATGATTCTGTGTTTTTTAGCTTTGGGAATCAGAGGTGAATAAAGTGGAGGGGGGGTGGGAGCAGAATAAACCTGTAAGATCTAGAGAATTTGTGAATTAATTCCGTTTTAATTTCAAATCAGTTTTATCTCGACCTAATTCTAATTCCTTTTCTAGGAAGGATGAGATGTCTAAGGATTGATGATTTGCATGAACAGGGTTGCTCTCTGGAAGAATGTGAAGTGGGTTTGGTTTTTTCCCGAGTGTGTGACTTGCCATGGAGGTTATCCCAGCTTGTGGGAACATTCCTGGCCTAAAAAAAAAGTGATCATCACTTCCACAATATTGAAGACATATTTGCAGTATGATTGACAAGATGAGGAGGTGGTATATAATTTCTTGGCATGTCAAGGGACTGGCAGCGAATGAAACCAAAACTAGAACTTAGCTGCTTTATTTATCCCTTGAACAGATGCAGTGCAAGCAGCTGCAGTAAGATCTTTTATACATTCCACCCACAATTCCCTGGAGTTCATGTGTCCTAAAGACAACCTGGAAAAGGAGGCAGGACATTCTCTTGTACAGTATTATATTTTATAAGTACAGTGTGAGATGCTGATCCTTCTCATGGGGAAAGAATTCCAAGCTGGATCTGAGTTTCATGCCATTTGATGATATGAGTAGATGTCTTTTGCCACTCAGAGTGTTTAGCTCAAACACTTAATTTGGGCTCTAACCTTTTTGGTTTATTAAAAGTCTTTATAGACCAGGAAACAGCATAAATAAGTAGTTTTATTGTAATTTAACACTTATTTGCCTTATTAACTGGACATTTGTTTAGTTGTATCTGAGGAAAGCATCACTAAGAGGACTGGTAAACAATACTGCTTGTTTTGTCTCCATTAGGTCTTGATCCTCCTCCACTGGTTTTGCAGAGATTGGATTGGGTTCCCATATTGAATGCACCCCCAAGCTCAGGAGACCAGGGAAGAGCCCTTGCCATGTAGTTGATTGTTTGGCCTCTTTGTTCAATGTGTGGATAAAGGGTTTAGGTATAAACTTTCCTTGTTGGCACTTAATTTTAGAACATCCACAGTGAATGTTCTGGCCTGGATGCCACAAGGCTTTAGTTTTAATCTTCCCATAAAGTATCTGCTCTCGGCTACTGTCTGAGGAGAGACTATCTGGCCCATATATCCACACTAGGGTGAGGCTGCCCTGGGATATACTAATACTGTAAAAAGATATTTAGAAAATACTCTCTAAAATATTGTCTTTTTTCCACAGCAGAGAACCCAATTTTAAAGTAGCAAAATATGGATCAGGAACTATTGAAAAAAGCCCCTAAGTTGCCAAAGTCATTCTGAAAATAGAGGGTACGTGCCATCCTCTGAAGCTGTTCATACCTTCCCACCATTGCAGCAACGACATTGATGTGATACTCAGGAAAAATTACTTTTCTCAGTGTGTCATAAGAGAAAAGCATTTTTCTGGCTCAGTTCTAACACCTTAAAATCGGTGACGGTGACCACCTTGAAATGGTGAAGTTGAAACATCTAATTGTTTAATACTTATTTGAATATTTTCATATATTTATTGAGTAAAGCCACAATATTAAAAGCTCCAAATCCATAGTCTTTTAAAAAATAAATTAAAAGCATGTTTGTTTAGAAAGATACCAAATCCTGAGAAGAGATGAAAAATGCAGTGACTTGCAATGTCCATAATACATTTTTAGTTGAACTTAGTTTTTCATTTTTGGTTGGAATGCAAGAAGTGTTCTCCCCATTTTCCCTCCTGAGTGGGATTTTCCCTCACTGCCTGTGACTTGTGTATTTATTTTTGGATACAAATGGCCTATGGAAAAATCTCTCCTGCTTATTTTTTGAGTACACCTGTGATGAACAGGTACTCTTGATTATATATATGCATATAATAATATATGTAGCTTTTCTCTGTCATTTGATACACCATGACTTGCATTTTATCTAGTTTATCTTGCTTTGATACCAGAATAAGTAAAATCTAGGCTTTTTTGATGGTATCTTTTTACTTTTTGTCCAGTTTCATTCCTTTAGTATGCCAGAACATGGAGACTTGAATTTTCCTCCCAACTGTAGTGCTTTGTTTCCTTTTGCTAATGTTTTCACATGCCTCACCTATTTAGACAAAAGTTTTGATGGCTGTGGGTGTTTTCTTTTTTGGATGAATTTGCAAAACTCGTCCAGCAGGCTCAGCATTTCCAACTGAGCTTTGGGCACCAAGGACGAGCAGCCATTGGTTTGGCTGTGCCTTTTGACACTTTCTTCCTCTGTGACTTGTATCACTTTGTAGTGCAAGTAGGTTGCACCATGACAGCCCTCAATTGACTTAGATAACACAACAGACAGAGTGCCATGGCCTCATGTTTAAGGAGAGCTGCCTATAGGCTGCACTTAAAAATTAATAATATGAATTTTAACCTCTGCTTAGCTTTGAAATACATCTTTTACTTCCTGTAATTGTTGACTTTTTTTGAAGTGTCTTGTCTTTTTCTTTTCTGTTCTTACCTCTGACACATTCATCATCTGTTTTTTATAGCTAATTTTCATTGCAAAGACTAGTGAGAGAGACTAGGACAGAACTTTATTTTTTTGATTAAAATATACATTTTCCATTTTGTGAGATGAGAAGACCATGTCACAAGGTATCCTTTTTGTTGGCTTCACTCCAGCCTACTGTTATCCAGATTCTCAGTGTACATGTAACTGGTTCTATCATCTCAGTAGAAACCAAAGTAACTACAAGACTGAACAAATACTAGGAATGTAAGCACATAATTGGAGATAGTAAGGCTGTTAGGAAGCATTGTATATAAGGCTGGATATCTAGGATGCATGTGGAAATGACTGGTAATTTTTTCATTTGCCATCTCTCACTATCAAAACATTTGGCAATATTCTGCTAGGAGTGGGATGATATTTTGAGATTTAAGTTTGGATTAAGTGATGTCTAGAGAAAGGCCAGGGTCAAGTCTGGCAGGACAGAGAGCACTCTAAGCCTGTGCACTGGCATGGGACCACAGGAAAGAAGTTTGAAGTCTTGCCTGGCAATTGTCCTTCTATAACAGTCCTGTTGTTCTGATGAACACAAGATTAATCTACTGTAATTTAAACAAGGAAGCTGGAGAATAAATAGTCCTGCTTCCACTCCGGTGCTTGCTCACAATATTTACATTGGTGTTTAAAACAAACATAATTTATTTTGTGTTGCTCTATATGTTATGTTAAATACATTCTGGTGCTGGCAACAGGAAGAGACGTTCCCCAGTAGGGGTAAAAAGCCCAACAACCAAGTAAAAAATCCAAAAAGTAAATTCCTAATACTGTGAGAAATTATTGGAGCTGTAAAGAACCGAAACTATCCAAGTAATAAAAGTTTAGACAGAATATAATTAAAGAATTCTTTGGGGTTTGGATATTTCAGACTGAGTGCTAAGTTGCTGTGACATGCCCAATTCCCAATGTCAAATCTTGTCTTCTTCCCCCCCCCTTCAGTTTTATCAAAGTATGAAAGTCTTGACTGAGTGAGATGCTATTGTTGGCAAGCCTTTGATGGACACTCCTGGAATTTCATTGCAGGAGCCATGACTTCTGTTTTATCTGAAATCTCACTGGCTCTTGATGACAGACAAACTCTGTTTTTAGCATTGCACTGAAGGTCAGGCAAATGACTAGTTTCCAAATAGAGTAACTGAAGATACTGGAACAGATTTATTCCTGGTATAATTCCACTAGTTCTACGAAGTTACAGGGGAAGTATATTTGTCAAGAGAGCCTTATGAGTTGAAGGATAATACTGCTGCTCTCAATAACTTGTGGATAAAAGGAGCTTGGAAAAATACTATTTAATGTAACATTAAAATTCCTTCTGTAAGAGAAATTCTACACTTACTAAGACAAGAATAATGTTTTTAGCTGGTATAAACCAGTATAACTTCATTAAGGAGACTGACCACCATAGAATGTAGTACTTTTTCTGATATCAGAGAATGCAGCTCTAGATTTTTAATTACAGATGAGGTCGGGGTTTTCTGGGTGTGTGAATATTTTAGGGCTAATCTAGGAAAGGTAGACACTGCTTAGGCTACTTTCCTAGTGGCATTTAGGATGGTTCCATTATTTTTACAGATCTTTAATTTTGGCTACAGTTTTGGCCCACCTCAAGTCCATAAACTGACTATCAAGCGGACTGGTTAGATATTTCATTTAATTTTTGCAAGTTATCTGTGACCTTAATTCATACAGAAAGCAAAAATTGATTTTGCAGATGGGTCAAGAAAACAAAAACTAGATACTGTTGTACCATTGCTTGGGTATTAGTAAAGGAATAATCTACATCTTTATAGAATGACATTGCAAAGGCCAAAACTACTAGAACTGCTTTGTTAAAGTGGATTGGCCAGTCTAGGTTGGGCACATAAAGTCATAGATGCAGAGAGATCCTATGACTGTAAAAAGCTGTCACATTCTATGCCACTTTGTGCCTGAAGGACTAGGAGTACATTGGTTACTGACATCCTGTGACACTGGGAGTTGGCACAAACATTTAAGATTTAATTTTTTCGAAGAGGACATTGTCAAGAATGAGAAATAAACATAAACTGTGTTAACATTTTGTAAAACAGATGCAAGTACAAGCTTTACAGTTCCTTGGCAGAAATGTATCCCTTAAAGCTCAAACAGCATGTTTTAGTACTTTGGTCATACTTTCCCCAAAGGGTTACACTTCAGTGAGCTTTTCCCTTAGAGGTGTCAAAGTGTTTCTTTAATGACAGATACTCTGATGATCATGAAGTACAAAGAACTGTTGCCATCACAAGGCAGGATTTCTTCAAATTTAGCTAGCTTTGACGCTAATGCTGTACCCTGAAGGCTCCACTTTTCCAAACCATTCACAACATATGCTCTTTTTAAATCCATCAAACAATCCTGCACTCATTCTATACCCTACGTTCTAATGTCAAAGCAAATCTATGTTCTACTTGTGGCACCTGCTGTGGCACATACTTCAGCTACTTTAGGGTAGTACTAAGCATACCACCATACTTAAAGTCCTGTCAACATAGCTGTGATAAAGACCCTTTGGAAAATGTATAGCTTCACCCTAAAATAATCATTTATCATAACTCATAAGGGAGAATTAATTGGCATTTAGTACTTGTAATAATATGGATTAGTGCCCTTCATGAACAGGGCCATGTAGAAAAGTACAGGCCTCCTAGAGGTGTCCTTTCATTTTTAACAAGGCAAAACAATTTCTATTACAAATAAACTCCACTTTTAAAAACATACTTAAGATAATAAATATATTGGCAAGTGCTGTTGCACTGAATACTCTTAAGCCAGGCTTTAGCAACGTCAATCTGTATTACTAAATACTGAAAAGACTATCATAGCTTAAGTTACAAGTTTATGTTAAAAATAGATTAAACTTTTTTTCCTTTACTAACATCAACATAGTTCAAATGATGGGTTAACAAAATGCTATATTGTAATATTGCTGTCCACTATGGAAATACCTGTGCCATGGACTGATAAATTCTTTGTCTATAGCTTATGCAAAAACATACAGATCCCTCAAACTCTTTGGTGTATTAACATATTATGACTGGATTTGAGAGTATGCACTATCTACACATGGATCATGTTTCCCAGTTGATTGTTATATCCATTACATAAAGCTAGAAAGAGAAATAGAAGATGTTTTAAGAGGGAAAAAAGTTACTTTCTTAGTATTGACTCATGTTTATCTCAGAAGTTTCTGTACTCATCCTTTCTTCTCATTGAGATGTGTACAACTCTGAAATCCAGTCTCTTCTAAACCCATTATATGTTGACTTTTTTTTTTAAATGGATTTCTATGCTTCCTAGATTTGTCATGACAAGGAGTTGCCTAATTGAACTACAGATAAATGTAGATGGATACTTTTGATTCTGTGGACATTCTCCTGACTTTCTCCTACTAACATGGGCTTGTTGTCTGCATTCTGCCAAGACAGGCACTTTGAAACTTTAATTTCTGTGATTTAAGCTTATTTGTCACTCAAAAGATTGCAAAGATGATGTGTGCTTTGGGTGTTTGCCTCCTGGAGCAGAAAAGGACTCTCTGGTACAAAGAGGAAGGTGTGCTACTCATTGACTTTGCAAGATGGCAAGTTACATGTGAGTCCTGACAGCTCTTTTGTGAAGTGTTTGCTGTGGCCCCAGCCACAGTCATTAGAGAGGGGCTCCCAAATGTAAGGGTGACATGGACTTACAAGTTGTTACTTTTGATAAGAAGAGCAGGGAGGTTGGTCTTTGGGACAGAAGGAAATGGGGACAGGAGTACCAGATTGCCTGCTTTCCTTAATTTTACTTCCATAATCATAAAAGTGTAGAGGGAATAAAGAGCTTTTAGAACCTTATTGTAAATTAAAGGTATGTTTTCTAAATGTTATTTGAGAAGAAATCATTTCTATTTTGCCCGAGGTGAAAAATGAAAACTCTGATTTACCACTGCCAGGCAGTTTATGAAGGCATTTGTAGTGCAAAGCAGTTAAAAGAGATACTGAAGTGCAAAGCAGTTAAAAGAGAAACTGAAGTATTTGCATTTGCACCGAAGAGAATAAATTTGTCCAAAGTAGTGGGAAATTGGAACCATAATATTTTTGCTGTGCAAAAGCTTTATTTCTAATGTGTTGATAGGACAGAAAAATAAAATCCCAAGAGATCTCTGGTTCTCCAAAGCAAACAGGCTGGGGTCACAGGAAGAATATACACAATGGAATTAATTTTCTGCATGAGACTCCTTGAGTCATGAACTTTCACAACAGCTTGATTCACACCTTACTTGGGGAAGGTACTTGTAATGATGCTGTTTCAAAAGCTGTTAATCTTTTCATCTTAGAGCAGTTCAGTTCTTTGCCCTTCCTTCCTTAGTAAGATGTAACCACTTTTGATATTCAAACTTTCAGTTCTCCATTCTTTTTCTTTTTGCCTTTTTTCCTGATAGTTGATTATCAGTGTCCCTACTAATACAAGCACAAGACTTTCTAATTCCATGCTGATATACCACAAACAGCACACACACAGCCTTCTTATCAGTTTTTACATAAGATGGGCATGACTTCGTGTCATATCTGAGTTGCAGCCAGCAAAAGCTTAGCCTGAAAGCCTAGTGCTTTTTTTCCTCTGGATGATTGCATTGCACATTCTTACAGGGTCATGCATGTTAAAAAAGGATGAGGGGCCTCCAAAGAGATGTGACCAACACCTTATTGTCTGTGGAGCTTTTACCTCTGCACCATCACTGCAAATCTCTTCACAGAGGCTGCAACAGATGCCAGAATTACTGTCTGGACTGAAGGGCAACGTAGCATAGAGTTTGAAATGCAAGCTTTCATGGCAATTCTGTTTTTCTTTGGTATTCACACAGAGCAGCAAATGAGATGATTTTAAATGTTTTGAAGTAGAGAGTATCTTGTTCTTCTCTGACACAGCCAGAAAGTTGTAAAATAAGTTTTCTCTTCTTCTTATGTCTCAATTGCTCTGTTTTTTTCTGTTTGAATTTTTATTAGGAACTCATTTTAATGCCTGTATGATTTATTTATACGAGTCTTCTGTGTCATTTGCCCAAAATATTGCCTGATGTCTTGCTTGTCACTGTGAAACATGCTGATTCTTTATTTGTAGTGCTTATATTACCCTGCAGTACAGAGACAGGGAGGGTCTAAGCCACTTTAAGCTCAGCACTGGCCACATGTGGAAGAGGCTTCAATGCCTCACTGTTTAAACCAGAGAACTTCCTCAGATCTCTGGTGTGTCCCTTCATCAGAGAAGGCAGATAGCTAGATGAGTCTAGGTTTACTTTTACATTTTTTCTGTGTGGTTCATACATACAGCTTTAATATCAGCTACAGTTTATGCTTAACATTTTCCTCTACAGCCTTGTGAGTGTCTCCAATTTGATAATAAAATTTTGCTGGTAAAATGATATTTCCAGTTGTGACTCAATGTTAAGACTGAATAATAGGAGTCTTTTTCTAGTTCTTACTTTGGATAGCTCTTGAAGAATAGCATCATTATGAAATAATTGCTTTCCAGATATAGAATAGGAGGTTAATGTCACTGTGTGGAATAGAAATTACTTTTATTTGAATGTATACTGCACTGGCTATGACCCAGAAGACTCATTGGTATGATCTGGACTTATTAAGGAGCCCTTTTCTGAGGATTTTATGTTGGAGATACGCAGGAAATGGAAGCAGAAGATAGAGGGTGAATTTCTTTCAATCCTGACAAAAATGCAGAGGGGAGAGCCATTCAGAAGAAAATGCCTTTCACCAGCTGAGAAAAACAGATGGACATAATACATGGTACTATTTAAAATATTTCTACTAAAATTTTGGGAGCATCTTTGGATTTTATTAGGCAGTTTCATGTAAAATGCATATGCTGCTCCCATATCATATACATATGCAATCTTATAGCCTCTTCAAGGGCTGCATAATTCTATAAATAGAAGACCCATCCTAGGATAAAGAGAGACTACTAATACAGCTCTTTCTGCCCCAGGAATCTCCCCAGCTGCCAAATAATCATCCAAGCATTCTTAATTTTCATCTATTTCCACTTCCTGGTATCTGAAGTAAAAGCCTCCTGTTTGTTAAATAGGTGCATATTCACTTTGCAAAATGGTTTCTGCTGCCATTGCAGTTGTTACAGGGTTGATGTTGGTCACATCAAAGTTCCATCACTGGCAGTTTTAAATATTTTCTCTGCAAATGTGTTTAATGAGACTAAGCAATGTTACTGAACAAGATGCTGTGAAAGAGGAAAGAATGTAACAAAAAGGAAACAGATGAAAAATAAAACTAGGGAGAGTGGGAGCCGGTCATCCACTTCGTAATCTCCTGATTGAAGAGGCTTTAGAGAAACTTGGCCAAGATCAAGCTTTGACAACATATTAAAACTCCAAAACGCCTACAGATTTTGTTTGCACGTGGGTGCACAGCTCTGAAAAATGTCACTGTAAATATAACTGCCTAGAACAGAGAACTTTCCTAATTCCATCAGTCATAATTCTGGCTGAATCTGAGATTTGCATGCTGGTATTAGGGAATACATCCATCTTCTTTAAAGACATTTTTTCTTTATGCAGTCCAAAATGTCACTTTAATTTAGCCATTCAGATGCTTGCTTGATGACAAAATACAGTGATGAAGCTCATTGTCCTGCAGTTTAACTAAGTCCTCATTTGAGATCAAAGTGGAGGGTTAACTTTTTTTCTCTGTTCCTTTCAGTCCTCATTTGTATCAGGCAAATAATGGTTTTACCAGCAGCAGGAATCCTTATTAAAGTAACTGTCATATTTTCTCATCTATACAATCCATTGTTCAGCAATTCTTTTGGTGCCAGATGAAGGGAAAAAGACAAACTGGACACAGAAAGGCAGACCACCTTAGACCTTCTGAAATTCTTTCTTGGTCAAACAACAACTTTCCTGCTGCCTCTCCCAAACCAATTATTTTGACATGCTCCATTGCAGAAGTTAGTGTCTAACGCAGCCAAGGAAAACACTGCTAAGGCAAATTCTGAACTTGATTGCATTCCTTCCAAGGACTTAAATAGATGCCCTGTGAACAGTTATTCCTTAACAAAATATGCAACCAGATTATCATAATTAGCATATTTGCCCTGGATCAGGCGAGGAAAATTCCTAATTTGGACGTGCAGAGTTTAGAAACAAAGTGTGACTAGGTGTGTAGCTCATTCCAGCCTCTGCTTGCAGTGCAGAGGAAAAGTGTCTGCAGTTATCACTGAGAAATTAAAGATAAAAGCACAGCTTTGAAATGGAAGTGAAGCACTTCCTGCAGAATAATTCTGTTACTTCCCCATAAGTTGAACAGCCTGATGATCCATAACGAGCAATGCTCTGAACTGAGGATGAACGAGTATCTTAAACTAAGAATCAGGACCATATTCAGCTCTATAAAGCCTAGCTAAGTATAAAAAGCCAGCTAATTATGATTTTCACACAATTTATGCACCTAACCTTTGTTGCCTGAGAATGTCAGGCAACATTATTAGATACAAATGTCCAAGTCATTTTGGAAAATCCACACTAAGTTCCTAAACCACTGATCATGCTGCCAGACTGGTAGAAATCTTACATTCACTGTTATTTCAAAGTATAGTTAATCACTTGAAAGAAATAGGAATGTAAAGGGGAGTGAGAGTTGGAGGCGTATATGTAGACAGCAGACTTCAAGGCCCTACCTGAAACACTCCATTAAAACCTGCATGCTCTGGAAGAAAAATCCTGCCATATCTTGGTGCTGCTTACACTAATAAATGGTGAACACCAAACCTAGATGAGGAAAGAAGCAGAGTACCCAGAAAGGAATTGGCAGTAACATTCCTCCCCAAGTAAAAAGGTAAAAGTATCCCTAACCAGCAATATCAGTGTCACAGGCAGATCTGCAGGCTGTGTTTTGCAGGGGCCCTTGGGTTTGGCAGAAGGTGTTCATTCACAACTGATGGGGGCCTCTCTGTAATTAAAACAATGGAGGTTTTTGATTGAAGCCTCTGAAATGTAGTACAAAATAAAGCTGAAGAATGTATTAAGTTCCCATGGAACTGAAAGCTTTCCAGCCCTCACCTGTTGATCACCAGGGTGAGCAGCACAGAAGGTGAAAGGGTGTCCACAGCAACATGTCTGCTGGGTAGGAAATATTGATTCTCTTCCTGCCTTCATACTTTCTTTCAAGTGCCAGTTACTGATCGTAGTCTTTGCACATTGAAATCCCCCTGACACACACCTGTGCTGGGTAACTCCTTGGGGAATTCAAAACATGTAATCAGAAACAGCACTGTAAAAAATAAAAATGAAACCCCCATTAGCTTATCCAAAGATAATTGAGGCTGCTCGAACTATGCACTCTGCTGAATTAGGAATCACAAGATGACAGACTCCTGCCTTTCTCTGGAATGAGAATTCCCCAAGAACAGCTTTCCTTGTAGTTGTTGGGAATTTCTGAATCAAGTTTCAGCCCCAAACTTGGGCATAAAAATAGAAGCCGTGGTACGGTGAAGGTGAGTGGCATTGTTTGGATCTTCATTTTAAATGAAGAGCCATTTACCATAGGGAAATACTAACTAGCTGAGGTCTTTAATTTCTTAAAGCTCTTTTTAAACAACCTTCTAAATCTGCTTATGGCTTCTCAAGTTTATAGGACATTCTTGTTGAAACCTTATTTTAATACACCCTTCTTGGTGTTGTGTTTTCTTAACCTAGCAGTATTTTCAGTTGTACCTTTCAGGATGTTTAATGAAGACTTTCTGTAAATTTTCAGAACATAATCTCTTTGTCTTTTCTGCAATTTTTTTGCAAAAGATTTTTACTTCAGATTCTCCCTGGGAAATAGTGCAGGTTGGGAAGGGGAGCTGATGAAGCAGTACTCTATGAGGGAAGAAGACTGTCAGTCCAGGTTACCTTTGTGTATAGCACACCCATCTGATCTGACTTCTTTTTGACCAGAAATTAAACAAGCATTAGGAATTGAACCAAAAATTATCTTTCTCAATAAGTGATTCTTTTTCCATCTTAGTAATTTGACTTTTTTTTGAGACTGAAATAGCCTTTAGCTACAGACAGTACTAGTGTCCTACAACATTTCATTTCTATTGTTTTATTTTGCCTGTAAACAGAAAGCCTTTCTAAACTCATATAAAAGTTTGTTATTGTAGAGTTATGGAAAATACTCTAGTATTTGCAAAAAAACTGCAGAAAACCACATTTTGAAAACTTGTCAGCTTAATACTGCCATGTGCCCTGAAGCCACTGAGAGATGTGCAGGAAGATACTGCATTTATGCAACACAGGATTATAAAGTTAATTGGTGCAAAATTCAGTTAGAGGGATGCTCAATAAAACCATATATGTCACTGGCTGGTACTTTATCAAGTAAAATTGTGTGTGTGTGTTGTTATACTCTGCAAGCTTTCAGTGGGAAATCTTTGAAGATTGCTGTACTCACTACTGTAATGGGTTAAAACACCCAAAACCAGCATTGGCATCATCATGCTATCAATAAAGTTCAATCCTCTGAACCCTCCTCAAGGATGCTTTTAAAGAATTTAGAAAAACAAGATCCTTTTTTAAAATTCAGATTGTGCTGCTTCAACATAACAGTCTACAGCATAATAGGATTTCCCTTTTAGATTTGAGATTATATCATTATGTTCAGATTACTTCCTCTTAAACAAATGTGGCTCCTGTGGCTTCCTAAGGGAAGTGGCCTCTCTGTGTTCAAATGAAAAGCTAGGAAAACAAAGTTTAAGCCATTACATTTCAACAGGTAAAAGAACCATCCTCAGTCTCTCTAACTTCCCCAGCTTCCTGAAGCATCCAGCAGTGTAGGTACCTGTTATATGCATCAAGATTGTATTTTACTTGCTCCATCTTTAAATTTCCAAGGTTCCTGCTGGGATACCTGGGAGAATGTCATGTTATGCACTAAATGTGACACACCATATTACAGAACAAATTGGCATTACACTTTCTTGGGGGAACTTTCCTTCTGTTCTTTTTTATTAACTTTGGTCTTGAAAAGAATTCTTCACTCTCTGAAGTTTGAAGCTTGTGCTTTTGTTTATTCCCTCACAGAGCATGGATGATTGCTATGGGTACAGAACAGTTACTCTTGTGGATAAAGCAAGTGTTTAATGAGTAATTGCTGATATTTACTGACTGGTTAATGCTGGGCCTTCCAACTGGACCAGGTTCACATTGGGCAAGACGGCCTCCTAAAACCTTAGATGCCAAAGTAATGGCACGATACCAAGTGCAGTTCCTGCAAATTTAGTTCTGATTCAACATCTCTGTCACTGTGGACATGTACTACATTTCATCTTCTTTCATGCAGATGCCTTTCTGTGTGTACTATACTGTTCTACCATCTGTAGGCAGAGCACAGAGTCGAGCACTAAGTACTTCTGGTTTAGAGGCAGGATCGCTATTTGCTGTGTCAAAATGACAGTTCATATTTTAGTGATCAGAGGAAGAATTACTCCTTTGTATTTTGGTGGCCAGAAACAAAAATAACTCCAACAAATGCACATTTAAAGAACAGTTAAATGTAAGCCTACATCAATGTAATAAGTACCCTACTTTACAAACACACAGGAGCAGAGGAATCACTTATATATCAGTCAGATCTGTGCTGGAACCTCAGGACTTGAAGTCAAAGCTATTTTAAGTTGCTTAATATCATGAAGTGGTTGCAGGCCACTAACTGCCAAACTAAAACTCTCAGTATTGTCTCAAATGTCCTTTTAGTCAGACCTTATTGTTGCTGAACCAATCAAAAGCCCTTCAAATATACATCATTGTGGTCTTAGTTACATACTATGAGATGCATTAAGCAGAATGAACTTGAAAAAATAAAATCTTACCATAGTGGCCATTAGGAACACACAGAAACCCCTCAGTTTATTGCTAATGCTTGTAGGGGGAGACAAGACAGATTGTGTTTCTGTGAGCAGGTCAAAAAACTGCAGAGAATGTAGGATTCAAGAAGATGATAATTGTGAATATGTAAAAGGCAATATTGCTAACTGAGATCTGTCTACTTGAAACACAAAGAAACATCCCACCTTCTACAACTTCCTTGAAATGAATTTAGATTTGGAAAAGAGAAGCAGAGAAGAGGATGGGGAACCTTTGAAGAAACTTGGCAGTCATGATCCTGCAAACACTTGGAAGCTGAGTGTCTGTTTGCTGCAGGGGGTGTCCTGTACAAGTTGACAGAACTCACACATGGGGGCTGCCAGCATACTGAGGATCAGTGCCTCCCTTTTATTCTCAGTTTTGGTTTGCATTCAGGTTCATAAACTCTTTGATACCAAATAAGAACTTTGTCACTTGTTCCTTAAAACCTGTTGTTGTAACAAAACAATCCACATTTATTATTGTGTGACTCACCTCTCTGCTTTCATTTCATTTCCATGAGATGCACAGCACACACTACCTTGGCACAGTACGTGATGCTAACTGAGAACAGACTGAATAGATGTAACAGCTATCTTTAGATAAAGACTGGGAGAAGAGATATTACTATTAGTCATACCATGCAAGATTTAAAGAGCTGCTTAACCTTCTAGTAACGCCAACACATCCTATTAAAAAGCCACATCCACACTTTTACTATCATCTGTATCACTGTTGTACATAGAGTACTCCTGCTTCTAACAAGCTAAGCTGCAAAGTCCACAATATTTCCTTTTTTTTTATTTTTTAACAAGAGATTGAAATTTTTTCAATCAGATAATGTGGGAGTGGGGCAGGGAATGAAATGATCTTCCAACTAGGAACAGGAGTATTCACACTGACTCTCAAAAAATCCCCCAAAGCCTTGCCTAGGGCAATCCCCTAAGCACTGCCTATATGCTTCCTTTCATTTCCCAGCTGAAAATCTTTTACATTTGGTTTATTTTCATCACCTGTGTCTCATTAGCTTGGCAGGAAGGGCTATCTGTCTGCTTCCTTGAAGAGCCTATATATTGTGCATGAAAAGCAGTGTTGTGGGGGTTTTATGTGACAGTGGGATTTTTTGTGTTAATCAAGGCTGCATCATTCCAGTATGGCCTGGCACACTCGAGGTTGAGGTAAGCCACATAGCTGGAATGTTGGAGTATGGATTTTGGCACAGGGTGTCCTGAATCCTAAGTGCTTGACTGGCCATCTCACAAAATCTCTGTGCTACTGTGGCTCCTGTTACCCAAGAGAGGTAGATTAGAGCTATTTTGGGTGTTCTCACATGTATTGTAATCTCCCTTCCTAGCTACAGATGAAGCAGAGCCTGAGAGGCCACTTCAGAGTGTCTTTGCAGCTTGCCAGCTCAGCTCTGTTTAGTATAAATGGAAGCTCTTCAAGGTGTCAGTGGCATGTTTTGCAGATGCCATGAGTGTTCATTTAAGGCAGGTTTCATTGTCTCATTAAAGCAAACCAACAAAAAACAGAAAGGAAAAAAAAGCCAGTAAAGCCCAATAGTGAATTTAAAACGATGAGACATGTTGTTCAGGCAAATGGTAGCTACAGAAAGGGAGTTTTCTTTAGGTTTGGTTAGTGGTACATACAAGGACTTTAGTTTCAGGTTTCCTACAGTCCTGTCTTTACATTTAATCGTGCTTGCTCAGCTCTCTCATCTAACACAGAAAGCTATAAAAGCCATGATCAAAAGATAGTGGGGTGTTTGCCCTATGGTGGAGGTTATCTAGGCTGTTTCTTTCCTTGATTCTGTTTTATGCCTTCTGACAATGTGTCGAATGAAACAGTGGATTTCTGCCTGATGACTTATCCCTGTAGGTTTTATTCATTTTTCTTTGCTGTTTTTTCTAGTCCATAATTGACTTCTGTTTTCTAAGAAAACCCATGATTTTCCCTTTGAAGCTGTTACACATTTATTGTGGGGACAGGGTGAAAAGTGACTCATTTAGGAAAAAATAATATAAATTTCCTCTATTGACTTGTTCACAATGGGAGAGGAACTGATGTCTCCAGTCCAGAGATAACTACTTGGATTCATATGGACATTCAGTAACTGTTCTGCAGTGGGGTTTCAAAGCAGGTCTCTCTGTTCAGTAGTTCATGCTCCCATGCATAAAGTGAGGAAGTTTTGCAGCCACTCTCGGGCACTGAGAGCCTCAGGGCTCACAAAGACTGCAAAGACTTGTTGGAAGCATCTGTGCAAAAAAACACTTGCATAAATAAAATGGAGAGAGATTTAAATGCTGTTTTCTCAATAAAGGAAGCATACAGTATTTTCTAGTGATCCTTAGTCTCTGTCCAGTCCTTTTCTTGTAAGAGCATATTACAGACTATGGTCGCTGGTAGTTTATGTCATGTCTCTGAATTTTTGATTATGGAAAGGAACATTCTCTTTAAATAATTTCTTTTATTCCAGAGATCTTGAAGAGGAGAGGGTGTTTGTTCCCTGTGCTTTTGCCTATTCTAGTGCTAGTGAATATTTGATTCTCTGAAATGTTTTTCTTAAATGAGAAGCAGAAAATATAAGTTGTTGATTTTAGGGTTGAGGTCAGGCATAGCTGAAGTCCTGGACAAAGAAGAGGCCCTGGCTAATGCTGCAGGCTACCATATTAACATCTTCTCAGTTGTATAGGCCTTCCTTTGTATTTCTGTGTGCCTTGTAAACCAGCAGTCCCTTGGGGGTAGGAAGGCTGTGTCCATCCATCTGTTTATACAGGCATTCTCGTTAGTATTTTAGCACTCATCCACTCAAATGCTGCCTGATCCCTATCTCTCCCCCACTTGGAGTGGAGCTAAGAGGCCTTGGATGGGAACATGTGCAGTTCTCAAGGTGGTACAGCAGCTGCACTTTGTACACTGCCTCCCAGAGCTCTGGCTAAGTCGTATTTACTCTGAACCCAGTGCAGACGTACTTTTTTAGGGCACAGCTGTCACTGCGGTGCTATATATTCACCCAGAATACAGAGCTGCTCACAGCAGAGAGTAGTAAGAATTCTCTGTGGTGCATTGAATGTAACATGTGATACTTCCAGCCTGCCCACTTGCTTTAAGCCAGGGATATTGGAAGTCAGATGTCTGCCTCGTAGGAAACGTGTGAGGGCTGAAAAATCCCATCTCTGAAGCAGCACATGTTCCTCTGCTTTTCTGAGAGGCGTGAAAGATGCTTGCCTTTTCAATATGAAGTCTGTGCTTGGGCTTGAGGCACTGAAGAAACACTATTAAAATTAGATCTGTCGGTGGTACCTTGGCTTGGATTTTGTAAATCAGTTGACAGAACTGGCCGTGCCTTGAATCTCTGGTGAACTCTGTAGCCTTAAATAAAGGCATTTGCAGCACCCAGCTACTGAAAGCTCTGTTGTAATCCACAGCAAGTAAGCTAAGACTATTACAAAGGTTTTCTGAAATAGTCTAGATTTTTTAAGAAAAAAGATGGTGGTCAAATTGAAAAATGCATATTTGGCCTAGAGAGTTATATGTTTCTCTCTGTTACCTGTGTTCATAGAAGAGAGGCTGAGATGAGAGCAGACTAGAACCCTACTGTCTTCTGTGTAGACAGACCTAGATTTGCATTCTAATTCCAAGGGTTAATTAACATTTGTCCTTCAAAAATATTTTTAAAAAATATTTTTAAATAGAAAATATTCCCTAAAGATTTCACAAATACACAGTGAGCTCTTCTCTGCTTGTGATTATATTTAGTAAATTTTAGTAGATCAGAGATGAATTTTCAAAGGAAAATACCAACAGATAAAAGATAAACACTTTGCATTCCATTCCTTTCAGCTGGATCTTTAAAAATGGGAACAAGATAGTCTTGAAAGTGCCTTGACACTTCAGATCTGGCTGCCCTATATCTCCATCTGTACGCTGGTATTTTGTCCCCAACAATTACTGACTGTTCTCAATGTCTGCTGTTAATGCATGCTGTGGCTTCTCTTGAAACTCTCTCAGAGATGCCTCTCAGCTTGTAACTAAAATAGGTATAATTTTGTACTTCAGTTTTTGAATGTTTTATACAGATTCTGCATCCAGTCCTTAATAGTGCCTTCTATATAAAGCTCTACAGGACCAAACAATCTAGCATGCTTTTAGACAGTGGAAATACTGGGGGGGAAAGTAACTCTTTCCTGATACTTATTATTTTTCTGAATTACTGATACAATAAATTAGGTCCATCTTTTATATTTGTGAGTCTTGCTGTCTATGAAGTTAGGATAAGCTGAATTTAAGCCCAGAATTTGCTACCATTAATCTTAGTTGGAGAAATGACTGCAAATCCCCTCTTTTACTTTTCAAATATAAGAACAATGGCTGGTAAGCCAAGATTGAGATCTTTTCCTTGTCTCTCACAGTATGGTTCTCCTGGACCTCTTTGCCTCAGAAAGGGTGTTGCAATGGCTATAGTTATAAATTCATATAAATCACAAATTCAAAATCACTCAGGACTTTTGTTCAAGAGATTCTTCTGATTGAATGTATTTTTTTCATTTAGGTAGTGTTTTCCAGAAGTGTTATGCAGAAAATATCCCACTATAGTAGGTGAAATCAGGTCAGTAGTTATAACCATCCACTCCCTCTAAATTAACTGTAATTCTAGGACAGTTGTATCTTTAAGCTGTATCTTTAAGATATAACATTTTGGGCTGCTAAAAGCAGAAGTCAGAGAAAGTGAGAGGAAGTCCGTGTGTTACAGCTGTGTTAAACTAGTGCCAGATCTAGACTGGTTTATCCTTTCTGTGGAAACTCTGTTTCTCTGGGCTTATTTTGTTTGAACCATCACTGGGGAGTGGAAAGGGAAATATATGGGTTAAGTAGGAGTTGCCATATTAGGGTAGACATTTGACTTTCAGTAACTGGGTTGATGTACAAAAACCAGTCTTTGTTCTTGATGAGAGAAAGTGTGTATGTGTGTGTGGCAGGGGTGTCCCAGAATTTGGAACCAGCTGTCTGGCTACTGGAAACACCAGCATCACACAGTTAATGTTTTGTGGCAAGAACTTGCATATTTGATGAGCAAGTAAAAGGTAGAGTCTTGGAAAAGTGTTGTGTGGTGATTATTTATTAAAAAAGCTCTATCAAGCAGGCTCAAGCCTTGGTGTCTGCCTGACTGGCAAACAGTTCATGTTAATAGAGAAAAAGGATAATTTGAGAAAGATTGAAGTGTCCTACTTGATGAATTCAGGTCTTCCTGACTCAGACAAATGAGTTTGGCATTAGTTCACATTTTGCCCTTTCCTGACCTCTTATTTTATTTCAAATTCTGTTTCTTGACATATTTGGAGGACTGAGCAGGTACAAGTACATGTGGGTATGCAAATAATCTGTATTCTTTGTAGGCTTCTGGATTCTGTGTACTTGGCACAATGCAAGTCAATAAAATGCATAGAAGCTAATGTTTTTATAATAGGTTAGGAAAACAATGTTTGTAACATGAATCTCTTGTTTCTATTAATCTCTTTCTATGAGGGTGTATTAGACTATAGAATAAAACTCCATCTTTGAAACTACCACAAAATATTTCTCCCACCCCTTGATGCTCTAACACAAGAAAAATACTTTGTGGGGTGGTGCTGCCATTATCAGTCACTTCTGCTTGCATGAGAACATTATAACTGTGGCTGTCTTTCACTCAGAAAACATAGAACTCTTATTGCTTCTATCTCTAATGAAAAGGTATAAAAACTTGTCCCTTCCAGTCAGATCAGTTCTGGGATGTTATTTACAGTGCCTAGCTTGAAAGTAGTCTTTGTTTTAAGTAATGTCTGAGTAAGCAGGGAGCTGTGTTTTAGCTCCCTGATACTAAAGCTTGTGTTCTAGTAAATTGACAGCTCCCACTGTCAGGCTACACTGTAAATTAGACTGCCAGCCTCAGTACTGAACACCTTTAATGGGATGTGAAGAAAGGCTTGGGGTTTTTCCCTTCTTTTGCTTATTTTTCTTTGCCAATGAAGAGCATAAATAAGCAGTCTGGGGAATTGTTTTGGAAGGAGTTTTTCATTTTGCGTATGTACATATTTATAAGTGTTTTGAGGTCATATTAGGGAAGGGAAGTTAAGGAATTCCACTTCACACTTAGAAGTGTTTGAATTTTTGTTGGGTTTTGGTTTCCCTAAGAATTTAACTTCACAGTTTCAGCCTGGCTGAATTCACAGGGGAATTTTGGCTCATAATCAAACACATCTTTCTTTTATGTCCTCTGTACTGAAGGAACAGAATTTTTGAATGCAGCCTTTGTTGTAGTATTTCAGAAGATCCTTGGGCTTTCTTAGAAGTGAGGAATGTAAGTCAGCGAGTCTCTAAAAATAAGAGCAAAGACCTATAGCTTTTGTCCATGTGCTTCAAGTTCTGCGTGCTGAAAGCAGAGGACAGCTCCAATGTGTTCACTAAAACTTGTCTGGCTGACTGTGTGTGAAGGCTCTTCTGTTTTAGTTGGAGTTCCTCAGTGGAGTCAAGTTTCATAAGTAGCTGTGTTGGTGTCATCCATATGGAAGCTGAGACTGCTGTGTAGAGCTGAGGTCAGGGCACTGTCCATTTGGAGAAGATGCAGTTCACAAGGTACCTAGAGCTAACAAAATGTGTTACCATAGTGAATGACCAGAATTCTGAACTGTTGTGTCAGTGGTTGCATTTCTAGTTGAAGCATTCTGGCTTTTTATTTCTAGCAGTGCCAGTCTGTCTTTGGAGTGTGAGGTCCAACAGGTTGCTGAGATCATCTTGGGGATGTAGTGATCTGCCTTGGTAATGGAGCTGTACTTGTGTGTAGGTGAGGTTATCCTGTAGTTGTATGTAGGTGAGGTTATCCTATAAAGCTTGCTATAAAAGAAGCAAAGCATGTCCAAGGCCCCTCACATGCAATCATTTTCTGTCTGCTCAATTAAATGAATTAATTTGGGTAAAATGGCTTTTAGGAGGAAAAATACAATAAAATCATACATTAGGTGGTAGTTCATTAGTTTTCTGCTTCTGAGTAAAGTCTCTATATACTACTATAATATAAATAGTGATAATTATCTCCTTGAGGAAGAGAGAATAGGTAGTAAGGGAACCACTACATTGGGCTTAACCTCTCAAAATGGAAGTAATGACAAGTAGATGTTGTCCTGGACCTTTGCAGAAATGTAAGTTAACTTTGATTTGTTTAATTGCCACAAATGTTGTTGTTTCACCCATGCAATAGTAGATACAACTAGTGTTGTATCTATTAGTGTATTTATTGCTGTATGTATTCTGTATTATAATTCAGGGTGAGTTCTCCAACTGTTTTGTGTACAGAATAACTTATCCTGATGAGAACTTTTTTTGTTTTCCTGCACAGATCACCCCTGGCAGCAAGGCAGCACAGTCACAGATGAACCAGGGGGACCTTGTGGTGGCCATTGATGGAGTCAACACTGACAGCATGACCCACCTTGAGGCCCAGAACAAGATCAAATCAGCCAGCCACAACCTGAGCCTCACTCTTCAAAAGTATGTTGATATAAGTTAAAGGCTTTGCATTCCTAAGGGCATCCTATGAAACTCGTGACTGAGTTATAAGTGTTTTATCTCTGCCTGTCAGATTTATTTGAAGTGCTCATGACATAGATATGAGATGGAAAGCCAAAATCTGCTCTGATTCTCGTAGAAATTGGATGGTTGTTATGTTGGAATTTAGCCCATTGAATACAGATCCACTCAAGCTTCTGTTAAATTCAACAGTGATGTTTCTTTTGTTTATTCCCATATGGACAAGACAGTTTTGTTTGGTTCATTTATGAACCACCGTTCTAGAAATGACCAGTGAAATAAGTGTTATGGGTGCATGGGAGGAGCCTGTCATTCACAGGGAGAACAGTCCCAGCAGGCTGAGAATTTGTGCTGATGGTCTGGCACCAGAGAGTCTGAAAGTGTCCACTTTTCATCTGGCAGAAGGAGAAAGGTGTAGCCCAAGTGCAGGAAAGGGAGTCAGTAGAACATGGTGAGGGCAGGTTTTCTCATAGAGATGTGATAGAAGTTGTCTTGCCATTGAGAAAGCAGATAATAGGTCTTTTAACTTTTCCTGGTTAATGTTGCTTCCAAGGAAACTTGTTCTCAAGTCAGATAACCTTGCAAAGAGAATTTCTGTAATAAATGCATTAATATTTAAAGCTCCATAATTACAGAAGGCAAAGTAGCTGCTAATTTTATTGCATTATGGAGAAGATGATTTTTACATAGGGCAGGCAAAGACTGGTACAGAAAGAAGCTCGTAATGTGGAAGTACAAGTTAGAATATGCCAAAAAATCTCATCCAGGAATGTGCAGTAGGGCTAATCAGTATCAGGAACAGACTAATACCTAAGGGAATAAGATCTTTAGCTAAGTTTTCCAAGACAGAGCAGTGTATTCCAAAGCAAAATGTATGCCTGAATTTCCCTCATGGCTTTACCTTTTAAGTTGATCTTTAAGGGAGTGCCCCAGGTAGTGTATAAAACCAGTACAAAATGGAGAATGATGCTAACAAAACTGCAGCATATATGTTAGCTTTTGTGAAAACACTGGGTAGAGTTACATATTTCCTGGAAATGTAGAACTATATTTTCCGGAAAAGAGTTTAATTTAAAGGACTTGAGATTTTCAGTTGTTGCAGGTTTAAGATTTTCCTCAGTGTGGTCTGCCTGTTCCAGTGAATGCAGGGGAGGTAGGAGGATGCATGGAATAATTGCTGCCACCTCATATGATGTGCACATGTGCCTCATGTGTGCTTAGGGAAGATTAATGAGAAACCAAACAGTCAAAAGAAACCAGTAGCCTAATCCTAAATGTGCTGAAATGGGCATTATATCAGAAGCCAGAAGAAAACAGTCTTCCAGAGCTGTTGAGGGAAGCTGGGGCACTACCTTGATGTGTGTAGTTGAATTCTCATTTCTGTGGCCAACTCCAGCTTTTCTTTTTCTCCACTCTAGTGCATGCTAGTTTTATTATGAATATATGTAAGACAACTTTTTTATAAAGATTTACATTGTTCTGGATTATTTTGTATTTAAAAGTTAAGGAAAATCCTTTCTGATTATTTTAGAACTTCTGTCTGCTTTTCTGTTGGATCCTTGTGTTTTTACATTGAGAGAAAATGCTGCTTATTATGCTTTGGGTTGTTGTATACTTGGAATTAATTTTCCCCAATAGTGGATCTGAAAACTGGTCCAGTGTCTGCATCTATTGGCCCAGTATTTATAACTGCAATCCAAAAGCTCTCCTTCCACACAGAAGAAAAGTTTCCAAAAGTGTGACTAAAAGAAAAAAAAAGAAAACTAGTAGAAGTACCATTATTAATTGCTTTCATGCTCCATTTATTGTTTCTTCTGTTTTTTTAAGCCTTACCCTGTTTCTTGATTCCAAAACAATAGTATAGAATTCAGATAATCGAGTTATGTGGATAATGGCCAGCCAAAGAAAGCAGTAATGGAGTGTTCCACAGACTGAAATGTGCTTGCCTAGATAATAGATGTAGATGAGCTAAAAATTCATTTTGAAAAGAAGAAAAATGGTGTAAAGTAAAATGAAGTACTAGCAAGCACAGATAGGTCAGAAACGTGCTTTTTTAACAAGGGAGAGCTTTCATAGGTCATGTTTTTGCTCTGAACTTACACAATTCATGGAATCTTCTCTTCAGCTGCTTTATGGTGTGAGCTCTTAGTTCATCTTGGTGACCCATTCAACCTCTCTAGAGTTATATGGGAAAAAGCAGTGACAAGAACTAAAAAGTAATTTATTTTTTTAACAATGTTTTTTTTCTTAGATGATTAGGGGCTATTCAAAGAGTTGTGCTCAGAGGCATTAAGCTGGCTTTTGCTCTGCACAGTTCAGTATTTATACAAGCTAAAGCTTATCAGCATGTGATCTCAGCCAACTGATGTATGCATGGAACCCTATTAAAGATCCACTATCCCAAAGACTTGAACAAAAGGCATCTCCACAATATTCAGGAACTTATATTAATCTTGAAAAATCACTTTTTTACTGGACACAAATGGGTTAACTTACTTAGGGATGAAAAGATTCTGTCAATTTAGTCACCTTCCCAAAATTCACAGTGCAATATACTTTCTTCCAAAAAAAAATAATTTATAGGTATTGTATTGGTGAGACGAATAACAGTTAACATGAAAAATATGGTAACAGTGACAAGGGATAGGAACTTTCAACCAAATAAGAACAAAACAGAAGAAAGGCAGAATCTCCTGGGACTTGGTTAACAGGAACATGACTGTGCTGAGAGATCACTGTGACATTTTTAGATATGGCTTGCAGGACGAAACTGGAGTGGAGTGTTCTACTACTGTGGAAAAACAACAAGAGTTGCCATAAAGAGCACAGAGATGGAAGTGCTCACTTATTTGTATAAAAATTTGCAAACATTGGAAATCCATTCAAATGGAAAAGGCACACATGTGCATTAGGAAATTGATTGTTGTGGTAAGAAAACTTAAGCCCTAAATTGTGATGATATTGGACATTTATATGAAGTACTCACGTGGCTCTACAGAATAGGCTTCAAGGTCATGGAAGGCCTTCCCAGGCAATCTGTGGCTTGGTTTTGTTGTTGCAGCACTGGAAATTAGAAGTGAACTTGCTTGCTTAATCCAGGGAAGAAAGAGTGGAACATGAAATCTAGACATAAATGCTCCGAGATAGAAAGCTTTTTATTTTTCTAATGGTTCTTGGCTCTCAAGAGCAATGGCCTTTTCTTTTATTGATCCTGGCCACGAAGGTTTCATGAGCATTGTTTGTAACCTGACAGCTCAGACAGTGTTTGCTACTACTCACTTTTATTATCACAATTCAGTTCCTAGTGGGTTTTTTTCAGGGTGGGAAACTGTTTATTTTTTTATTTGGCTGTCAAAAAAATCTGTAGATGGTGTCAGCACTTGTGCAGGACATCAAACTGCAAGACCTCAAACGTAGAAGGGAAGTGTTAAGAGTGCCCTCTTATACTTGCCTGCCTAAACAACAAGAGTCTCTGCTTCCCTGGCTGTACTAACTTAGTTTTATTTCCAGTACTATCGGTCTGCACTGTTCAAGGCACACTAACATAGATCTTCAGTGAGTGCTAAGTGCTCAGTGCTGGCCTGGATGGAGTTCTCCGGGTTTCGCTCATGTAGATACCCCATTATGGGTTCAGGAATTTGTGGATGTTTTTTTCTGACAGCTTCCTTTCCTAAGCTCCCTGTTAAATTTGTTCTTACCACCTCACCCATGCAGTGTTTTCACATGAAACCACAAAATCAGACTGGAAGTCTCGCCAGCTATGCCAGAGGTTTGATCAGGCAGCCAGAACTTGTTAGTGGCTTGGGTGCAACACTGCATTGTCTGGTTGCCTACTTCTCCAGAGCCTGCAACATGCCTCCCCGTGCTGCTCTGGGGAAGTTAAAGGATGAAGACAGGCAAGTGTCAGTATTTGGACCATTCCTGAAGAAAGAGACCTGTTATCCAGTGATCACAGACTGGCTCTGCTTCCTTCAGTTTAGAGGACGAAATACGTCTAGGGAGTGAATTCTTTTTTGCTGAAGGAAAGAGAGCAAGAGTGAGGGAAGAAGGAAAGAAATGTCTTTGGCACAGTGCACCCAGTAGAACTCCATGAGACACAATAGTATCCAGGCAAACCAGACTGATATTCTAAAACATTAGATATATTATTCTAATTTTTCTAAAATATTAGGTACATAGGTGCAGCTTGTTCCTTAGAAATGTGCCTTCTTCCAGGTGTACTGAGCAGGGTATTGGTGCTAGTTCTTCTAGACCATGCTATGGAAGGCTGTGATCATACTCTAGAATGGCCTGGATCATGGTGGAAAAAGATATTACCTTGCTTATAGTCGTTTTGTGACCTCCTGGAGTTTAGTTCCCAATCATTTTCCAGTATCAGTTTCTAATCAGTTACTTGAGCTACACAGCTGCCCTCAGGCATTTTAATTCTGGGCCAGTCAAAGTTCATCTTTAACTGTCTGGCTGCCCCACAGATATTAGGCCACAAACTTGTTGTCCTGCAGTATTCAGTTCACAGGTGATGAAAACCAAAATGCATGCAAAATTTATTTTTATTTCATAAAAACAGGTTTCTCTTTTAAATGCACAGTAGAGAGCAGTATTATTTGTCAACGTGTTTCACTGGAGCATCCACAACATTCATTTGATCTTAAGTAATCTGATCAGCCTCCTTGGAAAGGATTCACCAAATGTACTGGCTTGGTTTTGGAAAGTGCTGTAACATGAGTGCGCCTCATTCTGCTGGCACAAACATTCCTGTGTCACTCTAAGACTCTGCTTTGGCGTCACTCTGTGCTGGAGAGGAGCAGGGGAGGTGGAGAACTTCCCTGCCTGGTGTGCTTTGACAAAACCTCCCTCTCCCAGGGCATGCCAGTGATGCTGCCATTGGCTTCCAGACAGCCACAACTGACTTCTTTTGCTGGGAAATCATGAGCTAAATAATTCTTTTCTCTACTGAAAGGCAAAGTGTCAGAGGCAAAACCATGAGACACCTACTGTAAATATTTAATAGCTTTCATTTTTTGTGCAGCACCAAAAGATGGCTGATCCTGCAGTATTCATTTCAGGCCAACTATAAATAAAGCGTGTGGTGACAGCAAACTGCAAGCAGGGGGAATTCAGTGGTTATTGTAAACTGCTTTCTTTTGTCTGAAGCTGTGAATAGCAACCAATTCTGTGCATGTTTTAGGTCTGCTGATGGGCACATTTAAATCAGAACCAGATTTAGACTGCATTTATGCTCAGAAGAATTAGAAGAGGGTATCTCTCCCAGTCTGAGAGTAAATTTGAACTATATAAACAATACTGATGAAAGCATGGTCTGAACTAGTCATCATTGGACTATTCGAAATTTTAAGCAGATTAGTACAAAAAAGGAGAGGAACTCTAATGTGGATGTGACATGATACCAGTTAGTTTGCTTAGACATGTGACTCTAGAACTTTTGAGAGTCATCTGCCTCCAATAGCCAAGGTTTCCTCCTTCCTTCTGGTGATGCTGTATGCTTAAAGTATTGAAAAAAAAGACATCTCCTAGTGAATTAAGGAGGCTACATTACTGTGAGCTGAGAGAGGTGGTCTTCCCTCTCCCCTGGTGAATTAGTGGTGAGTCCCATTGCATGCCCAGTTGCCTCTGTATGCAGGTATGAGAGGACAACAGGATTTGTTTACAAGTGTCTGGCTAACATTTGTTCAGGGCTGTGTTACTGCTTTTGAGCAGCAGCATTTACTGCTGTTAAAATTAATGAGCAGCTTTTTCCATGGAAAATGAAATAAAATATCAGTCACTGCAATAAATACAAATATATTCCTTACATGAGCAGTTTAATTGAGTGGACTGCTATTTACACTCACTGCATAAAGTATCCTTGTTAGTTTTAGAAAAGAGCCTGGAAACTGTGGATATATGCCAAGGCTTTAAAGGGCAGTGAAGTTTTCATTACAACAGGATTCTACTTAGGGATTAGAACTGTTCTCAGAGTGCCCATCACTTTTTTTTCCCCCCAAATACCAGTTTAGAGATGAGGTTAAAATTCATTATTTTATTTCTCTGAGAAATATTCTCTGGATCCCCTAAAGATAATCTCCATGGGAATTCTTTCCCATATTATATTGCACTCACCATGGAAAGGTCAAGATGGGTACCAGGGGCACATCTCACCGAAGTCAATGGGCTGACACAGCTAAATAACACATGGCAGTTGTATTCTTTCAGACAAACATTTGCTGGTTGCATTCTGCAGTGAGGAAGCAGATATGTTAGCCAAAATGTCACAGTGTATTAGATCTGGGACCTTTTCTTATTGATTAACGTTGATTAGCTTAAGCATGGTCATGGAAAGATGTAAATTACACACTTGAAGCTAATTGGAATGGATGATAAAGTATTTTTTAGAAGTGGAATGAGAAATCGTTCAATTAGGTAAAATACTAAGGCTTTACTAGATCAGTCTTGTAATACATTCTTTGCACATGTAAGGCTGTTGGTTTCCTTTGGATCTTTTTTACTGTGGTGTTTCTTACCCACCAGCCACTATAAAAGCTGTCTGGCCTCATTCTTCTTTCACGAAGTCTTAATCATTGGTGACTGGTTGTTTCTCAGAGTGAGAGCAGCGACACACCCAGGTCCATTTTGCCTGGCTTTTGGCCACCTCCTGGGGTCTGTGCTCTCCCTGGCTGCTGCTGCTGCAGCACATCAGTACTGAGCACTGGGCACAGGCTGGCACTGGGGTGTTACTGCATTAATGTAATGACAACTCCAAACAGCACTCAAATACCTCCAAAGGAGACAAAATCTTTTGACAAGTCCTGGCTACCCTTCTCGACTCAGCAGTCTGAAGACATAGAGTTATGTTTTCAGTCAAAGTCTCTCAGGTATAGGCCTTAATGGAAAGCTCACTAAAACTCAAGTGTTTTAGTGTGGAAAGTTAGAAAGTGAAGGCCTAAATGAGGCAGCCTGTAGTTAAGATCTAATTATCCATGTTTACTAATTTTTCTCTTCCATATATGCCAATTAGAAATGCTTTACAAACCATGTGACACACTGTAAGGTCCACATCCCAACAAAGAGAAATTACAGGAAAATCAGCTAAATAAATATACCTCATTAATAGCCTCAGGAAACTACCAAAAGTAATTTGTGGTCAGGATGCCTAAAGTATCCACAGCTGGGCTTTTGCTTTTAGAAAATGTTGAGTGGTAAGGGGAAAACAGAGGTTTTTCTGTGTAGTGTTAGAAATCTGTTTGGATTTGAACAACACTCGAACTCCTCTGATTGAACAGAAGGCAGTTACAAAGTCGTATGTTATTATTTTGTGAGTCATCATGTCTTTGAAGTTCACCTGCAACTTCCTGATTCTGGAGCTGGCTCTTCAGGGTAATGCTCTGCAGCAGTCCCCAGTGCTGCTCTGAAATCTGTACCTGAATGGCTTTCACCCTCAGGGGAGCTGTTAAGAAGCCAAGAGTTGCAGGGCTGCAGGGGAACCTGATGATACTGGAATGGGGTAGTCTAAGTCTCAGGTACACTATGTGTATGGGAGGGGAAAAATAATCAGAGTAAATCACTATGGTTCACTTCAGGTATTTAAATATTTGATATTCAGTTCTTCAGAATTGTCATTTATTGTGTTTATTGAAGAGAGCTGCATCACATCTCAGGACCAGGGTATGGTAGGCTACATCCAAGCACTGAACCTTTATTCAGTGTCTCTTCTGCTCCTTATTAATAATAGCTAATTCTTTGCTTTACGCTACTAGATCTTTTCATAACCCAAACACTTCTTCTGATCTTTTTCTAATTTGTATGTTTACCTTCAATAGATTTTTTAGTATCTCTCAGTAATTATAAATAATCATCTAATAATTAAATCATTAACAATAAATAATTATGCCAAACTGTAAGATTTCAAGGAAGACACAATATCTGAAGGTTATACACCATTAAGCTTTGATCCCTCTCCCATAAATTTGATTGCATTTCTGCAGTTAGCCAATTTATTATTGAGGTGAGAATAATGGCTTCTTATTTATAATCCATACCTACTTATATATTTCTGAGTATTTCAAGTACTGTGGGTTTTCTGCACTAGGCTGGAAGTACCACTTCTATTCACCTTAATGTTTCTGCTGTTATTTTAAAGCAAGCTTTGAGAGGAACACCTGATGCTTTTACCAGATCTGTAACAGCCATAGAAAACATGCAAATAAAAACTAGAAAGTAAAAAGAACTCATATGCTCTCTCCAATAGAATCCTTTTCAGCCTAGTTAAAATGTATTTTACTTGTGAATCCCATGCTATTCAAGTGGAGTTAGTATGGATAACTAGAAAAGCTGTGCAAAAGTCCTGTAATGCAATCTGAAATAAAATGTGAATTTGCTTTGGGTTAATATTAAAAATTCAGGTAGGTAGCATTGTGATGGTAATCTATGGATGAATGCTCTAAGCAAAACTAGTAATACCTTACTTAAGCTTAAAATGTAGCACCTTAGCTGTGTGAGAGATTGGGATGATGATATTCTGATGTCAGCAAGGTTGTTGCAATCACTGTATAACTGAGTGATCTATTTGGTAACTCATCATTAAAGCAAACTGACCTTCAAATTCTTATGATCTGCTTATTGTTACTTAGAAACAAAGTTATGGTTTTTATATAAAATAATGTATTTCTTCAACCGTGTTGATGGCAATACATACAAATTCAGTCCACAACAGCACAAGTTCTGTAACTGAATGAAGTTTCTCTGGGATGAATCCACATTTTTTTGTGGGTTATCTGGGTTTTTGGTAGTGATAGAGAGAGGAAAATTTTGGAAATGTTTTAGAAATAGTGCAAAGACATGAAGAAGGAGACAGAAGGAGAAATAATCTACCTGAACAAAGGTGTTCATGGAGGTTAAGTGTGGAGCTTGCTGTGCGTGTTGGGTTAGTGCCAGGCATGTGTTCAGCATCTTATAACTCTGGATGACTGTCGCACACAGGGCAGAGCTGCAGGGACACTGCCAGAGCCTCCCAGTTTGCCCACAGGTGCTGCTGGGATGGAAGAATTTTAGGGTTGGTACCAAGTTAACTAAGAGGAGAGGGAGGCATCAACAGCCAGTTAGTCCATTAGGAGGAACAGACTGGAGGGCAGAATGTGGGGCAGTTCAAGAAAAAAGGAATTTTGCACAGTAGGGGAGAGGGTAGGAGTTAGGAAGATGCAACTGGCACTGTGGAGATGCCACAGAAGTAGAAAGGGTCAAAGAGAGACCAGGAGAGCCTTTGCAAAAATCTCAGCTTTACACACACTGGCTCCAGTTCCCTTTCTTTCCTTTCTTTCACAAAAATCTTCAAGGCTTCTTCCCTTTTCCATTGCCTCTCTGTCCCTTAGTGTTTGTGGTTGCCTCTTACTAAGATCCCTTGTAAGGGAAAATGAGTATTACATACTTACAAACAACTTTTTGATTGGAGAGCTGCTTCCTTTTAGGCTGATGCCATTTGTGCATGAGAAGTTCTTGTCCATGTGTAGCTGTGGGTATGAACATTAGGTCTGGAAAGTGTAATTGCAGCACAGTGCAGGGAAATAATTAACGAATCAGTCATCCAGCCAAATGCTAATATTTGCATTTGCCATAGAGAACAAAACTGCTGATGGAAATATTTTTCAATTTTATTGCAGGCACAGATGATATCCTTAGAGAGGGAAAGTAGGTCTCATCCCAGCCCCAGAGGGATCGCAGTTATATTTGAAGTACTGTGAAATGTTCAGGGCTTTGTCTTTGTGATTCTCATTGGAGTCACTAAGAGTGGTTGCTGATGTCCCAGGCAGGGCTTAGAGAATTAAACCATGGTATCATGAGACTCAAGATTTTCTGTGCAAGACTTAGAAGCAAGAAGAAGCTTCTGTTTGGCTACTTAATTCACTGGTTAGCTGAAGATTTAACTAGCACATTGCTATCTCAGCACTTAAATTGATAACCTTGGGGAATACTTAGTTGGTCCTTTTTATGTCTCTTCCCCACACTCCTATCATCCCCACTAAATTGTCAGGAATAAGAATGCATTAAAACAAATACATATCAGACACTCAATTCTACATACTCTGTTGTTTTGCATTCTTCAAATTCCCACTCCACTCCAGAATGACTCCATTTTAGTTAGGTGATAGGTAAAGTATGTAAGAAGTGTTCCAGGCATTGCTAATCCTAGTCTAATCTGGTTTATTACCTTTCCATAAACTTGACCCTTTTCATCTTCTAGTGGTTGAAATATTAAGACACAGTTATTACAATGCTCAACAAAGTATAAAGTGCTCATGTCACAAAATAAAAGCAAAAGCTTACTGTAAGAAAGAAATGTTCATTTTAGCTGTCCTGAGAATTAGGAAAGATAGGCACTGACTAGTAAAGATATAATAGAAAAGAAGCCCCATGAAGATGAAAAAGCCATTATCTCTTAGATCATTTCACCTCTCTGCAAGTACAATATTGTACTTTCTCCTCTGAGGATGCAATTTAAACTGATAGTGAATCACAGAACTCCTTTGCAGCCCTTCCTTAGGCAGGCAGCTCCTCAATGCAGTTGGATCCTAATGAACTTTTGTTGTGAGTGCAAAAATATCAGGATTGAAGTCAGGTGCTCTTCAATTAAAGATGTATCTAGGAAGGTGGGAAGAAGTAGGAATTTTGACAGCCATTTCAGCAGTGCTATCAAAATTGAACTGCTTTGCAAAACTACATCCATCTTGGTTTTGAACCTCATTAAAAAGAGAACCAGTATTGAGGGAGAGTAGGGATATATCTGAGGAAAGGAGAAAAGTGTAAAAAAATACCGGAATGATGTGTTTGGTCATCATTAGAACTGTTCTGAGTTTTCATTTTGAAATGAGGTCTTTGTTTCCATTTTTAACTTGGAAAATATAGAAGAAAATGTCTGAGAGTTGAAATCTAATTAATTGCTTAAGAAAAAGAATCTTGATGGGAAATTTCAGTTTCAAATCTGAAATTATCGTAGTCATTTGTGAAATTTGAGCTTTCATCCCTCTCATAGCCCTACTGAGCAGGTACACTCTTTCAGTGTTTGGAATAAAATAATTTTGCAATCAATGGATTAAAATGTAAACCTGGACATATATGTTTACCACAGCACCATAATCACTTGAAAAGCAAACTTGTTGCTGCAGGATTGGATTCATCTAGCAAAAGAGGGAGGAAAAAAATATTCTGAACTTACAGATGTTTTTCCCAGCGGAGTGATGACTCTTATGTAAATAATCACTTTATTTTGCAAGTGCATAGACTTCCATTCCACAAATTGATTTCACCTTTCCTGCCCTTTAGCTTCTGCTAAATCTAGCAAGTCTCATTATTCTGTTTTTAAATATCAAAGCTTTAAACATCCAGGGCAGAGTTATGTAGGAACCTCATTGTTTTTGAGTGACATCTTGAAACCTCCAAGGTTGGTATCAAATAAAAATTTTGGTTGGATAGCACTGTGAATGGCAGATGCAGTTTATCAGTAATATGGAAGGAATGCAGCTTTTTAACATCATCTTCTGTGGTCAGGTAATGAGTGAGAAAAAAATAGACATACAATAAACATCAGAAATGATGGAGCAGTCTGGTAAATAAGTTCTTTTGCTGCAATACAACTATTTTCCAGTTACACATGAAACATGCAGTGTGTCATTGTTTGCTCCACCTCTGTTCATGGCAAACCACATTTCCAGGGCTCTGCAACTCTGGCACTAAAATTCATGCTCAGGGAGCAGAGCAGGGGACACTCAGTGTGGTGTGCCCAGGGACACTCGGTGTGCTGTGCCCAGGGACACTCACTCAGTGTGCTGTGCCCAGGGACACTCAGTGTGGTGTGCCCAGGGACACTCAGTGTGGTGTGCCCAGGGACACTCACTCAGTGTGCTGTGCCCAGGGACACTCAGTGTGGTGTGCCCAGGGACACTCGGTGTGCTGTGCCCAGGGACACTCACTCAGTGTGCTGTGCCCAGGGACACTCAGTGTGGTGTGCCCAGGGACACTCAGTGTGCTATGCCCAGGGACACTCACTCAGTGTGGTGTGCCCAGGGACACTCAGTGTGGTGTGCCCAGGGACACTCAGTGGGGTGTGCCCAGGGACACTCGGTGTGCTGTGCCCAGGGACACTCAGTGGGGTATGCCCAGGGGCACTCAGTGTGGCATGCCCAGGGACACTCAGTGTGCTATGCCCAGGGACACTCAGTGTGCTGTGCCCAGGGATACTCACTCAGTGTGCTGTGCCCAGGGATACTCACTCAGTGTGCTGTGCCCAGGGATACTCACTCAGTGTGGTGTGCCCAGGGACACTCAGTGGGGTATGCCCAGGGACACTCAGTGTGCTGTGCCCAGGCCCACCCATGTCACTTCACAGAAATAACTGAGTGTACTTGGAAATTACACCACTGGAAAGAAGATCAGAATCTTCCCCTAAATCTTTCTCTGTTCATAAATTGTCACTGTCAGTTTTCAGCAACTCTGTGTTATGAGCTGCAGTTGTTGGTTTTTTTCTCTTTTTTGCTGTCTTTAATGATACATGTGCATGTCTCATGAATATGATTTATTGTTTCTCTTTGTAAGCTAAAGTAGTTGGAGGAAGGGTATGGCACTTATTCCTGAGGGAAGATCAGTTAGTAACTTGCCTGAGGAAAGTTTGTTCTAGGCAGTTAGTGATTAGTTTTTGTTCCTAGAACTTGAAAGTATATCTTTTTCAGATAATTATGTCTTAGAGCGTATATTGTGATATATTTCAACTATGAGTATGAATATTAGTGCCTTCAACGATTTTCTACCCTGTTGTTTCAGGAATACTTTGTCAGTGAATTTCACAGGTTAATTACATATTGTTTAACAAAATGCCAGTTTTCACTGTCTCCTCAGACTGTTCATTTTCACACTATCTGGTTGTGAGTAGGCATCTATTACACTGGCTTTGTTTTCAGCTCTCAAAGTAGCAAGAGTTCTATACCTTCTATGTGGAAATCTTCTAGTTCCTGTAAGGATTGCTCCTTTCTCCTAGATGGTCTTTTTTTGTTTGTTTACTCCTGTTTACAGAAAAATGTGTGTGGCAGCAAAAGCTGAACACAGAGCTCAGCGTGAAGCTCGGTACTGGTGCAGGGGTTGCCACTGTGGATGAGCCCAGTTTTTGTCTAGCTCAGCTTTCCCTCTGATAGATGCCATTGCTAAGTGTTTCAGAGGAAAGTGCAACACAGCCCTCAGGAAGGAAATAATGAACCTAACAGAGAAGGTCTCTCCCTATCAGTCTTTTAAGCTGTGCCTTGAAAAATGAGAATCTATATGTTTATTTATTATACACAGTCTAAAGCTGCTCTTGGGGGTTTTGTTGTAACCATAACTATCTCATCCTTTCTGACATCCTGCTATTCTCATAGTCTCAATGCTGTTTTGTGACAATGAGTTTCACCTCAGGTTAATCAAGTACTCTGGGAAAAGATGTTTGCCTTTATCAATTTTATATGTGTTGTCTTCAATTTCACTTAATGTCCACAAGTGTAGCTTTATTTCCCTTTTTCTAGCTTTCATTATTTTCTAAGCCTCTGTATTCCATTATTCATTTCCTGTCTAAAGCAAACAGTGCCAAATGTCTCAGTCATCTCTACTTGATTTGTAAGCTTTTAAGTATTTTTATTTCATATTTGTCCCTGTCCTAATTTTGCAATGTACTTTTTAAAGATTAGAATTCGAGGCATCACCCTGATCTGTGGGTTGGCAATGGGATATTACTTGTAAAATTCTGATTCTTTTGACTATTTTTGCATTTTTCATTTCATTTTCTCTGGTGATCCCATGTGTGTTGGAAAGATTTCAGTGGAATGTTCAGCACTATGCAGATTTGTACAACACCTCCCACAAATACATCTTCACTTACCTGAGCATCCTACAAGTGCTTCAGTTAGCAGTTGTGACTGTGCTTTCTTGGTTTTTTACCAATGAAAGGGCAAACTCTGTGTTTTGGAAGCATTTTAGTGTGGTTTATCTTTGGTTTCTAAATGATGAAGTATGTGTCAAATACAGGTGAAAGGCATTTAGAGTAGCTAATTCAGTAGTGTTCTGCTCCTTGTGAAACTAAATTGTCTGAAATGAAGCCCATGTTTCCTCCTGCAGAGATGTTTAAATCATTGCAGTTGCTCTACAGTTGAAACTATTAAATAATAATCTTTTAAGGAGCTGATCTTGAGATGCCTCAGCACTGAAGCTTAGCCTCTGCATTTTAAAACACCACTAAGTCCCTTTTCCCAGTGCGCTGCCCAAACCTGAATTTATCCAGTTGTGGCTGATTCTCATCTATGAAAATGCAGTTTGTCACAAGGTATTGGAAAACAGATGATCTCCCAAGTCAGAGGCTGCTTCCATAACTGGTGGGTTTTCATCACTCAGAGAAACTTTCTCAAACTATTTCTCACGTATAAGACCTTTGTAAAGGAGGATGTGGAGAAAGCGCAATGATTGATAGAAAAAGTCTAGGCTATGCTGAACTTTCACTCCTGATGGAGCAGCATTTTGGCAAGAAATTAGAGCTGAAAAATAGAAGTCCAAATTGCTCATCTTTTATTCTTTTTTTTGATCCCCAGATCTAAGCGTCCAGTGCCAGTTTCAACCACAGCTCCCAGAATTGACTCTCCCCGGGCTGTAATCCCCCACCAGAAGGTAAGTGGCATATTCTCAGCCAAAATGAACACCATTTTTATCTGCTGCAGTGAAGGTAAATACCTACTACAGGAAACAGCTTCTCCCTGCCCCAAATAAGTAAGCACTGAATGAATGCAGAGGCAGCAAACTGCTGCAATGCAATTAGTGATCTGTATTTTCCTAATTTTTGATTTGCAGGACCAAACCCTCCAGCCAGCCTCTGATGTGATTTTGTCTAACCCATTCTGAGCAGCTTGTTTTCCTCTAGGCTGCAAGAGGCTACTAAAGCTTCTCAAAACATACATTAGCTTTTGTAGATTATTGGGGGAAAACCATTAGCCTGTACCTCAGTCTCTCCAAATCCTGACTAGAACTGAACAGACACTGACTTGGAAAGAGGACATGAGGCCTTTTGAAAGCTTACATCATACTGCTCTCTTGTCACAGCACTCAAGAAATGAGAATAAAAAAATAAAGAGGATAAGTCAATGTAATGAATAACAGCCAGTGGCAGAGGAAATGGATGGCTTGGTTTCTGTTGTCAAAGCTCATCATCTTTCATAAAATAAACATTCATTTTAGAACAAACAGCATTAGTTGACTGTACCTGGCAACTCATCTTCTGTATCTTTGGAGGCACTGAGGAGCAAGGATACCTGAAAGATGGTGTATATCCTTAGGCTCAAGCCCTGGGTAGGATATTAGGATGTTTGTATTGCTGACACGTTTCATTAGCTAAAAGGAGAGGAGGTAAAATCTCCATTGCTGCAACTTATCCCTTCTGTCAGTGCCAGTTTCATCTCTACCATGCACTAAAAAAATAAGAAGCAAAAGATAAAAACACATGGGGAATTAGATGATGTTCTACTGGTTTTGGCAGTTCTGACATCCACAGATCAATTTTAAGTAATTTTTATAAACACTATGCCTTCCAAATTCAGAGCAGAAGGTAACATCATCCCTGAAGCTGCTTCAAATAGGTTCAAACTAACAGAGGAGAATGCACTTGGGGAGAATCATTTGATTCAATTTTATTTTGTGAAATTTTAAATGAACCTGACTGTCCATTTATTAGTTGAGACAAAAATAATGTTGTTTCAGACTGGATCTTGTAAACTTTTTGGCAAGGGATGATGAAATTAAAGATTTATCCTGCTCAGAGTTGTTTCTGCTTATATCATGATTTTATAAAAGTTATCTTGGAGAAAGTTACTGGAAGAGTCACCAAACAGTATTGTGAAATTGCTGTAACAAAAGCCATGGATCATTTTTTTAGTTAGACTGGTGTTTGACTGCACCAGCAAAGTAATAGGGACAGGAAGGGGAGATATTTCTTATTTCCCCTCAAGAATTACACAGAATGCTTTAATTTTCAAGGCAGAGGGTAGATATGTCTCTTCAGAATTACTCACAAACACAAGACTGACAGCCACCTTTTGAGACTCTCTTTGGCACCTGCACAGGTAGGAAACATTTGTCTGCTTCCACCACAGTCACACAGAGCTTTTATATATGGGATTTTCATGACTCTGTGACTCTGCATTTCTTCCTTGTCAAGTGTCAATTTTAAAATTACTGCCATAGGTATTCAAACCTGTTTATCACACAAAACATTTTCCTCCCTTAACTATCTACCATATAAAAAAGTTAACTCTTTGCACTGTAGGGTTTTCTTAAAGGTCCTAAAAGAGCCTTTGGCATGAAAACCATAAGGATATTTTATATTTTCTATCCTAACCCTTCAGAGAGAGGTGAGGATCAAAGGACTCCACCCATTTTCAGGAGCTTGCTGTCTCAGATTTTGAGAATTCTGTGTATTGGTGCTTAGGAAATGTTTATAGGAGCTGTTCTGAACGGGCTGCAGATAGTGCTGCCAGCTGGAAAAGAGTTACTGAAACCTTTCTGGAGGAAAAGGGTGGCATCCAGGATAAGGTATGGTGGGAAACAGTCTATTCAGAAGTATCTTAGGTGTAGGGTCTTTGGCCCAGAGGGAAGTGGTACCAGTAGAGTGCTGGAGTGGGAACCCTTTGTAGATCAAGAGGAGGGACATTTATGCCACTGGTCTACACTAGTAGACAACAGCAATTTTTAAGTGAAGAAGAATTCTTCTCTGGAGGTAGTTTGGAAGGGAATGAAGGCATTGAACCATCAGAGAAGCCTCAAAATCCAGAATAAAAATTCTTTACTGATAAACAATGGTGTGGTGATGTTGCAGTAAGGTATGGTACAGTAAATATACTTTAAAATTCAAGATTTCTTTGCTTGTCCCTTTATTATTTCTAGTAACAGTATCATTGTAGAAATGAGGAATTCTGTGACACATAGAGAGAAGCTGTCACCTCCACATCACTGCTTGACAGTGTTTAGACTGATGGCTCACATGAAGTGAATTTGACTGTATTTCAAAAAAAAAAACCAGCAAAAAACTGCATTACAAGACAGTCGTGACAGTGTCATCCTCAAACATCAAGAGAAGTTTTTCTCACCCTTCTCTGGCTAAGGTTAAGGCATGTCAGTGTGAGCTAAACAATCTGCATGTGCAAGTTCAGTGTCTAGTTTAAACCTGAAATTCTCTTGTACATAATGCTGATCTGATTGCAGCTTCCACTAACTTTCAAGCATGCATTTCTTCTTCGAGTACTGTGGTCTTGGGATTTTTGTGTTTTAGGAAAATAGGCATACATTCTGTCACAAAGGTCAGTCATTCTTTCACAAAGCTGATCAATGCTATGGATGATAAAGGTTCTGCAACCATAAATAAGGCACCAACTGAGCTGTAGAGCTATTATTGGAAATACACAATTGATTTATTTGCACTATATCCTTATCTGACACTAATCTCAAACTGAAAACAATGCTCATTTAGTTTAGTCAGTCTTTCTTAATTAGTCAAAAGATTTAGTAGTCTTTTGTGCAGGTGTAGCACAGTTAGAAGGACAAAGTTAATGTTGAAAGCATTCAAATAACAATAAGCATAAACATGAGTCCAAGGACTGAAACTAAGCCATCATCAGTCAGAGTTCCTGCAGCTCTTCAGGGGTGACACAACACAGGTGAAGATTCAGCTCAGTGCAGTTCAAAACATTCACAGCTTTAACATTTGTCCCTTTGCATGAAGGTATTGACAGCCTCTTTAACAGTGTGACTGTGATGTTTATGAAATAGTGCTTTTGGAGTCCCAGTGAGGATCTTGTAATACTCATGATTTTTTTCTGCCAAATTTGGGAACCTATATGGCTAAGAGAAAATAGAAGAAGAGATGACTGACATTTTAAGTAAAGCATAGGATGGAAGAGCTGGCTCAGCCAAAAGCAGTTTGTTGGATATCCTTGAGCAGAGTCATTTGGTGTCTCCATTACCTTCTTTCTATAAAATGTTTAAAAGCAACAACTGCTTCTGGGACATGTTGGGTGGTCAAATTCATTAGTATACTGTTAAAATTGTTCTCCCAGAAGTGCAAAAGGTGAAGAACTGTCGAGTCATAGCAATAGATAAATAGATAAATAGATAAATAGATAAATAGATAAATAGATAAATAGATAAATAGATAAATAGATAAATAGAGAATGAGCTGTCAGAGGAAGAGGATCTGCAAAACTTGGTATCATGTCTTCCAATATAAATTTGTTTCTTGCTTCTCTGATCCCTAATGAGTTTTTGCCTTTCACAGAAACTGGATGTTTATAAAAAGAAATATAATAATAATATTTCAGAATGAAACTCCTCTACATTTATCAGGTTTAAGCTCATTCGCTGACATGACGCTGGGAAATTAAAACGCACTTTTCCTCTTGTGGCGAGGGATCACTGCCCGATCCCGGCATCTTTCTCGAGGGAAGGCCATTGCTTAGTGTCAGAGCCTCCTCTTCTGGTGGCTGCAGGGGTAGCAGCAGACTGGCGGAGTTGGGAATGTCAGCTTGCCTTTCCAGACACGGAAACTGAAACGGAGCGGGATGAGAGACGGGAAACGGGGAACGTTTGTGACTGCATTCCAGGTTTGGCTGCATTCCATGCGATGCGCTGCCCAAAGCTGGGCTGCTGCTCACTGTTAGAAATTTGCCCCTCGCAGACAGAAATGGTTTCAGAAATGCTGCATTGATCTGGTTTTGCCATTGGACAGGGGGAAAAAAATTCAAAAATACCCTACCAGGAATAAGCTGAATGAGGGATTCTTTGTCAAACACAAAAGGAAAGAGCTAAATATGCTGATGATTGGGCAGTTAATTCCTTAGAAGAAGTTATACAGCTGCTCTCTGATGCACTTCCTCAAAATGGAGAATGCAAACCTGGCACTGCTGGGTTCTTAGGAATTCTAGTGTTGGGTTCCCATCATGCTGGTGTTCCAGCTAGTAATTGTTTGAGGAGTGAAACCAAAATTCCATCCACATCATAAAGGTGAGCAAAATTATCAACCATCATTTTTATGGCTATCCTATAATTTTCCCTTTGCCTACTGTTACTGTCCAGTAACACAAAAACTTTGAAAATGCATTAGGATTAAAAAAAATCTGACATTTCTCTCATTAACAATTGCAACTGATACTTTTTGATCAGCTCTCCTTGCATGTCCTTTTTATTTTGAGGTTTAAAAAGGAAACCCACAGTTAACAAAGTCACAGAGTTTTCAGGGTAACAAACAAATATAACTAGGATATCCTTTTTCTTCTCTCTTGCCTCTATACTTATTTTCTCTTTAATAATTGTTTTGTGTCTCTCTGCTGGCATGTAAAACTCATTTGCACAAGTGATGACTTAATTTTTGAACGAGGCCTTGTGCATTTGTGCTTCTTTTTCAACACATTTTTATAGACAACCTCTGTTTTCTGTTTATTTAATGATATCTCAAAGCTTGCAACAAGCCACTGAGAGGGAGGCTGTTTGCTGTTTTCAGTGTCAGTTTATAGTGACCAAAGTATGTATTTCAAATGTAGTTATTTAAAAAGGCATAGTCTGAAAAATGCTTTTAGGATTATCTGTTCCTACAGCCTCAGGCAGCTATTAATGCCAGCTAAAATCTCTTCCTGTTTATAACCGAGAAAAATTATCTCAGTTCATTTTATCTGTCTTACTTTTTTGAATCAAAATATCTTAAATGTGTTTAATGTTATATCCTTAGACCTTTAGGGTGTTTTTTTCCAATAAATTTTAATTAATCAGGCCATGTTATCTTGATTTTTTTTTTCAAATGTATGCTCTCATAGAAAAATCCAAGAGGACAACATAAATATTTATTTTTCTAGTGAACCTTAGTATCAAAATTAGTAAATTACATTAATGATAACTAATAGTGGCAAAAGTACAAGATCAGAGGGCAGATTATTCTCAGGCCTGTGTTTCATGCAAGGCTGTGGGGAAGATGAGTGTAAGATGTTAAAGATGGTGATTGAGCCCAAATGAGGCAAAATGTCACTGCAGGCCACCACCTGCTCTTGAACTGGCTTTCATTGAGGCCGGATTGTGGCTCCATTCCCTCTTCAGGACAGTGTCCCCTGCCTGTCCCCCTCCCCTGAGCTGGACTGCAGCAGGCAGAATTCCTGCTGGGCCTCTTAACTGTGAGCATCTGGATCCTGCCTATGGCTGCAGCATGTCCAGGTCCACAGAGAGAGGCTGAAGTGATCCTTTTCCTGTAACAAAAGCAATGGAGCCCAAGTCAGGCTGGAGCCAGGAGCTATTGCAATAAACTAGAATATCCCAACTCTAGAAAAATCTATAAATTGCAAAGCATTCAAATAGTTCATTGGATAGCTCAGCTGTAGATTTATTTTTTTTTTTTAATGCAAAGAACATAATTACAGACAAACAGAAGTGAGGAATAGAACAGCTTTTGAAACTATGTAACTCATTCTTTTAGAAGGTGCTAATGAGTTCGGGCATTCAGGGTGCTAAAATGGCAAACATTAAAGAGATGTTAAAGACAATCAGCATCAGAATCTAGCTATTCATATTCCTGTCACCAAGCCTTTAGAAGTGAAAGAATAGCAAAATCAAGAGTAAAGGTATAAAATGCCCACCCGAAAGAGAATGTCCTATTTTTCTGTAATGAAATTGTCCTTATTTCAGGTAGACTGGCTTCCAGAAAGTACAGAGCTGTGGTCACTACACGCTGCCAGTGGCTGGAAGGAGAGGAGGCTATTTAACCCTAATGGTGCTCTGTGCCTCCCACAAGGTGCTGAGTACCCTTCAGGCCCAGGTGTTGCACCAGAAGGAGTTTGAAGCAGTGATAAGGTGTTTCTAGGCAACAAAAGCACAGAAGTTTTACATGAACATGCCTCAGAACTCACATGACAACTTATCACCTGCATTGTGTTGCTGATAAAGCACTATTTTTCTTTTTTTAATATCACCTTTATTTTGGTTTAACTAAGTTGCATTAATAGTGAATCATTTATGAAACTGAAGTGTAGGACTGTGTTTTTCCAGGATGATTATTTTCTGGATGGTTTCCAGTTTGAGCACCAGCACAGACTTCTTTAGGTATAGCTATTGCAGGAGAGATTCCTGTGACTTGCACCCTGGTGTCCTAGTTGGGAATATTATCTGGGACATGACAGTGGGATCATGCACACATCATCAATGTAGTCATGCATACATTCCCTCAAATTATGCAGGAATGATCCATAGAAACATCTTGTCTGTGGAGCAGTGCCTGTCCTCAAACCTGTTGGTCTATCTGCTAACCCTGCTGCATGGCCTAATTAGCATGAACCAGAGCCCAGGAAAGCAGTGCCATGTGTGAGCTTCCATAACTCACAGTGCACTCATGGAAAGTAGAAAATGGAAAATGGTGTGGTTTAGAATCATTATGTATTTCTAATAATGGCATTGACTTTTATGTTTGTATATTATCTAAAATGATTCTGACCTCAAGATGTTTTTTGCAGGTTTTTAAATATACTAAAAATTATTGGGCAGCATTGTGTTTATATAAAATTATTGCTGTGAGGTTGACTGATAGCAAATGCTCTTTTAATGTTAAGCTTTATTTGTTGATTTCAACTAAAACCCAGTAAAAAAATGCCTGAGTATGTTTTGCTTCCCTTATTTGGAAACAATGCATTTCGTTGTTGAAAATCTTCCCGGGAAGTTTGAATGCTTTGGCCCCAATCTATTTATTGCAAGTTTATCAATTTGTTTAAAGCAGTAATTGCAGATGTTATTTTTGCATGTGTTCTATGATTGCTCTTTTCTTTTTTTTTCTTTTCTTGGCCTGCATGTTTGCTACTACAGGAACCTGCTTGGGAAATCAATGGCAACAGAACAACCTTCAGCCCTCTAACTAACACGGCGACTGGGCCTGTGGGTAGTGGTTTAGCAACCAATGGAACGTTTTCAGGCTACCTCAACCAGCAAGAGATCAGCTTTTCAAATAGTTCTTCCTCCTTAAAGACTACCACAGTTAGATCTTCCATGTCCTCTCAGTCTGTGACTCCTGACATTTCACCTGCAAAGAGCACTCTAGGTTCCAAGCCAAGCCCCGTGCTGGCTGGTGGCAATAGCCCTGCACACCAGCTGAGCCCTGCAAGGCAGTATAACAACCCCATTGGCCTTTACTCAGCAGAGACTCTCAGGGAAATGGCTGAGATGCATAAATTAAGTCTCAACCGAAGGGCTTCAGAAGGTGGACTTCCTAGAGGGTAGGTAACGTATTTAATATTTGAATAAGTAATGAATTTGCTGAAAAATGAGTGTAATAGTACCTACCCTATTGTGCTTTTATCTGGTAATCATGATTAAGGTGTGGAACAATCATTAAATTTTCCAGTAGCCCCCAAGATATATCCACATTATCATCACAGGATAAGTCTTGTGCTTTGGTATCTGAAGATGGGTTGGCAATAGTCACCAGAGCATGAGGAGGAACACTAGGACTGAAGTGACTGTGATCATCTTGGGGTTCTGACACTCAGCAGTTTTTACTGATGCCTGCAGTCTCACAGAACCAAGTGTTGCTGTTGGCCCTTAGAGCAGCTGCTGTCAGCCAGGTCTGATCTTTGGTTCTTTGCTAAAGACAAATGTCTTGGACCAGCAGATCTGATGTTCTCGGCTACTGGAATGTCCTGCTGTAATTTCCTACCTTAATGTATTGGCTTTTCTATGCAAAATGAGTCAAAATTGCAGTATTTTGGACATTATCTGGTTTGGACGTTGTCTGTCTTGCATCCATTAGCTTTGCTGTTAACTTGTATGTACCCAATGAACAATCTGCAGATAGTTTGACCCCATGCTGTCCAAGGTTTCACATATTACTCTGTTGCAGATCAACTGTTTTGTTAGAAGGTTTGTAAAATGAGGACCTTGGACTACAGTACGTGAGAAAGAGCAATGAGAAACAGGTTTTCCTAATTTTCCTGCCTTCGTGTATTAATTGGCAAACAAATGTAATTTTTTAGTTTATTTGTGTTTTGGATTTTTTTTTTAATGAAGATGAATTTCTTATTATGAATATGGGGAAACGTGTACTTTTGACACTAGGGACTTGGCTATATAAGGAAAACCAGAAAATTTAGACAGTCCACTGAGGTCTGATAGCAAATGCATATCTTCAAGTACTTTATATCTCTTTGAAGGAGCTCTTTGCAAGAGAAAACCAAGGGGTTTTAAGTTGTAGCAAACTAAGGATATTTTATCCTTATAAAAGAGCATAAATACGTGTTCTAGATGATTCAGGCAGTTTATATGATTCATTGTAACTCTCTTGAGGACTCGGCATTAACAATCCTAATTAAGTTATCTGCAAAAATCTTATCCTCCCTTCTCATACTTGGATAATTAAGAAAAGCAATTACTGTTTAGAAGAAAATTATTTCAGTTAACAAAATCAGCAAAATAAACCTCAGAATGCTTCTCTCTTAATTTATAATTTTCTTGAAGAATACTAATCCTTGTCTTTTTTTCAATATGCAGAGTTTCCTGGGAGTATATCTCACTGTCTTTTTCCCATTATCTTCACAACCCTCCTTAACATCTGCAAGGGTGATGGTAAAGTGACTGTATTTTGGATAGCTCAGCATTGTGACTTTGTTATCAGAATTACAACACAGCTGCATCCATCACTCATCAAAGTCTATGTGAGCCTTTCTTTTCATGCCAGAGGGCATTGCAATAGGGCTACATGATATCACAGTGATTAGTGGGGTGCAAAAAAGATGTACCTGCAGAAAACACTTCCCTGTCTTCACTCTGCTGCTTTTTTGTGTTTTATGTCCCCTTTATATGTGAACATTTTAGTGCATGCCTGTGGCAGTGCCCTGAATTACAAAGCAAAGTTCTACCTTAGAACAACCATCTGAGATTTTTATTTTTTTTTAGTTTGACCACAATTTTGGAGAGTTTCTGTCTATCTGCCTGTAATATCTGTAGCACTGATAAGCAAATAAGAAAGTTTTAAAAATCAGCTTTATTCTGCAGCCCAGGAACATTCTGGAAAGATGAAAGTGCCCTGAGGGACTAAATAATGTGTCTTCTCAGGTAACTCTTCTGAGATCTCTGTTTACTTGCAGAGAAAATTCAGAGCTCAGGAATGCTGTCATTCCCACTCCCACTTGACTGTTACCCATGAACTGAGAGGCATCTCTCCTGCTCTCTGGAGAATAACACACAGAACCTGTAACTACCTTGGGACTTGGTATTATCCATGATAATCTCAATCTCATAGTGGATATTTGGGATAGAATGCACAGGGAAAGCACTGTGAGCTCTGCAAGATCAGCTCTTGACTTCGTTGGGGACATTCTTATCGTATAGTAAAACATGAGATGCTGTGTAAAGATTGTGATATCATGGTGCTCCAGCTGTGAATTCATTGTGAATTCATGAACTTGTGCTTAGTGTGGTAAAAGTTGTTAGAAAAATTCAGGTGTGGGGGCTGATCTTAGGTATATTTCATATTTCAATACCATGTCCTTTTCACTAAATGATTTAAACTTGTGTGAATTGCTACTAGAGGTTTAGCTAAATCCTCCGGAAAATTCTATCAAGGAACTAAAATTAATTTTAAAATTATTTCCTCGATCTGTGAAGAATAGCAAAGCACCTGTCTCTCTGATACACTTTACATTAAAGCTTTATCACCTTGACCCAGGGTAAAAATTGGTGGCCTGTTAAGAGCGTGCTGTGATGTGCTGGAAGCTCTGGAGAGTATTAATAAATATGAAGAGTGAGTCATAGTTTGTAACGTGGATCTTTTTCATTCCAGTGTGAGTTACTTTTCACATTGTAGGTCAAGGGCAGTAAATACCTGTCCCACAAGTGCATGCCAGGTGATTTGGGTTACTGGCTTCTCACCCTGTGACCTCTGTGAGCAGCAACTTGGGTGTTTCATACATGTCCATATTTAGAATCAAACTAAAGTAATGTGTGGCTCTGAACTGGGGGGAATTTTCTCATCACATATGAAACATAAGGAGAAGCAAAGCTTTATTCTTTCTGAAGGAAGCTGTAGTAGCCTCTTTGCATCTCAAAAGCTTGACTGAGCTTTTCTTAGTGTGTGCACATAATGATTTTTATCTTTTAACATTTTTATATGCAAACGTATTCCTCTAATTAAGTTGTATTTTAGGGATGGTTGTTCTGCCTTTAAAATATTATTTTATATGTAAGGTAGAGGCCTGGAGTAGTCAGAAAATGATACTATTACATTGTTTCTTTGTAAATAATTCCAGCTGTCCTGCATAAACCTGAAATGGATATAGGATCACTAATGTGCTTACAGGCTGAAGCTTGTTCCTAATATACCTCTACCAGTTCCTGTAACAAACTGATACATTTGGCTTAATGTAGGATTTTTATCTGAGAGTCTGACCAGTAGCTGCAGAAGGTGATCTGTGATATTGTTTTACCGTGAAAATGCAGAAATGCAAAGCCTTTACTACAGCTTGGCTCATTAGAGTGGCTTTGATCATGAAAAAGGCTGTTGGATGAGCCAAGGGAAAAGGACTGTATGTAGAAAGAAGCAGTAATATCAAAGGTTCTGCCAGGCAAAAGCAGAAGGAGACAAATCCACTTGAGATGTCAGCATAACTTTGCTGTCCAGTATTTTCTGTCGGTCCCAGATACAGAAATGTCACAGCAGCAAGTTGGAAGGTTCAGTGCCCAGTTCTGTCACCAGCATTCTGTGCAGCTAAGTAAGAAGAAAAGTTTATTAACTGATCCTGGATCTCTTCCTCTTTATTTTGCACAAAATAAAATGGATTAGTCTTCAACCAAGAAAAGAGCAAAATGTGGGTATTTTAAGCTTTGGGAAAAACTAAGTTAAAATAAACATCCTAGCCCATTACTGCTATTTGTTATTAGCAAATACACCACAGTCCAGTGTGAGCACACTGTTCATCACTCCCAGCTTTAGCTGGTTTGTGCTGCTTTGGAATTACTGTGCAAGCCACTGTCACTCCTTTATGCAGCAAAGCAGAAATGTAGCATGAACAGGTGGTTTTCTCATACTGTATACATACCAGACCAATAAAATATCCTGATACCCATATCCCAAAAAACACATAATGCACAGCTTGCTTCATTTCACATGGAATAAAATTAGGAATGACTATTCTGAGGCTAATTGGCTTACACCACTGTTGGCATAATGTAAGTACAGTCAGATTTAAGCCAATACTTTGTTAAATACAAAGGCATTTTCCTTAGCTTTAGATTTAAAACATCTACCAGTGTATTTTTTGGATGTTCTCCAGCATGTAAAAGACCAAAAAATCAGTCTTGCAAAACCAACTCTGAAGGTGGCCTGAGGAGAACAGACTTCATCCCTGAATATTTAGTATCTAGGGGGAAAAATATAATTTCTACCACTCATATGCTATTTTCAGATGAGAATATACTCTGCAAATCCTTTTTTATTCCCTCTGCTCCCTCCCCCCATACACTTTGGTAGTAGTACTTTTAGGGATGTACAGCAATAAAATCATGTTCAAGGGTCAGCCAAAATGCCATGGTACCCTACTAAGTCCTACTGGATCAAGTATAATCCCCAAATTTTTTCCTTTCTTAATCATGTTGGGGTTTTTAGGCATACATTTACTTTTTGTTCTTATTTGTAGATGGTGTGAAAAGAGCCTGTAGCAAGCTTTCATAAATACATTCTGCCCTTTGCACTCTAAAAACTATTGACTTTTTCTGTGTGGTTGATGTTGTTTGTTCTCTTTCTCTTCTTTTAGGTCATAACCAACACCGCTGCCAAGTTAGTATCACTTCTATATAGTGCCAAATGTTTGTCTTCTGCTGTGTATGTGAAGATGTGTTTTCTGGGGTAGCATGATCCCCTGTGCTCCTGCTGTGTCTGCTTGCGAGTGGAAGTGTTTTTCTAAAAACCTGCTTGGTATGGCCAGCATCCTGTGCTGCCTCTGGTGTCCTGCAGTGCTCCCTTCTGAGCACACCACGCACTTGGTGAGGCTCTAAGGCTGGCAATGGAGTTGGCAGCTGAGCCTGCTCAGTTCTTGGGAAGGCTTTCAAAAGCTTTTGTTTCTACAGGTCAGGTTTAAGTCCTCTGAAATCTTTCAGTAGCCTTCATGCCTTCAGACTTTGAGCATTATCTGAGCCTTTTTTGGTGTATTATTAGCAATGTACTTTCAGCTTTGACATAAAATTAATTTCCAAAGCCCCACTCCGCTGAAATTCAAGTTCAGGTTGGTATGAGATACAGATATGGAAAAAAAATCCACAAAGTCATTTACCTTAGTAAATGTATTGCCCAAACAAGAAATAACTATTTGAAAATATGGTCAATCTGCTTTATTTAAGAAAGTTCACAGAGTCCTCAGTTTTGATCTTTGGTTTTCTAAGGGCAGAGGATTATCTCTAAACTCTCACTTTCTGTCCCTGAAATGGATGTTATCCAGAAATTTCTAGAGACTGGGTTAAATTCAGCATAAAATAAATAATTCTCATAGTTAAATGTGAAATTTAAACTGACGATACAAGGTTAGAAGCAGTAGAATACATAAAAGTTGAGATAATATTTAATACACATAACTTACACTGATCCAGCATTCTCAGTTGATTTTAGTGAGGTGTGGGTGTGATGTCATGCAAACGCTGGAACTCCTTTGGTGTGACAAAGTCTAGCCAATTTACACTGATAATTATTCTGACACAATTGTCTTAGAAAGCAGAAGTCACAGTATTGGGGTGTTTTTAATCTTACTTGCTTTGGCATTTATTTTTCCAATCCTTTTCTATCTTAGGAGAAGATCCCATTCATTTTGCAGCAGTGCTCCAGCTGTTCCTGCAGCCTTACCTCTGCCACTTTGTCCTAGAGAGCAACACCCCTCACAAGCACTAATATCTTCTCTCTACCTCCAGAGTTATGAACAATACTCTGCAGATGAAAACCTGTCCATTTTTCTATTAGTTTTATGGGAATCCTGTTAACATCAGTTAAAGTTTTACCTTGGTATGTGTAACGTGACTAAAACTTCTTGAAAGACATCACTGAAACTGTTTAAAGACCACAAGTGAAAGCCCAAATCACTCCTGCTGCTACTGTTAGGGAAGTTTAGGCTGTTCTGACGTTACTAGCTTTGATTTCTGTAGTTGTGGAAACCAACTGCTTAGAACTTTATTCTTTAAAGGTGGCATATTTAACCTCTGTCCTTTCATTCACACAATCTTCTCAGATCTTGAGTTTAGAATCTCTTCAATACTCAACAGCATGGAGGAAAGAGAATACTAAATTCAAGATCTTGAGGACCTGTGTGTTTGTAATTATCATGTGATCATTTAGGGTATTACAAAGAAAAGAGATGATGTTGTTGAAGTAAGGCACGTTCATGCTCAGTGTAGCAACCTGCACGTCCCTGCACATCACCCTTCAACAGATGATGCCAGTGTAATAATAAAACTGTCATCGTTGATGAATAGTTAATGGAGATATATTTTAAATGTGAAAATGTCTTTGTAAAAAGATGATTTTCACTTTTTGAGTGCATAATGCAGCTTCCTGGTTCCCTCCCTTAAAAGGTTGACGTGTGTATCTAAAGGCTGTGGTTGTGATGCAGCATGTGCATTTATGTGTCTCTGTTCCTTGAGCATGTGGCTGTCAATGTTCTATCAAGTATTTGGAATGATATGTGTATCTCTCTGTCTGTCTTCAGTCAGGGCATCCCACCAAACAAAAGGCTGAAAACATAGTGGAATCCCCTGGCTGGGTTCAGAGCTGGCACATCACCTGTGATGATCTCTGGAAGATTAAGTCAGATGGCTGCCAGCTTTACTTGATTTTACTTTTTCCTCCATGCTGGATTGAGGGTTCAGTTTTAACCCTCTGGGGTTAACCCATGGCAAACAGGCAAACTATTGTGTGTGTAAAGAGAAAAACTTTTCCAATTTAGTGAGCATATGGAATCTATTCTGCTGGCATCCCTCTGCTGCTGGCAGGACAGGAAGAGCAGACTAGAGAATCATCTGATTTCCATAGGTTAGAGAAGAGCAGCTACTTCAGTGTCTGACAGCTGAGGGTTAACTTTCTCCTTGAAACTCTGGGCAATGCTCAGTCCTTGCTCTAGGGCTACAACAATGTACAACTCGGCCCTACAAGGAAGCCAGGTGCTGTTTGGCTGCAGCCTGACATTAAACTGGCTTGCTCTGATGTAATGGGAGCTTTATTTAACTTGGTTGGGGCTCAGTCTCTCAAATAAAAGTCCTTCCTCATAAATGGAAGCTGCAGCAGCCACTCTTCCAAATGCAATTGTCCCATTGGTTGCAATGTAGGATATTTTGGTCTGAGACTGAGCATTTATCATGCTGTAGCAACACTTGGGGCTGGCTGTACAGAGATTTTGGGAAGATTTAGTCTTTGTGAGGAAAACCTTGAAGATTATTAAAAGGCACAAGAACTAAATTTCACTGTGATTAATAATCCAGACAGAAAGTACTGGAACCTTCTAAATAATAGAGGACCAAAAATCTGTTCACCCGACTGCATTTCCTAGTGCTTTGTCAGAATGCTGAAAGCATGAATGGATGCAGTGGATAAAGTGCAGTGTGTATGTATATCCCATGGGCATGCACATATACCTGTGTGTATGTCTGTGTACACTTACAGGTATATATGCATGTAGCAGCAGAATTTTAGTATCACATAAATACTTAGGGATTTGTCATGATGTTTTAATGCAGTGACAGCTATTTCACCTTTGTTTTCCTCTTTATACATCTGTGAGCCAGCACACAAATGTCATCCATTGGGGCAGCCAGCTTTTAACTGTGACTTGGTACTTGTGTTGTCTCCTGTTCTGTGATGGGAAGCTTTGCTGGTGAGATGCCATGAACAGACATGCACACTCCTCTGCCAGTGGTGCTTCTCTCACTTAACTCTCACGCCTCTCTCCTTTCTTCCCTTCCCCTCCCTGTGGAACCTCACTCTTGCATAACCCAGCCCGGAGTTCACGGAGCGTTTCAACCCCAATGTCCTGAAGGACTCTGCCCTGTCTACACACAAACCCATTGAGGTGAAGGGCCTTGGTGGCAAGGCTACTATAATTCACGCCCAGTATAACACCCCGATCAGCATGTATTCCCAGGATGCTATCATGGATGCAATTGCAGGCCAGGCACAAGCCCAGGGTGGAGAATTTGCTGGGTAAGGTCATTTCCTTGTGTGGAATGCTCTTTGTCTGCATGGTACATGTAACAGTCCCTGCCTGCATGACATGGTTGCTCTTCCTGGACTCTTTTTATTGGGGTATATTATACATAAAAATACATATCAATACTAGACAATGTTTAAAAGCACTTCCATGTTTTGAAGTTAAAAGGATAGATAACTGGAAAACCGTAGCATGGTTTGTGCTGGAAGGGACCTTAAGGATCATCTGGTTCCAAAAGTCTACCATGGTCAGGGATACTTTAATTTAACTTTTCACTTTTAGTATTCCTCCTAGAACTGGTAAACCACACAAAAATATATCTAGTGCTCTGTATATGACATTGGATGGCTTTTCATTTCTGATGACCATGCTTTGTAATAATCACTGTATTATATGCATAGCTTGGGAATAACAGGAAAGGGGGGTGGAATTTTTATTGATATGTGAAGAATGCAAAATATTTATTTAGTACTGGCTACTGGTTTATTCTGCAGAATGGAGTGTTTTGCTGTATTTTCCCTCTCCCTGGTTTACGTACAGTACATATGTTTTACACATACCCTTTGGACTATGGCAAAAGCCACTGATCTTTAATAACTCTGCTTTTACCAATGCATGTTTCTGGAAATCCATCTGATTAACTTATCCAGAGCTGTTACAACTTAACTGAAGTTACACATGCAATGAATGCAGCCAGATTTCTCTCTTGCCAGGTGTCTTTCTACCCAAAATTGAGCTTACCTTCTTTTCATGTGACACCAAACATAGGTACAGCAACACACTTTAACATAGTTTCTTCTCAATATGTTAGCTTTAGGCTTATTCAAAATGAACCTGGATTATGTATTTGCTTCTGCTCCCTTTTACTGGCCATTTTTCTCTCTTTTTTTATATATATATTTTTTCCCACTAACTTTTTGCATCACAGCTCTACCTAATGATGGATCCCAAGCAATCCCAAGCAAGTTTTGACCATGCTTCCAATTAGCCAAGTACAAAGAGAGAAGTTCATTCATTCTCTGTTCTTTATAATGGTTCACATCTTTCATAGGCATGGATTATATGAGACATTTTATCATATATTGGAATTTTCTACTAAATGCAAATGGTAATGTTTAAAAAAATTGCTTATTTAAGTGATCAGATGATTATAAAATTCCACTGCTGAGTACATAGATCCTTTTCATTTTATAAGCAGCACATGAAAGGAATCTCTCAAATGCAGTTCCAGTCACCAGGAGTGGCTCTACTGGACTGGAAAAGAGCCTTGTCTTTTCCCACCTGTGGAAGAAATCAAGACACAGTGTTGCCTGTGTTGCAGGGAGGGGAAAATGCTGTTCCTGGAAATTCCCAGATAGAGTGAGAGAAGTCCAAAAAGTGCAACCAGGGAGATTAGGGATTTGTTTTAACACATAGAATTGTGAAGTAAAGAATCTCAATAATAAGAGAGGCTTGAATAATAAATTAAAAGATAGTCATGAATTATATTAGATACATACATATATATATTAAAGATATATGTACATATCTTTAAAAGAACCAAATGAATGGATACATAGATAAAAAATAGACTGTTATGGAGTGTTGAGTCATTACACCACCAGCAGCAAAGTGTGTGTTAAACATCAATGTGTTCTAAAGTTTTTATTTTTTTTCTCATTTTGAACATGGAAGCCACCTATTGCATGGGTGTTTTTGATATGAGATGGTTATTTCCATTAATCCTTTTCTATTAGACAGTTCTAGTTAAACATTATTCTTTGCAGACAACTTCATGACTGTGTTCTCCCATGTAATGTTGCAAAAAAAAATTTTTCTTTAAGATTAACTATATAAGCTACCCTTTAAGCTTTTGCTGCATTTTGGAATGTGACTCCTAAGCCAAACATTCACCTGATCCCAAGGAGAAACTAATGTTTTTATTCCTACTGTGCTCAGAGCTACAGCCTGTCTTGTAACTTTTCTTGCCTTTTTTTTTTATTTATAACACTTAGTGACTATCCAATTTTCTCTGTAGGTTTTTTTATTACAATTAACACAACATTTTTAATCTATATATCTAGCAACCTAGCAAGGGTTGTGCTGCCCTAACAATGGCCTACCCATTGACTGATACTCATTCGATTAAACCTTTGGGTTCTTTTGGCTTCCATGATATTCTGAACTTTAATTTGCAGTGCAAAGTGATATGTTCTTTCATTTGCTTAGTTGGTCAAGTCTGAGATAAGATTATGCTAAATGCAGAAGTATTTGTATGAGGAGTTTTTCATATAAATGCAGACCAAATTGTGTACTGATTCATTTTGTGTCAATTCTCTGCATATAATTCAGTCTCAGTGCTTAATTTTTCTTCTTCTGGCTTTTCATTTCACGTTAGAGGTCAGCCCTGAAGCCACGAGATGTCTGTAAGATGGTAAGCACACTCAGACTGCAGACCTAAAGGGCAGACAGTACCTGGAAACATGCTTACCTCTTCTATCTGTGATGAGGGACAGACAGGCTCAAGAGAAGAATTCATTTTCTAGTTTCACTATTTGAAATCAGTGATGCTGTAGCTTAGTGAGATCAGAATCAGACTCTTGTCACTTAGAAAATAACCCACACTTACTGGACCACCATGGAAAACACAAAGGAAAGCATAGAATTATTCATACTGCAGTTACTCAGACATCACACTGGAACTGAAAGGCAGAGAATTTTGAATGCCATGGCTTCTTATCTTTTCTTCTCTTTCTATGTTTTTTTTTGTTTTAATTGATTTTGCTAAACCAAGAAGCAAGAGTTGGTTGCAGTAAAACCAACATGGTTAGTACATTTTGATTACATTTCTGTCAAACCTCTTCTAAATTCTGTTATGCAGTTTGAGCCAAATTCACAAGTCATAAATAGACATAAATCCAACATCTTTGTCCAGATTAAGAACTGAAAAGTTAAAGTAGCAGAATCAATAATGTGATTGGGTAGAAACTAAAGTCTCGTGTATTCTCTACAGTAAGTCAACTTGGGTAGATATTTACCACTCTACATGAACTTTTGATTTTTTATTGGGTTGTGAGGATTTTTACCTCTTAGCCCTTTTATTGAATAGCTGGAATCAGTCTAATATCTGAAGTCACAATATTTCATGGTGTGTCTACACCAGGGGTAGAACACTGCAGTGTTCCTAAGTTTTACTCATTATCTATTTAAATTAAACCTGGCTAATGACTCCAGGGTACCATTCATGTGGTAAACTGTAGTTTATAATGGAGTCCAAAAAATAATAATCCCACTGCTACTTACTCAAAGAAGTTTGACTGTCTTTAAAGTTTGTTTTAATGTCAATAATGTGTGACTAGTATGATGATGTGAAAAAGGAGTATCATTCTTTATTGACTCCTGCTAAAATACCTCAGGCTGTAGTGTGGAAACCCACGAAAGCTCTAACCCATTGGGGAAGAATTCTTTTTCAGTAACATCTATTTCGAGTAATATGCTTAAAGATGAATAATATTTCTGCACATCCACACCCAGATGGAAAGAAATTAAATTACAAAGAGGTATAACAGAGGTATTAACATGGTTATGTGCATCTTTAGGCTGTCTGTAAGAATCAACTGTCACATTTAGGTTTATGAAATGCTCATAATCAGCGATGTGCTCTATTTTGCACTTCCATGCTGCGTGGCTCATATGTCCTAGTTACTCATCTACAATGTAATTATGATTTTTAAAAAAGAAAAAGGCCTGTTGAATTAAAGGCAGATTTGGAAATATTCCAATGTATTACATTAATTTAGTTCAATTTATATGAGCATGTTTCACTCTGCTAGGGAAGTTTAATTCAGCAAGCTCCATTTCCTGCCTTAATCATCTACCATGAGGATATTAATATGTCCTGTTAATGCCACACATTGCTACTGTGAAATTTGTGGTCCAGCCTTTAGCTCTAGTTTTTTAACTAACCTTGAGTTAATAGCATAATTATACATAAACCTTTAAACTGCTTTTTTTGTATATTGGTCATAATACAAGAACAAAGCATTTCAGCAAGAGGATTCAGTCAAAGGAATTTGTACTGTCTGTAACTTGCATGGTGCTGTTGCCACAGTGGTCTATGGTCGAAGTCAGCAAAGGTTTATTATCCACTTTGCAACAGTATGCAGCTGGGAAATGTGCTATCACACTGCTAAAACCAGCAGTTTTTTAAGCTTCAGCAAGATTAAAAAGTCAATCTGGGAATATAAAGTTAACTGTTGGCCCAATTCAGGCAGTCAGCTATAGCAGTCATACAGGGCAAGGTACTGGGTGCTCAGCACCCTCAAATGCCTCTGGGGTCATCTTTTGGGGAACATTAACAAGACCTTTACAGTGACAGAACTTTTCAGCATAGCCAAGTGTCAGAGGCAGCAGCAGAACGGTCCCAAGTGGGTTGCTGACTTACTGTTGGTATTACAGAGAATCTTTTCCATGCAAAGACTCTTCCTGCTCCCACACTTTGTGCCCTGCCTCAGCAAGCCCTTCAGCCATATGTGATGGGCCAGAAGAGGAAGACTACTGCTCTCCCATCTTCCACTAGGAGCAACACTACTGCAAGCAACTGATGGCACACCCTCCCCAAAATAAACAAGTCTACATTATGCCTTCTGTACCTGCTAGTGTTTAGGTATTGTAAGGATAGTGGTCTGGAAACATGAGCTAAAAGAGGAGCTGGAAAATGCTGCTTCTTCCTACAGGGTGTCTTTCACACTGAGAAACATTTTTTACATGACTTGTATGTTTTGTGGCAGAGCTTAAACTGAAGAGTCAGGTTTTTTTCTAAGTTCACCTTTTTTCCAAGCTGTACTCCATCACGTAGATGATTGTGCTGAAACATGCAAAAAAAAAAAAATTTACTGAGGTTTGTGCTGTGCTGGGTCCTCAAGAAAGTGATAAGTTTGCATATATTGGGGGTTATGAAGAACATAAATACTCCTTCAATAAAACCTGAAAACTCCTAGAGAGACAGGGTGCTTTTGGGTCCATATAAACACTGACCATGTTTGTGAGCCACCTGTGGTCTGACCTGAAGAACACGTCCCCTGCTATTATGTCCAGATCCATCAAAACCGTGTATTGATGAAGAGGAGTGTGTCAGCTGGAAAATACTGATATTTAAAGCACTACCTGGTAATATTTTTCATCACAGTGTATGTTATTGCTGTGTGTAGGATGTCAGACATGGTTCTTGGCTTTTTCATGATTTCTCTCAGGTCTTCAAATCACAGACTCAGCTTCTCTGTAGATTTTCTCTGCACAATGGTGTCTTAGAGAACACTAAGTTTGAGCCTGAACCAAGGAAGAAACTTTTATAGCAGGGGGCTGCTCCTGGAACTTTATGGCAGTGACTTAGTTGGACCAAATGGCCCTTAACTTTTAACAGAACCGTTTCTCAGTTTTCCTGAAGTTGAGCTTGCTGCTTGCAAAGCTCTTTATGGAATAACAAGTTAAAGCTGTTACAATAAATCACTTGCTTCAAAAATAGACCTTGTATTTAGAGAAGCCGTGGAGCCAAGTTACTCCAAGCATACATCATCCCCTCAGTGTATATTCCTGCAGCTCTGTTAATAGTTAATTTTAACTGTGTGCTATGCAGAAGTTATTTTCACAGGGGGAAAAAAAGGCACTATTAAGTTACTAAGCCTGTTTCTAGCTTGCATCATAAATCAAAGAGAGGTTACTTCACTTGTGCTGCAGACTTTTGTAGCTTTGATTTTAGGTGTGCACAATTGAAAGTTTTTTCCTGGATATATCACTTTGCAAGATGAGTAGACATGTTGTAAGACTCAGATACATTCTGTTGCTAAAGATTTCAGATACAGCATATGTATGCAAGTCTTGAGTACAAGTCTAGACTTCTTTGCTTCACAGGTTTAGTAGACAATGAATCTAGACTTATGGCAGATGGAAGTTTAATTCAGAGTTTGACAAAGAATCATCTCTAGAAAGAGCTATAAAAGCCTACCACATTATTTTTATAATGAAATATGGTTTTTATTTCTAAGTACAATCTCAAAGCACATTGGCCTAACACTGTAATTTAAAGAAGTAGCATAAAACAGTATCTACATGAAGTAATTTTTATAAGAAATAATAGGGGACAGGAATTCTCAGAGAAATAAATGTTTTTGCCTGGCATACTCGCCTTTATCACCACACGTTATTCTAACCACTGTAAGCTTGTGGCTTCCTTGGCTGAGGAATCATAAACAGATATTTCCAAGCATTGTCATGCTGTTTTGAATATGCAGATTTGATGATAACAGGCCATTCTAAAGATAGAACGAGCCATAACATAAAATTGACCAACGTATTTTTTTAAGAAGTGGTACTTTCAAAGCCATGTTGTGGATTGCTGTTACTCTGGGTGATAAACTGCGACCAGAGAGGCTGGGAGGAAAGGCACCATGTGCCGTTTCACAACGTTTCACTTTCTGAATTGCAGTACCCTCCCTCTCAAAGACCCTCACGTAGACAGTGCCTCCCCGGTGTACCAGGCTGTGCTGAAAACTCAGAACAAGCCCGAGGATGAGAGCGAGGACTGGAGCCGCCGCTCCGCCAACCTGCAGTCCAAGTCCTTCCGCATCCTCGCCCAGATGACTGGGACAGAGTACAGTAAGTGGAATTACAGAACATCCTCCTCATCCTCACTGCAGATTCCTGTCGTTATGTATCGCCCCGGCATTGGCCACTGATACTGAAGGAATACTCATGACCAGACTCGTAGTTTTCAGTCCAAGATCCTGGATGTAACTAGAGAGAAAGGGAAATCAAAGTGTACAGTCTCACCTTATGCTTTGTGAGGAAAATTCTTTGATCTGCCAGGGGTCTCACCATAAAACTATAACAGACTCTATAGTAAAAGAGCATTTGGGACCCCATAGTTCTTCCTACTTACAAATAAAATTTCTGCAGTGCAATTTTTTGTTCTCCAGCAGCCTAGACTTACAAAGCTGTCCATTCATTAGAAAAAATGACAAATGGGTCATGTCTCTTGTAACAGCCTTTTATAGAAGTGACTTCTGGAGGTCAAAAAAAATCATGGATCACCATTTGTCTTGAATCTATGATTCTATCAGCCCTGTTGTCTAAACCTAGATCTGCTATGAATGTCACAGGAGATTGAACTTTGCTGCTTGTTGCCTATGGAAATATTTTTCTGACCACCTGGTACTAACTTCACAGCTGGTTTCTGATCTAGAGATAAGGAAGTTCAGGGTCCTTTCCCACATCAGAGGGAAATAGTTAGTGTTTCCTATGAATCTGCTGCTCATGCCTCTTGTGCTTTCCTGCAAAACAGCAGGACCTCTCTGTAGAATCATTGCCTACAGCTGTGAAACACTGCTAATAAATGAATGACAAAGGCATTGTAATAGCTACATTCCTCCAAACATCCTCCTTCCCATCTCTGGGGAACTGCTCTTCCTCATGGTGTTCTTACAGATTCCACTGCTGCAAAATCAGCTTAATGCACCTTTAGATAGGCTTTTGATAAGTTTCTGAGGAACTTATAATTTCATCATAAAGCCAATTCCTTCCTTTCTTTCTTTTTTAACTGAAACATTTTTTGTCTACAGTGCAAGATCCAGATGAAGAAGCCCTGAGGAGGTCAAGGTAGGCAACTCCCTGTGAAAAATATGGCTTTCTCCTTCCTGATAACCCAATAATGTTTTAAAATGGCATTAATATGAACCTCCTTTATTATATTTTTGTCCTAAAATAGTCTAATACATTTACTTAAAAATCACTGAAATTAAAATGCTATTTGTGAGAGGCATTTGAATGAGAAGGATAAAAAATTAGCATGCTTTTAGGAAAGACAGTGCAAAATTCCTGGAGTGTGTGTTCAAATCTCAAAGCTCTTTGCTCATGCAACTTTCCTGTACTTTACTGGGTGTGTGAATGTGATGAATTCCAAGCCCCATGTAACTACTTGATTGTGTAACTGGATGAAAATATATAATGTTGTGATAGCACTGAAATTTGTGAGCAATTTATTTGGATGACCCTCTGATTGACATTTGATTCTCCTTAAATGATACAGTAAAGGAGTTGTTTCCATCCATACCCATAATCATTAGCTGATGTTTTATTTGGAATAAACATGACCCAAATTTATAGAATACGGAAGCACAGGACTGCTTTTGCTAGTGGATAAATGTATTTGTTTCATATGATCCATCAAAAACACTTAAAAAGTGGATATGTTCAGAGATATAATATGGAATTAAAGATTTATCATCATCCTGCATAGCCAGGAAATAGATGTATTAGAGATTCTTATGTTGAGCTAAAAACTGCAGTTGAATCAAGAGCATCCTGCGTGTAAGCCTTATTTTCTGTTTGCATACTTCAAATCCCTGTTCACATGAGCTGCTCTAAGCCACTGGCTGGGTTTGTGATGTGTTTGATACTCAAACCACCTCCTTTCCTTATTCTTTTTTTTTTCTTTTTACTGCTGTACGGCTTCTTTAAAGGTTCTGAGCTTTTGATCACAGTGCAAGTTACAAATGTTGAATCAGTGAGAAAGAAATCTGTTATCTTCCCTGTGAGAATACAAATGTGCTTTCAGCTGATGTTTGCTATAAACCTTCCATTGCAGTTCACCCCAGTTCATGGCTGAGTGCCCGAACATCAGGCTTGACATTATATCCCTCAGGGATTTATTTCTTCCCTCAAATGTGCAAGCCTAATTCTCATTAAATGTATTGTGCATTATCTGTTTTGATGTAATAGCACACATCCAAATCCTTACTATGATGGGATTTAAAGCATTGTGATGAACTTAAGAGTCCCCCATTCACATCTGAGAGTAATATGTTGTTTTAGAGGAATAATCTTTCTAGGTGTAGTCTGTGGCTTTGGAAAATACTAGATACTGGAAAATGGTATCAGATATGTTGACAATAATTATCTAGTAACACATCAACATGTAGAAATTGCACATTCTATCTCGAAGTACATGACTATATTCACTGTGCTTTGCATGTTTTCTGCAGTTTTGAGGTTTCACTGTGTTATCCTTTGTCTTCACAAGGAGATTCTGGCTATGTTTAGGCACAGCTGAACAGGTTTAAGGGCATTCATTGGTAGTAGAGTTAAGGGAACATATACTAGGTAGTTACACAGGAACTGTGCAATTGGTGTGAGCTCTGGGGCAAGGAATGAAATGGGGTCTCCTTCCTGCCTCCCTGACAGTGCCTGTCCCATGTGGGTGGGTTGGTGCCTGCCTCAAACATTGCACACACTCCACTGGAGATGTGGTAGCAAAAGCCCCAGTTGTGCATGCATCAGCTCTTTGGGGCCTGTTGGACCCCTTCTGTTTCATCCCTTGGGAAGGCTCCTGCTACTTTTGATTTTGTAAGGGATGGAAGGGCCTATGACAGATGCACAGACTCCATACTTGAACTTCACTCTTCCAGCATAATAATGGAGTAGAAAGTCCTCTTCAGTGTCTACTCCAGATCCAGACTATACAACCACACCTTTCTCCATGTCCACAGTTTGGGATCATCTGGAAGGTTTCCTGGGTTCCTGAAAGCAAAAGGTTTCCATGAAACTGCGGAACCTGAGTCTTGCCAGATTCAGTGTTGTGTTAACGCCCTGCTGTGCTGGAGTTCTGGAAAAATCCTTCATGTTCCAAAAGTTAAACTGCCAGAGATTTTGGAGGGCAGGGGATTTTGGTCTCAGGGCATGCTGTGAGCAATCTCTCTGGTGCTTTCTCTTGCAAGAGCTGCATGAAATGCTGATCAGATTTCTCCCAAACTCTTGGAGGACAGGGGGTGATACGTGTAGCTTATTTTTGACAGAACTGCTTTACATAAAAATAGTCACTTTTAGATTGCTGCTTCTAACTTCATGACATATGTTCTAAATGAAAGCCATGGAGCTTGGGCATTTTCAAGTGGCAGAATATCCCTTTCAGTTAATATTAATGAGCGTTGCATGACTGTCCCTCGCTCGTGCTGCTGCTATTTTGAAGGCACCCATGAGATTATGACTTGCTATGAAAACTTTCCATTGCTGGTGTGATGATCGTTGTGGATTATTTTCTGGAAAGAAGGGATCTATTTCAAGCCAAACACATGTTTCTGAATACCTTTTCCTTGAATGGAGGGATAATTTCTCGAAAGTAGTGAGGGAATTCTTAAATTGCATGTCAGACCCACTGTAGCTGGTACACTCTGGTTTAACTGGAAAAAATGCCATCAGGAAGTTTCAACTAGGAATACTTTATATCTTTTAATTACTTAAAAGCATAAAAGATATTTTGGGAAGTCATACATCAACACTTCTTTAGGAGTGTTACTTGCATGACACTGTGTTATTAAGAACAGAAGATTTAGAAATATCAGTGAATTTGTTGGCATTTACTCTGTTTATTGTTTTGTGCTTTCTTCAGCCTGAGGAGTAAAACCAGCTCAGTCTGCTCCTTTCTATTTGGCTGGTTTCACTCTCAAGTTCCACTGCATTAACACAATTAATTGTCTTGTGTTTTGAGTGTAAATAATGAGGAAAAAAATTACCTTGTTTGCAATGATTCAAATACATTTTGCAAATAACAAGAACATTTTATTTTCCATTCTGTTTGATATACTTCTCCTTCACTGTGCTCTCATCTCACATCCCCCTTCTTCCCCTTTTTATTTACAAAACCTGAATTTAAACTGTAGAGTGTCTAGAAAAGGCTAAACCCTGAGAGGTGCTGAACACAGCTCGACAGCCCCAGTGTGCAGTCAGAGGTAGCCAGGGAGGGCAGGAGATGGCCAATACTTCACAGGACTCTGCTTTGAAAATCCCATGTTGTTCTGCTTTGTGACACCTATGACCAGAAATATTTATGCAAATGTAAACACTAATACTTACTAATGCTGAGAAAAGCTGTAGAAAAGTACTGTTTAAACCTGTGGGTGATGGTCCTTGCAGGAAGGACAGCAGGATATATATGGGCTGGCCTAGGTGTTACAGAATGGAAAATACCTGCATTCATTTTGCACTTTTATGAGTTAACTGTTACTGACTGCTCAGTTGGGGGCAAGGGAGGGAAAAGCCAAGAGAAACTGGTAGCAGGAAAACAATGGGATTACACTGCATTTCTAGCAAAAGCAGCCCTGTAATACCAAGCACAAGTCAAAGAATAAGAAGTTACATCAAGTTACTTCTCAGAAATAAACAACTGCAAAACCTTTCATACATGGTCCAAAAAGCATCACCCAGCCTTCATTGTGCTGGTTTGATAGCTGAGGAGAAAATCCAAATAAATTGCCATTGCCCTAGTTATAAGGCAGGGGAGTGGTAGCCATGGTCCCTAACCCCTTTCTTTCTCCCTCCTTTCTTTCTTCTGTGTTTATGTCTCTCTCTGTCTCTGTCTCTCTCTCTCTTTCTTCATGCCACAGGGAGAGGTTTGAAACGGAACGTAACAGCCCACGCTTTGCCAAATTGCGCAATTGGCATCACGGCCTGTCAGCGCAGCTCCTTAATGTCAAAAGTTAAAAGCCCACGTTTCTGGGGCAAACACAGACAGAGTTACAGTCACACATTAACTGCTGTCCTGAGTTAGAGCCCCAGCGTGTCCCACACGCTGCTGGGGCCTTGCTCTGTAGGTTTCTGTCGTTAGCCTGTTAGCCATTCACTGTCACCACAACTAAAAATAACAATACAACCCAGGTCGTGTTCTTCATTTCAAAGTAGTTTAGCTTTACTCCTTTACTATCTCAAACTTCAGTATACAGGAAAACATCACTATTGTAGTCCCTTAACTTTAGGAGAAAATTAGAGGGAAGTTGCTGACAGTATTTCTTTAGGAGGAAGAAGAATGAGACTTTTACTGAGTTTTACTGTAAAGATAATGAAGTAGGAGAAAGAAAGTTGAAAAGAAAAACTGACTGGCCTAGACCTTGCTAAATGTACGACATACTTAGTTTGCATAGTTGAATGATGCTGTTTTAAATAAGATATTAGCAATGTGAAGTTGTATTTCTTCAATATATTATACTGGTAGAGGTTATTTGCTGAAACCATTGCTGTAAGTTTTGTGTTGGAAAATTGAATTTATCATTATATAAAAGTGAGAGATAGCTGGGGTTGCTCAGGATCTGCGAGGAAATGACATTTTGCTAGAGGTGATTTAGGAGTGAGAAGAATATATCATACTACTGTTGCACTGAAGCTTTTAAAAGCATCTTTTAAGATTTAAGGAATATGTTGCCCATTCTGTATTGCTCTTGCTTTGACCCACACTTTTTCTGTATATAGCAGCATGCTTTATCTGAAATAAAACATTTTAAAACTAAAATAATTATGTGCCTGTTTTACAAAGTATTTTATTCTGTTTTAAAACAGTAACTGCTTCAACTGATTATTGAAAGAAGGAGAACTTTTCTTTCCTGAATAGAAAATTTGGTCAAAAAGCTTTCCATTATTAGCTAGAATTATTATTGACCTTTAAGTTGTCTGAATTAGAATAAAACTGACAAAGCAGCTGAAAGAACAACAGAAATGAACAAAATATTTTTACTAAGTGTGAACAAAGCGTAATTAATAGGTAATAGCATAATTAATAGATGTTAGATGACAACCTATTGATAATATTGTTTAGCATTTCCATTTAAATAATTTGCATTCTCTGGCAGTAATTATTAATTTGTCTCTGTGGCAAAGGCACTTGAGACACTGCTGGTGCTTAGAATGAGATCTTTTTGGTACAATAGTACAGGTCTTTGCTGTGTCAGTTGAGACATGGCAAACCTATAGCCAAGGCTGCCAAATATTCCATATTCCATCTGAAGTACACCAAGGGCAGTGCTACTTTCCTTTCTAGCTTGTGCTCTGATCATCAAATGAAACAAAAAATGCAACTCCATTAAAGAGTTTGTGGTTTCCATGGAAACAGTTGATGTGAGCCCTCAGCTGGCTGCATTAGGAGTCCTTGGCACTGACTGAGGCAGGAGTTTCTCTGATGAAACACTGCTCTCTGCAGTGACAGGCTGACTCTATCACAGGCCTGCTGGCAGCCTTTAGGGTTGTTTTTTTTCATTAACTTCTATAAACTGCAAATCAGGTACCTTTATCTGGTAGCAATAGTTCTGATCAAAGGGATTAATCAGTGCATGAGATCAGACTCAAACTCTTGTGCTTTTTGCTGCTTCCAAATTTGTATCAGCAGTCAAGTTCATTCAAACTCCCATTGTTTTTCTGTGTTAGAAATAAGGAAAAGCTACAGTTCATGGAGAATTTTGCATGAATCAGCCAAATACTGGAGTGTTTAAAGGGCTACCATACATATTTTTAAAAAATCAATTCTTGAGTATTATTAAAGAGTACATGAGCACTAGTTGCTTCTAAAATGCATTTCACTTTTCTTAGCTAAGTACCATAGCAGTTCAGTAGACATGCTACTTAATTCACAGCATGCATGTACACTTTCCTTATGGGAACACAAACAGATGCTGGTCACACCATCTTACTACTGCCTGTGGAAAATCAACAGCACTGCATGAAATAAGAGCAACATTTTAACTTTTCCTGAATGTTGCCAAGATCAAACTTTGGTCAACCAAAGTGGTGGTGAATTTTATTTATATATGGGAAATTTTGATAGAACTTAAAATATCAATAGTCAGTTTTTCCACAAACATTAAATGTACCTAAGTAAAAAATTATCCAGTTCTAATTTTTAACCAAGTTAGATTTTTGACATTTTTTCTGAATAAGTATTAATATAGTTTCTTCACTTAAATAGGAATTGTGTATCCTTAATGTTTTATGAACAAAATACAGATGCTATGTTTCAAATAGTCCTAGTGCATGTGTTATAATGAAAAAGAAAACGTCTAGATTATATCTCAGTGCTTACACTTAATGTTATTTTGAAAGGTATTTTTTAGTAATTTGATAAGATATAAAATTAATGGAAATGTAATTAAGGCACCCCTTCTCCTTAGCTCTCTTCAGTGGGTTTAATGATAAAAATTCATGCATATAAACCATGTAATCATATAAAGAAATAATATTAATCTTTTTTTTATGTAGGATACAAAGTGGAATCTAAACACTTTCCAGACTTGTAGAATTTCAATTTTTTATGTAGTTACAGAGAAAAAAAAATTAATAGAAAAAGATCTTGATTTGGTAGCCTTTGGAACTTTTGCAATATTGAAGATCTTTTGTAAAGGTGCCTTCATTAATTCCTATGGCAAGATTTTCACTACAGCATATTTCTACTACTCAGTCCAGTCCTTTTTAAAAAATCTTCCAAGCGATGGACTTTGGATTAACTGTCAGTCAAATTTTTCTATGCCATTTCTTGTTTATATTTAGATTAGTTATTCCTCAACTCTTCCTCCTCAGAAATCTTCCTTTATGTAGTCATGACAATCTTCAAGTCCAAAAAAACGAATGTTACCCATCTTTCTTCATGTAGCTGTGAAGAGGCCTTGGTTTTGCTTCCTGAGTAGGAGGTGGCCTTTGTAGAGAAATTGGCCTGCAGTTTTCATTCTACTACATGCCATTGCTAAAGACTGTAACAGACTGAGGTCTGATAAGAAAGCATTAACAGCTTTGAAGAAACAGTAGCTTTGTTCTAGCAAAAGGTCAAGTCTGTTCTAGTTTTGTTCTATTTTTAGTATATTCGGGCTTCTCTCACTGTATGTGGCTTCTGATTGACCAGCACCATCCTGCAGAGTTTCCTGACCATTTGCAGAAGTCTGCTCTTTTGCCTAGGAAGATTATTCACAATTAATGACAGTGAGGCTTAAAATAGGTTCCCAATTGAAGACTTGCTGAGTCATGTAATTCTTTAAAACAGCACTGATGACAGGCAGGTGTATCTGTCCCATGCTGAATATGTTTTGACCTGTGACTGCTCTGCTGAGCAGAGGACAATGGTCAGTGACAATACTGTCTTCTAAATAGCCTTCATGCCAAAAATAAAGTAAAATGCAGGATGTGAACAGTGCTATTCACTCCCTGCCCATCCCAATATTGCCAGTAAAGCATAGTCTTATAAGCATTTAATGAAGATACAGCAAAGCTGATGCCAGTAGGAAATCAAAAGGCCTTCCAGGTAAATCTGCTTGTCTGGTTATGGCACAGGGACATGCTTATTTTCTGCTGTGGTACAAGACTCTTTGATCTAAACTAACCTGTTTCCCAAATCCTGCTGCCCTGTCTTGTGCTCAGATGGTCTCCCCTCACCTCCTGCAGTGCTCAGTTTGCAGCAGAAACACTGACTGCATGCAGTGTGTGCTGATGGGACATGGTTAGAGTGTGACTTTAGGAGAGTGGGTATGAGAACTTGACCTGTCTCCTTTTCATGCATGACAAAATTACAAAGTGAGAAAGGTTCTGTGGCTCTTCCCCTTGCCTCCCTCTCCTCACCCCTCCCTGTACAGGAAGGACAGGACGTTTGTGCTAAGCCATAAATACAGAGGTCACTCCATTGCACTTTCTCTCTTGTTATGCACAGCTGGGTGGAGTAAATCTTCCATAGCAAGGAACAAGTATTTTAGGGACTACTTTATCACTTTTCAAAAGTCCAACTCTTGCATATCACAGAGCTTTCTGAAACCTTCCTCAGGGGCAGATGAGGTGACACCAATTTTTTTACTTGTACAGTCGGGTTCCCACAAGAACTGAGTTGATTTTGTGGATCCTTTAGCAGTGTCTGCCATGAGTTTCAGTGACTGGGACTATCGTTATGTGTTTCAGAAAATGCATGGATACTTACACAAATGTTACTTGGCAAAGTTAAAAAGCTAGAATTTTGGTATGGTACATGGTATTACCAGATAATTGCTTCCTTTAATCAATTTGCCTTTAATTGACAGCTTTCTGCAGTATCCATGAAAATTAATTGACTAAAATTTGCTCTCAAGCACAATAACATCCTTTGTTCTACTTCTGCTTATCAAAGCCATCTGACACCACCAAGACAAGCTAAGGCACCTTAATTCCCTTCCTTGGTTGGCCAAAATTTCCAACAATTAGCATTGCTGACCTTCCCAATTGCCAAAAACCTCCTGTTTATATGCTGCTCAGATTACCAAAATCCTTTTGAAAGACATACTCTGTCTTTCCACAACAGCCAATGAAATAAAGCAGACTTCTCTAGGTAGATTTCTCACTTAAGGAACATAACTGCAATAAAGGATAATAAGCACATCAATTTAATATATTCAGTTATCTGCTTACCTTTTAGCACCTCAAGAGGGACAAAAGCATAGGAATAGTGAAATAACTCAGTGGAATTCTGAGTGAAACCAGAAGGGAAAATTGATCAAATATAAAGTCTTTCTTCCTCAATATACTTCTGGAGGTTCTATGGGGAAAAGAGCTATTTAGAGATCATAAATCTCTTGTTTTCAAGCCAGTTCCCTGTAGAAGTAATTCATCAGAGATAGTGAGTGACTCTGGGGTACAGTGTATCCACTTGAATGTACCCACTAAAATTGAACGAGCGAGGGCTCCAAATGCAATTAAGAAATACCATGAAGCTTTTCTCAAAATAGTTCATAGAGAAAGTAATGCATGAGCTAACAGAGCTTGTTAAAGCTTGAGATTCAGTTTGGGGAGTGGATGTACTGACCTGTATGTAACATCTTGTCTTTACTATCCCAGTCTCCTGCATGTTCCTGTCCACCACATAACGTTTGCATGAGCAGGAATTAACGTTAACTTTCATTCCTACTGTGGAACCTTTAAAATTCTCCTATGCCTTCTGCAGCTGCTGCAGGCATTTAACCAAGACACCAGTGCACAATGCTGCCTCTCTCTCTGACTAGTCCCTTGCATTGCCTTCAGTCCAGCAAGGGTAAAGCAGTTCTAACATGCAGCAGGCTTTCTAACAAGCATTGTAACTCAGACCACTCAGCTGTGGTCTGTGGATCATCAGCCTGGCTCACAGAGCCCTGCTTAGGGTGAGCTGGAGCATAGCACTGGCACTGCTTCCTTTTATTCTGCTTCTAAATTGCATTAGTGTCAGCAAAATTACTCTAAATACTAATAACTTCCTCATAGTTCATTTCCATGTGAGCATTTGTTGTAGCTGACCCAGAATGTTATATGATTACAAATGAGAGAGGGAAGGTAAGAAAATCCTTAAGAGAGTTTATGAAATAAAATGCAATACACATTCTGAAAGAGTGACAAGTGTTCTAATTCATTCCACTTAGTTACTTGACTCAGGAACTGAACAGCACAGACACATTGCTGTATTTCAGAGGCAGCTGCAAACTTAGCATAATGCCACATAGAAGTATGAATTTTCTTATCATCAATGTGCACAAACTAAAAAGTAGGTCTAAAAGAACTACCAGCTGAAATTGAGATCTCTGGGTTCTTGTTCTCTCAGCTTCCCTGGAGAAAAGTGAAGTCATGAAGAGAAAGAACACTTCAGTGAAAGGGGAATTGTTTCCTGGCATACAAAATCTAAACTTATTGTGCACCAGTTTTGTCTGTAATGGTCACAAACACAGCCTCAAAGTCCAGATCCTGTGCTCAGGTGCCTGGTGGCAGATACCTGCACTTTACCAGTGGGGCTGTAAAAAGCTGGGCCAAATCATTCTGTTCAATCCAGTTGCACACTTAAGGCCAAGACAGGGAATAATTATGCAAATTAAGTCCCAGCTCAAATTGCTACACATGCTCAGAATTTTGCAGTCTTTGGTGATAAAACTGAAAATGGGAGTACCTATACTTGCATGGCAAATATCACTCTGCAAATCTTGGAAAAGAGTGACCTTCCCTTTCCCCAACACCAATGCTGCTGTGTGCCCAGCTGCATTTATTGTGTGACTGTTACATTTAACAGCAAACCTGCAGGTGCCACTAAAATGCATTCATGGGAGGTGTTGGCTTTGATTTTAGCGAGTTGCTTTGACTGAGTTCCATACTGCTTGTTGAGAATGAGTTGCTGGTTTTTTTCCACTGAATCTATGATAATGCTTTTCCTGTTCTGTGCCACTGTCTGCACAAACCAGGATACCTTCTGAGAGAAATGCATTTCCCTGTTGTGGAAAGCAGACACACTAGGAGGATATATTACAATATTGCCACGTTTTGGCGTGGGCTGCTCACATTCTTAACTACAGTGGCTGAAAAAGAGAGACTAGCTCTTCCACCCCTTTTGTTCTGATTCCAAGCTAAAGTTTTAACTAAACCAGCATGATAGTTGTCTTCTGTCCTCTCCGTTAACTGCCTATGATTCTCTGTGTGTCTTAGGATGTCTGTGTTGGAATAACAAAAATATAGCATGGGGGAAGAAAAGACAAACATCCTCAATAGTTTTATAGTCATCTGACCATGGAAAAGTTCTGAGCTGCAAACACAGAAAGGTAGAAATAGCCTCACTGGATCAGAACAGCAGTTAATGTAGCTCATTGTCCAGTTTTCAACAGTGTCAGTGTCTCATGCCTTTGAGACAAAAAAATGTTTGAAAGGCAATTACAAAATAACTTTAACACAACTTTACTCCCAGACACCCTGTAAAAATTTCTTTTGAAGTTATTTTGTAACTTCTACTTCTTAAAAGGAAATCATATTTGTAGGCAAATATGCTTATGTAAATATAAGTATGTTAGGATGAAAGCTATTGTAAGTCTAACTCCAACAAATCTGCACCATACTACTAGAAAACCAGAATTTTTAAATTCAATAGATATAGACCTTAATAATCTGTAAATCCACTTCCCCTTTCATAAAAGGCCAGTATATATCTGTCAGGCTCTGTAGTAGACTACTGGATGACTAATACAGGAAAATACCAAAAAACTGAATAGATATATTTATTAAAAAATCTATAATCTCTCATTAAAGAGGGTGAGCTGATATTTTAAATACTCAACTGAGATTCAGGAGAGCTGATTTCAGTTCCTTGCCCCGCTGTAGACCTTCTTTGTGACCATGAGCAACTCTATTAAGTTTTAGTTTCTCATTTGTAAAATTAGAAAAACAGTCTTGCTCCATAAGAGTATAGAGAAAAAACTAAATTACAGTATTCACTTACTGCTTCAGTCTGAAAGACAAAGCTGAAGGACCATGTGGTCTCTCAGGATGCCTCATGTTTCTTATGTCATTAGGTCTTCATTAAACATCTGTTGCCATCTAAAGAGAAGGCAGATGGAAGGTACACAACCTCCACGTCTCAGCTTGCCTGTTATATGTAGGTGTTTGGCAGTCTTTTACATTTGGTTTCCAAAAATAAAGTAGAATGGGAAAGTATTCCCATGTCCAGTTCATAGAGTTCAGATTTAACACACTCATTGGAAACTCTCTGAAGTGTCTGCAGGCTCTTTTTAGGATCCAATAGCACACACAAGCTTGGCCTGCAAAGGAATTTTGTGTTCAGTTACACCAGTTCTTGTTGGTGTGGGGGGGAAAGACTCTATTTCTATTTCAGTCATTCTGTTTACGTGACCATATCCTGTAGCATACTTTTATGAGAAGGAAGCATTTCAAGATTTCCAGTGTATAATATACCGTGTAACTGGGAAGACAGTATATTGTGTAAATCTTGTTTAGATATATGTCCAACCTTTAATGAAGTCTGTGGGAGTTGCACTGTTCTCTCAGAATGGCCCTTCTGTCAAAAGCCATTTCAGTGGGGAATAAAAAAGCTGCAGACAAAAAACAAACAAACCAACACCCCTCCCCCCCCCCCAAAAAAAAAAACAAACAAACCAACCCCCCCCCCCCCCCCCCAAAAAAAACCCAACAAAAAAAAATTAATTTTAAATCTCTTCCAGATAGCTCAAAACTACTGTCAGTTACTGGAGCAGCCTGTGTAGCCACAGAGATATAAACTGCTCATAATATTCTGAGCCAGATTTTTTCATGTGGTGAAGGTATTGACTTTACTGAGCCTGCCCCAGGGATGCATTGGACTCAAAAGTAAAATTATTTCTTTATTTAGTTAGAGAAAACGTTTGATTGTAAAGGCCGTAAATCCAATAGCCTGTTCCTCAAAATGCAAGTATGGCAAATAAGAGGCACAATGGGTTTTGAGCCTTTCTTATTGTTAACCAAATGGGCATTGCTTCTGTTGACTGGGAAGAGAAATAGTTCCTGGAAGCCACACCATGAAGAAGTATTGTGTGCCTTTGAACTCATCTTTCCCTCTACTCTCTGCTTTTTCCTTTGCTTTATTCTGTGGAAGTAATTTTACTATACTTCTCTCTCTTTTTCACCTTCCCAACTCCCCTGCCATCGTCACTCAACGTCATCCTATTTTGTACACTCAGGGAAAAAACTTTTATGAAATGCTGACCTCAAAATCAAGTGACTTTTTTTGCTCTTCTTTGGTGCAGCCACAACTAATGGGGCAGAAAAGTTTGGGTCAGATTAATAATAACAATAGAGGCTTAACACTGCTTCAGCCTGACCCCAGCTGCCTACCTTTTGGTCTTGGCTGTGATCCCTCGTAGAATACTTGGGAATAAGCAATGTTTTATTCCTTTCAGGCTGTGACTGTGTTTTTAACGTCCTTGCATGACTGTGGCTCTTGGTGTACTAACACTTCCCACACACACACACACAATCTCTAATCCATCCTCCTCTACCCTGTTTCATCCTGGCTTTGCTCTACCTGACATTGCAGTGAACTCACACCTTGGTTCCCATAGAGGCAGAGTTTGGTTTCTCATTGCTTCAGAGTGGTGAGCTGGTTGATCTCAGCAGGGCATTTGTTTTTGACACAGGCCCTTCCAGACCAGCCCCAGTAACACTGGGATCAGGTGGCAGCAGCTGAGGGGCATTTCAGATCCACTTCTGGGTTTGAAAATCTGACTTCATGTATTTTAGGAGTTACATGTTAGTTAGAGGTTTTAAAAATTTGTAGAGGACACCTATACCCAAACCTTTGCTGATCTAAACTGGATTGGTTTTTATAACTTTGTTAAAACTGAACTAAGGAGAAGCCATTTCATATATGACTATACATACATATGTATCTGTAAGTACATAAACACAGAGACACATATAAAATACTGCTAATAATGGGGAAAATTTTAAGAATAGCTTTCCAAATGTAATGTAAGTTAATGATTGGTGCCCAACAAATCCACATAAGTACATGTATTCCTTTTTTTTTTTTTCCCAAAGGACACTGCAGAAAGAAGGTGCAGTTGGATAAATGAGGACATTTGCTTTGTGTTTTGTAATTTCAGATCCCAGTTAAGAAAAGTGTTCTCATTTGGCATATTTTAGCTTTAAACCCATCAATTTCAGCACAATTCCTTAAATAAGAAGGGACACAACCACCCACTAAATTGCTAAATATAGAGACTATCTCAATTACTTAACTAACTGGATTTCAAACTTAGGAGTTTAAAGCTAATGGATTCTATTCTTTATGAAAATACTTTTGTCTTAACTTCTTACAGATACACAGTTGCTTGCACTTAAACTGATCAGTTATTTTTGTAAGCATGTGTGTGTGTTTACAGAATAATAGCCCAGTCCTCTATCAGAGAAATCAAGGCTGATTTACTCCTCACCTCAGGAAGGAATGATTTCTAATTGAGGGAATTCAGTGAAGGAATTGTTTCTAATCTGATTTACATTGAGAAAACGAGTACTTGGATAGGACAGAGAATTTTTAAGTGATACCAGGCACAAGAAATCCTTCTTGTAAGAATCTTTGTTACCCATTTTTATCGCTTCAAAATACCAAATCCTTGAGGATTGCCCAAGTCTGATTAGTTTCACTGCTTGGATTTGGCATCAAAATATGTTCTGCTGGAATACTATTGAATTTTTTTTTAAGGAGAACTTATTAAAATCAAGGCTATTCCTGAAATTAAAAGCAGGCATACAACATCTAATTTGTAACTGTTAATTTTCCTTTTACTTTATTATTGAAACAAAGTTGTTTGCAACTGATAAGAAGCATATAATTATAAGAAGCAATATGCAGTAGACTTGTATATTTGGTGGGTTTCACCTGGAAAGCTGAAGAGATTTCTCACAACTATATTTATGAGCAACCACTCTAGGATGCTTTTTGCAACCAAACATTTCTGCTCAACCCATTTTCTTTCTCCTTGGTTGGTTTTGGGTGGGTTTTCTTGCCACCACTGGCAATTGCATTTACTTCATTCACACTGTATCCCTCCTTTCACAGAGACAAGGAAAATGTTGCAGCAGCATCAGAAAACAGGTAATGTTTGCTGTGTTTGACTTACTTCCTATTAAGAGTTTATCTCCACTTTCCCCATATTGTTCTTACCTCAAAAACATGAAATTTGTACGCTGTTTGAGCAGGTGATGACTGTGGAGGCTTCAATTAAGTGGGTTCATTAGACATTTCTTTCTAATGCAGACTTCAAGAAGTACTGTGACATGGGACAGGTGGGGATCATCTTTCTCAGAAATTACAAACCTGAAAAATAACAAGTTTTTAGCAAATATTCTTGAAATGGAGTGTTATCAATTTGTGGTGGAGTTTTAAGAACAATTTCCATTTTAAACTTTGCCTAGATCATTCAAGATACTTTTTAAATCTAAGTAAGATTATCTTTTTGGTATTTTAAGAACTCTTACATGTCGGATTCTTGCATATATTGATTGTCCTCAGTGAGTTATGAGGTTCAAAACAATCTCTCTGTAAGTAAGTTTTTCATGTCAAATTGTTTTCTCCCAAAGGATTTCAGCACATTTTGCAGTTACAGATAAAAATGTGCTGTTTTCTATTAGTTCATGTGCTAAACCACACAAGTACTGATACAAGTATTTCTTGAGTGAATCTGACCAATAGTTTCACAGAGCAAAGAAATGATTCTTATCAGTTTGTCATGAAACAAATTCTACCTCACTGCTTTCCTCTATCTTGTTGATTCCTGCCTCAGATGTGCAACCACTTTGTTATTTTTTTTCCTTTATAAGACTGCTCACGTTTTAACAAAGGTTGCATGGAGTTAAAATCTGAGTGCAAGTGTTATTTGTTACTAGTGACACAAGCAATTGCAACTGGCCTTGAAACAGTAGGGAAAATTGATTTTTATTTTTAAATTAATTATGAAAATAGAAGGAAATAAACGCCTTGATTCCTGTATATAAATTAAAGTGTATAAAACAAGGAATACGTTAGCATTTTGCCAACAGTTTCATTTGTTTAAAACCACCTACAGGACTATGCAGCTGCTCTACTGAAATCTCCTTTTCTTTTAATTATGATTTTATTTAACCAGGAACAGTTTCTGATATATGACTGGTGTTAGTGTCATACTACATTGCTTTAATCTTGTGTGACTTGTCATACCATAGCTTTTCTCCACCTCCATTATCATCACAGCCTTGCTTTGTGTCTTATTTTGATATTCATAGCAATATGATTTCCAGATTTAACACACCTTTTTAATTCTTCAAGCCTTTCCTGGTCTTAAGCAGTAATAAACTAATGAACTGTCAAGATTTGTCATTACTTCACCTGCGATACCATGATGATCTCCAGCTTCTTCTGTGGCTGGAATTGTGTCTCTTCCTCAAAGACCTGCTGTTCCCTAGGAAATGCCTCCTTTTCACACCCCTTGTGATCTCTGTCACCCAGGCCTGCAGACACTGCACGTGCACCACAGTATGTGACCTCCAGTATTTGGCATCCTCCTAAACCCTCCACCAGGGATGCCAACACTGACAGTGCCAGGCCAGTGGCCTCCAAGGGCTCTGTGAGGCTTGGAGCGGGTACAAGTCAGAGGGAGGCCACTGCTGGCCAGAGAGTCCCTCTTGCTTCATCCAGTAAGCAAAGGTACACTGTGATGTGTAACTGCATAACTGACCTGCTTTGGAGCTTTGGAGTGGTTTGGTAATAACAGCCTCTAACTCCTGGAGTTCAGCTGGAAATGCCCATTGCCTAAAAGGAAGGTGTTCAAGTTCTACAAATCCCAGAAACTTCCAGCTCGTGTGGGTGTTACGTTTTCAGTGGCTCTCTTAAGGATCACACATAAAATACAGAGACAACAGCCATAAAGCACCTTCAGCAGAGAAACAGCAGCTGATAGTTCTCTATTTTGACTGTATTTCTACAACCATTCCCATATTCAAATGTAAGACTCTTCCATGTTATGGCTTTCTCTAACCATATTCAAATTTAAGACTCTTCCATGTTATGACTTTCTCTAACCATATTCTCAGGCACTTTTTTCTGCAAATGCTACAATAAGAGATATTTTTTTCCCTATCCATTTTAATTTTTATTTCCTGTATATTCAATTTTTTACATGTGATATGTTGGAGGATTAGAAACCAAAGAAACCTTCATGCATTACATAAAGGAGACTAAGTACTGCTTTAATAATCCACTTGATTGTTATTTGGACAGAAAGTCTCAGAACTTAGGACTTTACTGAGAGAAAGAAGTATAATCTGCACTTATTTTTTCTAAATCTTAAAGTGCATTTGTTGCTGTGTTTTCTCATTGTGGTTGTTAACCATTATTATCCTCTTAACCTCTACTGATCTGTGTTCCTTTTCATGAGTGAAAATCAGCTGAGAAGAGACGTGTGTTTGTTTTCATCCACCTAACTTACTTTTATGTTTGTTACCACGAATATGAAGATGTTTGATTTTTTTCAATTTTCTTTGATTTTCCTTAAAATACAAAGTACTGTAAAGATCTAAAATCTACAGAATGACTGCATTTAAAAACCAACCAACCAACCAAAAGCTCATCTGTAACATGTAATAATGAAGCTGTTGCAATATATTATCTATTTTATAAAGCAACACTCACATTTATCAGTTCTTAAAATTCTGCTGCACTTGAACTAAAAAGATCAGACTGAAAATCTAGAAAGTAGGCAATCTTGAGGGGAAAAAAAGGTTGTTTTATTTGACTATCTAAATATTTATTTAAAATTTATAGTTAAATTAAATAGTTAAATTTATAGTTAAATTAAAACCAGTCAATTTAGTCTTCAGATCTTTCTAAAAGCTGAGTTGAGAGTGTTACCAACTGCATATCATTTATGGAACAAAATCACCCTGATTTTTAAGGTTATATCTACTTCATTTATATTTATTCCAACTCCTTGGTGTGTTAATTAATATATTCTACCATGAAGGAAGGCAATCAAGCCCCTAACACTTTAACCATATAAAAAGAAATATTGCAAACACCATGCAAGATAAAATCTGTTCGTATTTTCTTTAAACTATAAAAGGTACTTCAGTATATCTGCATTTATTTTATTTACATGGGTTGTTCCATTCAAATCTGTCTCCACACAGGTCCTTGTCCTCACATACAGTTTTTTGGGATTTTTTACTTTCTTTTCAATATGTATCACTGAATATGTATTTTGATTAACGTTTTGGAGAGTGTTACAATTAAGTAAGTTCACTGTTTTCTTCTCTTCAAAGTAGGAAGTCACAAATCTTTTGAAATCTGTAGCAAATTCCCTTTGACATCAGTGCAAATAGACAAAATAGGTGGAATCCTAGTTTGTGTTTGTTTTTAAGACATATATGAAGTTCCATTTTTATGTGCAGCATAGTTTCACTCCTTTCCTGTTTGCCAGATCAAAGACATGTAAGTACTAAATTGTGATTCCACACCTTTTAATGTGATAATTCCAGTACCCACTGGGGCACAGGGGGAAAAAAAATCCTGTAGGTATTGAAACTCAGTAACAGACTCTCCTGTGACCCATAGTTGTGATGGATCATATTCAGCTACTCTGCTGCACAGGCTTTGTAATTGATAGTCTATTTGTTAATTGGAAGAATTTGCATCATCAAATGCATCAAGATGGAAAAACTGATCTGAATTTCCACTGCATATTACAATGGGCAAACTTTTGCAAAACAGTTGCAAAACTTGGTGTCGTGATTTGAAACCCAGAATTGCAAACTGGGTATTTTCAGGATCTCATTTCTTAGGTACATAATTGCAGATGAAATTCAGAAGGGAGAAAATACTGATTTTCTGCTTTTGTTGTGGGTTATATTCTACTTTGAAATTTGTGAGTGTAACAACCACGCTTCTGCTGCAGCTAATCAAACAGAAAATAATTAAGACACCATCATTAGACTACTGAGCTGTACAAGAAGAGGAGAAGAACAGGGGAAATGGGACAGTCCCTTTAAGAACAAGGGGCATCACAAATTCTGAAGTACCAAGCACTCACTCTATGTCCTCAGGAGTGTAACTTGCCAAGTCAGCGCTTTTGAGAGAGGCAAAAAGAAAATATGAGCTAGAATGGCTGAAACAAAGAAAATTTGCACAGTGGATGGTAAATCTGCTAAGGAAAAAGTGCTGAAAGAATGATTGAGGGCTAAGGTTGGCTGAGAAACAGTAGTGGAACTGTAAGCTTTCTTTTGTTATTTGATACTTACTGTGCTTAGGAACAAGTATTTGGGGCATTTTGTACCTTGTGCAAGAGAAGCACAGAATTCCATCACCCTGATAGGAGTGATTTGTAAGAATGCAGAGATGTGGCAATATGCTTCTGAGTTAGCTCTAAAGAAGTATAAATATATCCATAATTTTCTTAGGCCGCTGCTCATGGACAAGACAACTATGTACAGTAATGCTCTGATTTAAAAAAAAAAAAGTATGTATTTGGATAATTACTAAAGAAAATGAATCTGCAGCATGAAGAAAAACATCCCTTATGCCTAGGAGACATATGCTTATATTGTCATCAAAGTTTCTGCCCCAAAATAGTGTTGCAATTTGTTATTTTTCAGTGGCTTATTTGTTCTGTGGATAATAATAAGATCCACACTAAAATCTGCCTAAACACAAAATGATGAAGTTTTTCTCTTTTCTTCTTTCTCCTTTTTAAATTTTAAATTGCTTTAAATTATTTTATTAGGTTTATTGACAAGAAAATTATGAATGGACATATTATCAATATTATTATTCTGTTGATATTAAGTTCAGTGAAACAGTCATCAAATAACTTGAATGTTTTCAGTGATTTTATTTTGGGTTTTTTTTCATTTCATGTAAGAGCTAATGGAAGACAATAAACTGAAACTCCCAAAAGACTGGTTCTTTTCTTAGCAGTGGATGACTTTGACTAAACTATGTTGCAAAGCTGCATGATAACTTGGCCCCATTTGTCTGTCTGTAGGAGATGAGTAATTCAGGCTGAAGTATGTTCATAAGCACTGGGTGATGAAAGACACTGGTAGTTCAGTAGGTTACTAAAATGGCCACAGGATACCAGACTAGATTATTATTATTCATTTCAACTCATTTATTTGCAATCAAATAATGAAAAAATGAAGAAAATTAATATTCCTTTGCTCCAAGTAATCTGTGCCACAATAGTTCAAGAGGGCCACAAGGATAAGAACTCATGCTCATCACCCAAGTGATTTTAAAACTAGCAGAGTAAAATTTTATGCTACATCATGCCCTTGTATTTTATATATTGTTCTGTGTTTGAAGGGGCATCTCATTGTTATTTGGGTTGGGCGGTGTAATGTAAGGTGAATTCAGGTCAGAGATGAAGGGACTCCTTTTAAACATCTTTCCACTACCCAGGTTGCACAAAACTGATGGAACTCAACAGAAAATTGTGCTGACTGGATTTCTAGACTATCAGAATTTGCAGGAAACCTGCTGGCACAGGACTGTGATAATATCTTTTCTTCATCTAATTAAAAAATTTACACTAATATAAACTTCAGTTCCAGGAGTAAATATTGGATGAAAATTATCCAAGCTCAAAGAATTTGTGACAGGCTCTTTGCAACCATTTAAGTCCTCCATGCCATATTTCCTACCATAGGCTTCAGTGGGAGCAGGACTAAAGTGCTGTGTAACACCTGGGATAAATTTCAGTCAAGCAGGACCAAAACTGCAGAAAAGGCTGAATAAATGCCTTTTTTTCCTTTGCATAATTGTGCTTTTCCCTCAGTAACCCAGCCTGCTACTATGTTTGCAGGTTCAAACATAGTAGATTTTGTGCTCTACATTTAAATGTGTGCCTTCTTAAGATGCTTCTTGTTTTATTTAATTTAAGTCTAACTAGTACCCCTGTCGAGCATGCTCCGGTGTCTACCAGTTCTGCTGCTCCTGCCCCACACGCTTCAGCACCTCAGCCTGCTACTGCTGCTCAAACTCCAGCCAGCCTGATGACACCACCAGCAACCACCTCAGTAGTGCAGGAGTCGTTCTCCTCCTCCTTCCAAAGGTAATGCTTCGTTGCTTTATCCCCCCATATGGCTCTGGAAATGCTGCATACACATTCTTCACTTCAGAATGTGGTATGAAAAGCTGTAACCTGTTTTATATGCTTTTATATATTTTGGCATTTTGTTTTGTTTTGGGTTTGGTTTTTTTTTGAGGTATGTTGTTCATGTTTGCAAAACATTTGCGAAATAAAACAGCTCCAAAAATACAACTTTGTTTTCAGAAAGCAAGTCAAGGGTTAAAACTAGAGGTGTTTTTTAATCACTTGTAATAAAGCCAAAACAACTCCTCATAGTAGTTACAGTGAGTGGAGATTCTTTTAATAATGTGAATGAAGGTTCTTTTAATAGTCTTTCTGCAGTAGGACATGAAAAGGAAAAGTAAAAGAAGTCATTTACTCACGTGGTTGAGCTCAGCCTATCGTAGTAGATGTCAGTAAAACATGGTGGACATTTGATGATTGACTTGCTCTCTAAGTTAAGTCAAGTAATTTCTATTAGACTTATCTAAGACTTTTTCTCTAATGAGAATTAGCTTTAGAGCTGAAGTGAGTCTCAAGGAGGTGAGCACTTGTAACACTTGTATTACAATGGGAGTTACAGCTGTATATTAAAAGCTGTCAGACATCATGTGAGGAAACCTGTGGGATTTATACAACTGTCACTTATGTTACAGTAATTTTAGAGATAGTAAGAGTGACTTCCTTTGGTGCATATTATTCTTTTATCTTTGGGGTTTTTTACATGAATATTCTGAAAAGATGTATGTTTTAGCATGCTTTACAAAGCCAAGGAAAAGCACACTTCCAGTAATGTAAACTACTTTAACCAAGACCTCAGTTGTAGCCAGTTGTCTTAAATGTGTATAAATGGAATTGGAGATGTTCTCTTGGCTCTACTTCTTGATTACTTTTTGCAAGTTGACTTGCATTATATATGTATAAGTTCATGGCCAGTCTTCACGAATGAAGATTTGGGAAAGAACTTAGTTTCTCACTTTGGTCAGTTTTTACCCAATTGTGACCTACCAGGATCCAGTGTTTTTATTCCAGTGCAAGAAAATCAATCAGCCAGCAGAGGAAGTTTGAGTAAGGTATTATACTGTAAATCAGAACTGGGCTGTAAGGCACTTTCATGTGAAATAATGATAAGGTTTAAGTAACTTTTATCGCTCAGTTGAAATTGTAGCATGAAGAAAATGGATTAACTAGTATATGCTTCAAACAAAAAAATGCCTCTACAAAACTAATCATTCCAATTACTTCTGTTTTAAATATCAGAATCTTTTGTCTGGTACTGTTTGCATATTAAAATTTTTATCTTATATTCGGACTCAAACATCTTCGGATCTTGCAGATAAAAGCATGTATCATTGACAAAGTCCTGTCCTGTAATACTGTCTTTCTTAGTTATCAGTAGAGTCTGGATTTAAGATTTTTACATAATGTGTGCATTTTGTCTTGTGTTCTGTAGGAATGTGCTTGGTTGTGCTATTCTGTAACTGCAGATGTGTGCTACAGAAAACCTGTTCCTGGTAACTATGCAGCAGTCCTCCTGTATCTGAACTCCGACACAGCTTGGTTGTGATGTCATGATTTTTGTCCCTGTTCAATCATTTTGTTCATGCTTTCATGCTTTTACTGTGTCTTCTGCAGAGTACTTGCAGCCCCCAGCTCTCTTTCACAGCCTAAGCCTTTCCATGGGTCCAAGAACATGTCATTAGCAGCTTCCACTATTTCATCTGCTATCTCATCTCAGTCTAGGTATATCTGTAAAGCTCTCTTAACTTAATTTGGTTTGATTTGTATTATGCTCTCTGATTTAAGGTTTTCAGTTTCTTAAGAGATTGACTTGGCAGAGACTGTTGAAAGCACGATGTGTTTGAAGCAGCAGCCTCCTTCCTTATCTTTCACATGAAAACCGAGCAGGGAAACAAGTTTTAGATATAGGATATGTGACCAAAAGGTCCTTTTGGAACAAAGGTATTACAGTTGGTTGGTTTGTGCTGTTTTTGCCATCCTAAAATCAAAGTATTTGTCTAGTTACACTGGGTGGGAATGATGGACCTTTTTTTTTTTTTCCTTGGTGAAAACATAGGATCACAGGGATCACAAACCTTTTATTATGCTCTTAATCATGACTAGTGAAAGACCAGTGACAGGGAAAGGGAGCTTCTCTCACTAGAAAAAGAGGAGGCTGCTGTACTGCCTCACTTCTAAGCCTTTTCACTGCTTTCATTAACACTTTGACAAAACTAACAGAGGAGAAAACAGCAGATTTTAAGATTCATTTGAACAGTCTTCAGAAATAACAAAAAACTAGCAAGGCTTTTGAGATTGTAATTATCCATGTCCCTCTTATCTTTGCATAAGAAGGTAGTTAGGAATCACCCAAAGGGGATGTTTGGAATGAACAAAGTGTGCAAGTTTGATGGCTTCACATCAAGTATAATGATCTTTCTCAGAAAATCACAGAAAATGGCAGTTCAGTGCTGTGCATAGGTAGTACTTGAAAGCATTTTGATTGGCTTCACATCACTGAAACCAATGCAAAAATGAAGCAGCTACAGAACACAACACGAGAGTTTTCAGTTTTAGAATGTGAACGTGTCTGTTTACAGCCATGGGAATTACACAGGGGAAGTAATTCCCCTATGGAGCTAATAAAACATAAGAAATAAAATTAACTGCTGATGTAATTCCATTTATTTGAGTGGAAGTACACTAATCCTAACTAGTTTCAAGGAGCTGGTGAATGTCACCAGAATGTTACTGGGAATAGAAGGTAAAACAGATGCAGAGGTGTTTACTGCCATTGACTTCTAGTTTTATGTATGAACTTTCAAAATTCCAAAGTGATGAGCTATTTAGAGGTATCCATTACAAGGTCTTAATTTTTACATCATGAGAATCATAGAATTGTTTAAGACCCTCTAAGATCAACGGTTAAGCCAGCACTGCCAAGTCCACCATTAACCACATCCCTGAGTTCCACATCTACACATCTTTTAAATACCTCCAGGACTGGTGACTCCACCACTTTTCTGGGCAGCCTGTTCCAATGCTTGATAGATGTTTTAGTGAAGAAATTTTTTTCCTAATACCCAACCTGAACCTCTCCTGGCCAACTTGAGGCCGTTTGCTCTTGCCATATTGCTTGTCACAAAGGAGAGTACTATGCTTTGCAGAAGTAATACCTAACACTTTTTCATTCAATCTTCTGGTACAATTAGACTCTTAAATGCCACCAGAAGTATTTAATCCACTGTTTGCTTTACTAACAAATCTCTTTTAGTCAGTTGGAATGATCATATATCTCTGTGAAAAGAGGGTTCTACATAGTTGTAGGAGGCAGTTAAAAGCCTCTTATACTCAGGTAAGGTCCCTTGCTTTCAAAGCATTAATAACTGTGCATATTTGAGCTTGACTAAACACTGGCATGCAAAACCTATTATTTCTTCTGAGCTACAGGAAACACCTGATCTTAGGCTTTCTCTCAGCTGAAGACTGAAATGTATCCATCAGTCAGAAGATGAAATTAAATTGAGGCTTTGGTGACTACTCTGGCCAGATAGAGCACACCTATTCACATTTCACCACTCTACATCTTAGGACCCCTATAAATCTTCCATAAGAGCTATGCTTTCATTGCTGTCTTGGAAATCATAGAATCATAGAAAGGTTTGGGCTGGGAGGGACCTTATAATCATCTAGTTTCAATACCCCTGCAATAGGCAGGGACAAATTAAGCAACAACTATGTATAATTTACGTATAAACAGCTAATAAATTAATATAAAGATAGCCAGTATTTGCTGTCACTCCTTGCATGACTGTCTTAGAGCTAGTGTATTTCTTGATTGAGCATTTTTAATTTCCCTTTAATTTCATATCCATTTAATGGGGAGAAGGGAAGCAGTGTGAGGCCTTAAAACTATAAATTCATTTGTGTTTATGCATCGATATGGACTAGTCGGTGTGAAACACAATTTTAATGAGTAATGAGGATAAAAAGATCACCTTGAAATATTAAGACATTTGAATTGGAAGTAAATTTCCTGCATTAGATTGACATGGACCATTTTCCCCTTTCCTGCCCATTTGAAAGGAAATGGGTTGTCTGGGGAGGCTGTGTCTCCATTCTTGAAGGTTTTCAAGACATCACTGGATAAAACATGGAGCAACCTCATCTGACCTCAGAGCTGGCCTTGCTTCCAGCAGGAGGTTAGATAAGACTCTTCCTGAGCTCTCTTCCAACCTGAAAGATTCTGTGAATCTATGAAAAATCGCTGTCCTTTTGAAACAGCAATGCTTTAATCGAACCACTAAAACCTCTTGTTTGTGCCTGGCAATGATTTAAGTCAAAGACTTCAGATCTACAGCACATCAGCTTCATATGCTGCTGCCCTGAAATCTTACTGCCAATGGATGACACGAGGTTTGATGCTGGCATACACTTCAAGCTGGTACCAACAGGCAGATGTTACTGTCTGAGCTTCAGCAGGCCTTGGGACATAAAGGCAAATCAGAAACTTGTAGGGCTTGTAAAAATTTGGTTCCCTGATTATCAGGTACAAGGAGCAAACTCAGTTTGGTTGGTTGGTTTTGGAGGGCTGTGTTGCAGCTGAATTAGGTTCTTTATCTTTGTGCACTACTTCCATGTTTGTTTTAAAAATGGTTGTATGTTACAGCTACTGTCTTCAAACACAAGGGACCAAAACTGTCTTTAAATAAATTTATAAGTCAAATTTTTGAGCATCTGATAGTGTTCACTTAGAAATTAAACAATGCTTTAGCATACCAAAATATGGACTTAAAAATCCAGTTTCGAATTCACATACACCAGAGAAGCACTGAGCATTTCATATAATTTTATTCCAGAATAAAACATGGATGACCTTAGTTACAATACTGTCCCTATCCTGTAAAACATTCTCAGGAAGATGAGGCTGAGATTTTACCACCATTGTTCCAGTGTTTGGGTTGGTTTTTTGTTCCTTCTAGATGGCTGAAAAAGGTCCACCAAGAAAATGCAGAAGGATTTCTTGATATCTCAATATCCTTAACTATTTGAATATGATTTCAAACTTTGGTAGATCCAGTTCTATAGTAATTTTGCTTCTGTGAGCAAAGCCATATGCATAACACCTAACCTGAGTAAAATCTTTCTAATGCTCTTAAAGAGGAATGTTTGAAGTCATTAATCCTTAATCGACTGTGTTACTCTTACTTTTACATCTGAAATGTTATCTGACTTTCACTTATGATCTTGCTTACGAAGAACAAAGCATAGCAGGAGGGTTTTAAATAAACCTGAAGCTCTTTATGCATCTGTTATTCCATCTGGAGGGCTGAAGCAGGGCACCTCATGAGACAGAACTCTGGGAATCCAAAACCAGGAGGAACAGTAGAAAGAGTTACAATTATGGTTTTAAGGAAGGTGTAGCTTCTGATCCTGGGATTTTAATCCAAGCACTGTGTCCGTGGTAAAGGGAAGAAAAACTTCTCCAGAAGTTAGGAAAATATCTGACATGTGATAGGCTTCTGGTAATTCTGGCAAATGTGGGCTGTGCTCCCACAGGATGGGGTTGATGCCAGGTGGTCCTGCACTGCTCTGCACTTAGACAGGAGCTGTGTTCATTCTGAATCCCCTTGTTTCTCACACCAAACATTGTGCAGGCTTTCAAGTACTTCCTGTATTTGCATAAATGACTCATTTATGTTCTGAAATGATGCTGTTTCCCCAAGAAAAAAAAGAAATCTACCTGTTTACCTACAACTCTGTAACGGTAGAATGATTCTGCAAGGGCAAAGTTGAACGTGATGGGTTTTTGCTTCAGCTAATCCAGCCTGTCCTTTCCATGGGTTCTCCCAGGTGCCTCATAAGCTGGAAACGTACCTGTCTTTGGCCTTTAGTTCATTCAAGGTTTGCTTCTAAGATTTTCTGCAATTTAAGCTTATGACAATGACAAAAAAAACCACTCATTTTTTTGCTAATACAGATAAATGGTGAATGTCAAATCCAACAGTCCAGTGGTTGAACTGAAATTCCACAATCAAATAACAAGCAGACCTGATGAGAGTGGCTTAGGGAGCAATATACTAACCTCCTTTACTTATGTTCCCATTATTCAGGTTTCACTGTGATTCCTAGCTTTAAATGAGAAAAGAAAATGTAATGTAATGCCGATCTTATATGATTATAAATATGTACATGTTGGTTTCTTTAGCACTTAAGAGCACCTCTTATTCATATAAATATGTACATGTTGTTTACTTTAGCACTTAAGAGCACCTCTTATTCATAGGAAATTTATGGTAGGAGAAGATATCCCAAATTTTTTTGTATATTTTTTCAAATACAACTTTTGTCTCATTTTAGTTTCAACCGGCATTCTTCCACCTCCATCAGCTACCAGTCACAGAAGAGGTATAAAAATATTTTGTGCAGCTACTCTACCTTAAAAGCACTTAACAAACCAGTTTATTGCTGCTAGTAAGCATCTAGTAAAGCGTTAACATAAAAGTGATCTGCGTAGAAATTTACTCTTTCTTTTTCTGACAACTAATAGTTTTCAGAGCCAGTATTTAATTTGCTGCCTGTCACCTGCCATTGACTGCTACAGATAAATTCAGTAAGGTTGCTTTCACTGCTTTTCGAGATGCCAGTGCTTCCTGATCCATTAAAGCATCTTTGGTCCTTAGGACATCTTTTAATTTTTTTTCTTAATTTCCTTCTTTCTTTTTACTTTTTTTTCTTTCTTTTAATCACACGCCATTTCCTTCTCTTCAGCAGAAATTCTGATAAATCTTTTAACTTCACTAAAACCCTTAATGATGTAGTGTAACACTTTATTTCTCTTTGACAAGCCTTTTTATCTTTCTTACTGTATTTAATATGCATCATAAACATCTAAAAGAGTTTAATACTTCTTTTAATTTTGCTATGATTTTGGTACTATGAACGTGTGGGTGTTTGTGTGTGGTTTTGTTTTTCAACTTCATTTCTCTTGACCACAGAAGGAAATCCAGTGGCATGGTTCCACTATGCTATTACATTTGGGAATCACTTGAATTTTGAATAACCCTTTTTCTTCATGACAGTCTAAGTATCACTGGTCTGGCTCGGAACTTCTTTATGTATTTTGTGCACTGAGGGAGATTCAAATGAGTCTTTCCAACCAATGGACCTGTGCATTTGGGAGTAGACTTTCCTGACTGTATGACATCTTCAGATTAAGGCTGTATGACACGTGATTTAACATCTTTTAATCCACATTGTAAATACTGATCTGTCTGGTTTACCTTGAATAGTAGATTTTAAACCAAGGAAAATTCTTTAGATCATGTGTTAAGGTAATGGCACGTTGAAAGCTGGGTGTGGATCCAGTGTGCCTGCAGTGTACATCTCCCTGGCTGTGCTATGGTAGCAGCAATGACCCTCTGTCCACTGACCCCAAGTACAGCCTGTTCTTAGGCACCACAGATGGGGAGGTAGCAACAGGAAATAGATGGTAAGAAGGGAAAATAAAAAGTATTACTGTGCTTACAACAGCTTTGACTGTTACAAAATCACAGCACAATTCACAACAGAACTTACAGTGAATACAAGCCCCCTAAAACAGTTTATCTTGGAGATTCCTGTTCACTCATGGTATAGTGGACCCAAATCCAGCCCTAAGCCCCAGAGTAGGTACAGAAATAATTAACTATTGCCATTGTAGCAATAGCTAAGTTTCTAGGTCTTGCTAAATAGACAAAATAAATTAGCCTGAGGCAGCAATGCTATGCAAACTAGATCTATAGTAGCAGCACTGTCAGAGCAGCAAAAAGCTACATTGTGAGCATAGGTTTATTTTGTTCAAAATTAAAAATCAGAAGTTTCCATTTGTCAGAATGTTTGTTTTTTACCTGTACTGGAGGAAATTTGCTGGGTTTGCCACATAAAATTATAACGTGTTTTCTCCAGATGGCATCTGTTTCCACTGCTAAAGAAAGTAAAAGTCAAGATGGACCAAGAGTTTGGCAAAGCTGGACACTTGTTTTCATGTGCTGACAAATGTTTTCCCACAGAAAAAGCCACTGTGTAAATAACTCCTAAACTGTCAGCACAGGTGGATAGGGATGTGGTTCACACAGAGAAACTGAAAGGAAAAAGAAAGTAAAACTGTGGTTTTGGGGTGAGTAAGAGTGATGTTCTGTAGTGAATGGTTCTTTTTACTGCACACATCTGGGTCTCTGTTGCTTCCCCTCCTTGTACTTCTTTCTTCTCTCTTGCTTGCTTTGATTATGGTGCTCTTTTAGTGGTCTATGAAGCACAGACAGTACAAACAGAATCATCCCAAGGCAAGTAGAAGAGGGATATATTTCAATGTGTTATTGTAATCTAACTGAGAATCACCATCCAAGCCATGAAATAGAGAAGAACTGTTTCTCATGGATGTTTGGAATTCTGAGCAAATGTTTTTAATCTAAGAATGCAGAAATGGCATCATAATATTGCCTATCACATGTTTTTTGGGTAGGCTGAACCTGAACATTGGGAAAATTAACGTAAATTGTGGTTTCAGTCTAAATGGGGAAAAGAGTTAGTTTTAGAAATGTTTTTTTAAAGGTCACTATGATATTTTTGAAAGGAGTACAACACATATAGTTAGCATTTGTAGTAGTAGTAATTGTGCTGAGCCAGTGTATTTTTAAGTCAAGATACCTCTCACTGATTTATCTTATACAAGACTGGGCCTTTTTGTTTGTAGGGGAACAGAAAACAGGTATTTTGTAGGCAGGTTCCTGAAGTCTGATCCCTTGTTAAACTCAGAGCTCCAAATTTGTCATATTCCCTCAGTAAGCTATTTTCTGTGACAGCAAGAGCAAATTGGCATTATTTAAAATCCTTATTCAGCTAATACAATTGTCCCAGCCTTTCTTAGCATGATGAAGACTGATGAATCTCACAGGATTCTCTCTGTAGCTCTCACGGACTGTTCCTCTTGGAGCGCTTCGGACACTGCCAGATCTGTTACTTCTTTATCAGTAACTTTTGCTGTTTATAAAGTTGTTCACACCTACATTTTGCTTTTAGAAACACAAGCCAGTCATATACACCAATACCAGTTTCTGGAAGCTACGGTGAAAGTCCTGCTGCTTCTGGTACTTCAAAACCAAGAGTTGTTACTACTGCCAGCATAAAGCCCTCTGTCTACCAGCCAGGTAAGGTGCCTTCAAAGTACTGAAAGGATCCAGAAAAAAAATGCACACACATTTCTTTCAGAGAAAGAAAATGCAAAGAATGCACATTTTGCAATAGGACACAGATGTATCAGAAAATATTTATAAACATGGGACTAAATGCTGCTAGCTGCTAGTTTTGGTTCAAATTATCTGAAGGTCGAGGATTTTGTTGTGTTTATATTCTGCTTCAGAGGTAAAATGTGGAACAAATAGAGGAGAAAGAATGAAAGCAAGGGAAATGTCTGTAATAAAATATGTGTAGCCTGATTTTTCAGAAGAAATACAACTGGAAAATAACACAGTTAGGAACCCAGTGACACTACAGAATTGATAAACTAGCTGAAGAATGCACAATTCAGGAATAAGATAAAATAAGTGGAGTTATCTTGAGTAGAATGTATTTGCAAAATAGATAAGGCCATATATTGAACTTCTCAAACTCAGGCTTACATTTGAAATAAAGAATAAGGGATTCATGTACTTCATAATGCTTTGCTTCCATTTTACAGAGGTCTGGTAACTGAAGGAATATATTTGGTTAGTCATTCATGTGAAAAATATGCTCCTTGATATTATTTTAATTCCCTTTGTATTAATGTGTTACAAATGGAGTGAGCTTCTAAAGCCATTGATGACCAAAATGTGAACCTTCAAAATGAACAAATTAAATGAGACAGTGATATAAGTCTAAATACAGTTCTGTTTCAAATTTAAGGTTTTTCTGATCTTAGCAAGAGAACTAAAAAGTTGATTTATATCTTGATGGTCGAGTAAATACGAAAAGGCCAAGAATTCTAAGAGTCCTAAACTCTATATTCTGTAATGGTTTATCTCTGGATCTACTGAAATTAAACAAATGTAGAAATTTTACTTAGACATAAAGCAGCCAGACAAATCAATTGATTGATCTTTATATTTGAGACATAAAGGTGGAAAAAGCCAAGTTAGAAAAGAGCTATCATAAGGTATTTAAGGATCTCCAAGTAAATAAACCTTCAGTTTTTTCTCATTTGCTTTTGGTTAAGTGTGTCAGCATATACCGTGTTCTCACTGAAGGCAAATGTTACTATTTTTGACTTGTAAAAGGAAAGATGGAGACAGAGGATTTATTTCAATAATGCAAAAACTATGGCAAGTCAAAATATCTCCTAAATACAGTGATTGATACTAAACCCCGTGCTCATTTGGGGGAAGTGTGAACTCCAGTTCTCAATATACAGGCCTGCCACAGAAATAAGTCTGCAGCTATTTGCAATTATTAGCTGTATCTGTTAAAGAAAAAGCTGGCTGTTGAACTCAACTTGAAATAAGAGGCAATCCTTTTGTTTTCCCCTGGGTTGGGCACCTTCTTTGCACTTCCTTACATTGCTGGTTTTATTTTGAAGTTCCTTATATTGCTGTGAACACTAAAATCTTTTCCCTAAATTTCATGACCCTTTAAAATTTCATTTTTAAAAGGCGTATAGACGTCTCTTCTGAACAAGGTCCACTAGATGGCAGGGTATCCCTGTGTATTCCTTTCCCCTTGGCTTTCCCAGACTGGGATAGCTCTTTCTCATATTCCAAGGAACTCAAACGCCAGTTTTTTGTCACAAAGTAACATGATACCTAAGTGTAAGAAAGCAGATCTTTCCTTTTGAATCCCCACGTCCAAATAGGACTACTCGTGTATGCAAAGTGGTCAAGCATAAAGGCCTGATCTGCTCCTTTAGAAATTGGTAGACAGATTCCCACAGATCTTAATGAACTTTCATTACTAAAACAGCAGCCTACATATAATTTCATTTTTAATTCTTCTGAATAAGAATAGTGTCTCCTTATAAAGCATCATCTGCTCTGTCTGTCATCTACTGTATTCTGTAACAGTGTACAGGAAGACTTTGAGCTTCAAGGATGTGGCCACTAAGTCTAGAACAAGCCAAATCAGTTGTGGTTATGAATTTAATTTGTTACTGAAAATAATAAAGAATAACTTATGTCATCTACTAACAAAGAAAAAAAAAAGGAAAATTGTTCTCACAATGTGAGCTGGTCTATGACTAAAGCATTTGAGACTACATAAATCTTTACTAAATGAGTCTTTGGTAACATATCTTTTTGTCTGGAGGGAAAATAGCCATTGATACTACATTCATGGGGAGAATTCCAAATTCCCTGGAAGCAAAGAATTGGCTTGTTCCTGCTGCTGCTAAGAGACCTCTTCTCCTGCCATTCTCTCAGGATAAAAATAATCCCATTCATTCTTTCCTTCTCTAAGAGAATCTGAGGGGTGAGAGAAACAGGACAATAGAGGTTAGTTCACTGAATTATTTAAAGTATTAATTTTTTAACAGGTAGTGGTCAGCTCATACAATACTGATATTTTAAGAATATATTCTCTGATATACTGAATCTTAGTACTTTTTCAGCAGCAAACAGCCCGTTTTTTCTGCTGCATATATGCTGAAAGACTTGGAAATACATAAACAAGCCAGGGGAATGTGTATGGCAGTAGCTACTAAGACAAAAAAGTTGTTCAAATAAGCTTAGGGATATAGTTCTAAGATAATAAGATAATAATGCCTTCTTAATAACAACTGCCAAAATCTCAAAGTAAGTGAAATCTTTCCAATACATTGCAATGACATTATTTTAAATCAATACTAGTTGCAGCTTGTTCACAGGGGGAAAATGTATTGTAAGAAATCAAGCCTGTAAAATTAAATTACAGCAGCTGAAAAGAGAACTCAGACCAGTTGCAAACACCCAATATTTGTCATTTTGCAATAATTCCTCTGGTACTTTCTTTCAGTAACTGGAAAAAAAAATCCTGTTTGGTTGCTTTATTTTACTGCAGCAAGTAGAAAAGACAGAGTGAAAATAAAGAGAAGGTAGAGAGAATGAAAGACAAAGACTTTTCCCCAGTGGTTATCCTTCAAAGGAGTCTAGATTAATCTGAACCCAGATAAATCATATTCAGTCTGTATTGGTTGGAATAAACAAACTGGAAAAATAGAACACCAACACTGTGACATTAAGGAAGGAAAAAAAAGGACAAACAAAGAGCCTGTAAGCTGAATTTAGTAAAGACAATAATAGAAAAAGACATCCTAAAAATGGTACCTGGACTGCATTTGTTCTTCCTTTCTGGAACTCTGGGTTTGAATATCTGCCCATTTTGTTGGGCCCTCTGTGGGATACATGGCCATCCTCTGCATGAACCACAGCTCACTTTTAGGGGAGGGAGAATCCTTTCACAAAATGAAGTGAGCTGGAAGTCACCTTATTTAATTAGAGAGGCTCATAGGTGGGAGCCTTTTGAACTCACCAATTAGAGATGAAATATTACCTTCTAATTTTGCCTATCTTAATACTGTAATACATAAATAGCAACAGCCTCAGGATCTAAAAAGATTGCATATAAACTCTGTTCTGAAATCTTTAAACACTGTTTACCGTTTCCAAGTGAAAAAAAAAAGGAAGCCTCAAGCTAAGGTGGGATACAGTTTTTGAAGCAGAAACTTGTTGAGACTGTAGAATAAGAAAGTTTTATCAAGAAAATGCATTAGATTCAACTCTGACCTCGATAAAAAGAAGATCATGAGGGTGATTGTAGTGCATTGATATAAATGCAATTTAAGCACCTGCAAATTGCCAATAACAAGTGCAAGTTATTCCATGTAGCAGGATGTGGGCTAAGGGAGGAGTGTTAAGTAGAACATAATCTCACCACTTAATTTCTCACTTAATTATTCAGAAAGATCCGTGTTACACTCAGAACTCTCTTGGTTGAAATATCTTTTTAACTGCAAGCCCCTTAAGGCTGTCCATGTTGTATTTGGTCATCGTTTTATTGGCACTGGGATCTCTTATGCAGAATGTCTGCCTAAACTGCTGCAGAACTGGCTTCTGTTCCTGAATCTGTGCTCTCTCATTTGGGCAAAACACTTCAACTGTCCAAGCTTCTTTTCAGTCATTCACTTTGTTTTCCTTGCAAAGGAAAACTGCTTTTAGTGCTCCTGTACTTGGCAGTAACTTCAGTCCTACATAATGCAAGATCTGATGTTTTAAACAGAGCAGGGCAATGGGAAAACTTGTTGGTATGTGCAGGCTGTAGCTCCTGCTTATTTTTACATGATAAAGCTCCACCCAAGATTAGAGCCTGGTGCACACAAACACAAGAGGCAGTCTGCACTGGAGATTTTATCTGATAGTCAAAGGGTAGAAAAAAGAAAGTGTAATATTCTATTTTATACACAGGAACTGAGACACAGAGATATTACACTTTGCTCAGAGTTATACAGGAAGTCTGTGGCAGAGCCAAGAACTGAACTGAGATCAGTCATAACCAGAAGTCTGGCCTTCCTCTGAGTGCTGTTGGCTTTGTCTTGCTGGTCATGTGAGCTGAATTGGCTCCCTCAGAATTGCTTCCAGTGCTCTCTATCTCTGTGTTCCCTGTGTGAGCCTGTTTTTCTTCAGAAACCGAGGAATAAACCCACAAATGATAGATAACAGTGATATCTGTAGAAAACGTTGCATTTGAATGAATATAATGAGACCAAAAATTAAGCATAACTTATGGAAATTCCGAGGAATTCCATCTAAAACTTTGTTATATGATCTGGCCTTTCTGTTTTTAACCTACCTTAAACAGATTATATGGCAGTCTTCAAAATTAACACAGAATTGTCATATCCATTCCTACTAGAAAATGAAGAGATGACCTTGAAAATGGTCTCCATAAAATCTGTAAAAGCCAGTAGGCAATGACTTCTGTGATGCATGTGGATTAAAAGTCAGTAATTGTGCTGATGTCCTGGGCTTCACTCCAGAATAAATGAGCAATAATGGAACAGACAATAATTAAGTATTATCTGAAGCTTTTACTTTCTGTATGTCATGGACATACATATTACTCTTTGGTAAGTATTACTGTATTGCCATCAGAAGAAAAAGACTTTAAAATACTTCTTGGTTTCTTTTGGGATACTTAAAACAGCACCAGCACCAGCACCAGTTCATTCCTACACCCCAGCCAACACGGAGCCTGCAAGTCGCCCTCCCTGGGTAACAGATGACTCCTTTTCCCAGAAATTTGCTCCTGGAAAATCCACCACCACTGTCACAAAGCACATTCTACCAAGGGGTGCTCCAGTGCCATCTCCTGCCTCAAGCTCTGCTTACCCATCTCCAGTTCCAAGTTCTTCCCAGCCCCCAATAGCCCGGGGAACAGTTCAGAGGGCTGAGCGTTTCCCGGCCAGCAGCCGAACTCCTCTCTGTGGCCACTGCAACAGCATCATTCGGTAAGGGCATGAGTCTGCAAGGGGGATGAAGCAGGAAAAAATATCAGAGAGACTGGTTATTGTACATTAATATACAGTACCAGAGCCTAAGACTCTGTTAAATTACCCAGCAGGGATGTCTGTTGTCTGCCTCATTAATTTAACATTTCCAGAGCTCATTTTGTTATTGTGCGGTTCTCTTTTTATCACTGCAAAGTTATACATGTTAATTGTTGGTCTCCTGGATGCTGTGGCAAATCACTGCTTGTTTTTTAAACAGGTTTCTGGTCCTAAGGTAACCCTTTGAAGGAGGTTTGTACAACTTAATTCGGAGAGTTGGGGGGCTGGGGGCAGAGAGAGGGGATTATGGACAGAAAAGGAACGAGGCATCATTTTGGAACAGCAGCCAAATGTAATTGTTGCTTTTGTGTCTGGAGAAAGATAATGCCTACACTCTATTACCAGTGATTCATAGCATGCCTCTCCCTTCTCCTCTCCCAGTTCATTGTGCTGGACCAGTGCCTACTGTTAACCTGTGGACTGCTATCCAACTTTAAGTAATCCATGTTTAATGACAGTCTTCTCCACTAAAAGGAGCTAGTTTGGTGATGTGGAAATGCTGATTATTGCTCTTTATGTATTCTGAAATGGAAATAGTCCAGTAATAATCTCTATATCTAACTACAGTCAAGAGTCAATCACCAAAACGAATTTAATGTGTCTTCCACATAATGAAAGAGCAAGTTGTCATCTGATAGTCTGACATTTCCAGAACATACTATGTGCAATGCTCTCAGATGAAAAGAGGGCAGGAGACTTTAGGAGCTATTGTGAGGTGTGGATGTGTAGGTCTAGAAAGTTGCTTGATACTTGATGCTTTCAAATAGAAGCATTATCTTCTATGTTGCAACCCTTGGCCTTTTCCTGTTGTCTTAGCAGCTGCTTACAAAGGCCTGTTATAGCTATGCAGATATGAAAACAACTGATGATTTTTCCAACAGTTCTCTATAAATCCAGTGTATGTGACCAAGCAGTAATGAAATGTTTTAACCAATGAGCAGTGTATTTGAGTAATGATCTTGAAAAAGACCATTTCTGTTCAGGCTTCTGGATGTTTTCAATGTGCACCTCGTGGTTCAAGTAGAATGCTTCTTACACATGTACGTGGGGTTTGCAATCAGGGGCTTTCAGTCTTTTTGCAATACAAATAAGATAACCATGATTGTTTGCAGAGGTCCTTTCCTGGTAGCCATGGGTCGCTCTTGGCACCCAGAAGAATTCAACTGTGCTTACTGCAAGACATCCTTGGCTGATATGTGCTTTGTGGAGGAGCAGAATAGTGTGTACTGTGAGCGCTGCTATGAACAGTTCTTTGCACCAACCTGTTCCAGGTGCCACACTAAGATCATGGGGGTAAGAAAGCAACATTAACCCTTTCTGCAACTGTGTGGATCACTGAAGTAGTGAAATAGTTTAGACTGTAAGCAATGAATGTAGATATTTTATTATTTCCTCCTGTTTAAGAATTATTTCCCAGCTTGTTGATTGTTTCAGAATGAGAAACATATTATTTTATAATAATTTTTATCTATCTGAACTCTTGGATATTTCTATAGTTTATTCAACTCATATAATATGTAATCCAGTTACTATCTCACTGTGTGTAAAGTAAATAACACTTTCTAGGTAGTTTTTTGCTATCCCATACACACTATGTTCCTTTTATCCCTCTCTTCCTTATATTTATAGTAAGAGACTTGAACTGGGTTTTTATTTCTTACTTAGGGCTTAGTCAAAATTTCAGTGGAGAAGTCAGTGATGTTGGGAGGACGCCCATTGCTCTTGCTGCACCTCACTGGTAGTTACCAACACAGCTGGCTTCTTATAGTTAAGAAAATACAGAACAAATACAAAGTCTGAATTCCAGAAAACCAAAAATACATGCCACTTTTGTGCTAAAGTACTCATGTACAAGTAAATGTACAACTAAATTTGCTCTCCATATAGCTTAGATGGGGATGAGGTTGGAATACCCTGAGTTAATTTTAGCAGTGTATTTGGACATGCAGTTGCAGTGAATATATGACATGATCCTCTTAAATGAGGGAGCCAGGAGCACCACATTGGTTAGCTGTCACCTTTGACATCTGTCTAAATGTTTGCATTGACAGACTAGATGCTCTTCTCTGCAACTGCCAATTAGGGATGGCAGCATCAGACATTGATGGTGAAGCTCTGGCTCCAACCAAACCAAGTCTCATTTGCTACTGCAGCAGTAGGAGTAATTTTACAGCAGAGTACTGACTTAAGTTACCTAATGAATGCTGGCACAAAGCAGTTTCCCATTATGGATTTTCATCAGGAAAGCAGCAAAGATGCCAGCTGCCTCTATTTATATTATTAAGATTTCTCAAGCTATTTTTTGCTTCTTACTTCACTGACGTTCATAAATGAATCCAAACCTATTTATCAGTGATAGTTGCTTTGCAAACAGTAACAGAAGTTAATGAATCTCAAATGGTGATTCTCTAATAAGATATATGGCAAACCTAAATTAGAGTATTTTGCCTATTCACTGGATTAAAAGCATGGAAGAGGACTTCAATCCATTTTGTCATAATCAATGGACATTAAAAGTAATCTTTAGAAGAGAATCAGACTCTATGTATATAATTGGAAGCAGCAAAAAAATAGGATGGAGATTCTCAGCTGGTATAAATCAGAGCTCTTTCACTGAAGTTAACAAAGTTAATTTACACCAGTTACACAGCTGGTCTTTTGAAATCTGGACTGTTTGACAGAGATACACTGTCAAACATCATCCTGGGCACATGTGAGATTGAACAAATCAGCAGGTAACTGTGCCTTAGAGCTCAGTACAGCAGCTTTGGGGCTTGGAAGGCTTCTGTATGACAAAAGAATGAAGCAGTGATAGAGATTGCTCCATACAGAAGTCAGAAGCTGATAAAATCTAGATGCTCAGTTTAAGAGAACATCAGTTGCACAGAATTAGGTTTTTTGGGGCTAAACACATGGTCTAGGAACAGACACACAGGCTCATTTTTACTAAGTTTACATAAGTTAAAATCTAAGAACTTTTTTTTTTTAGATTTTCACATTAGTTTGTGAATTGTTCTTGTAAGAAGCATAAAGAAATTGCTACATTATCTAAACTGTTTTGAAACAGCAGCCTTAAATCACTTATTCTTGGTCTTAGAGAGAAAATCACTCTTTAAAATTTATTTAACAAATCATACTCTTGCACTGAAGAGTTCATACTAGTCGTGACAAAACAAAGGAGAAAATAATCAGAATCTTTGTGCAGAATCTCTCCTGCAACAGCAACTGGGCATGTTGATACAAACAGCTGGCTGAACCATATTGTTTCATTTTGGCAAATACATTGTTCTAGAAAGTTTGCAGTCCTATTTCCTCTTTCTTTCCAGAAGGAGTCCAATTTCTGTCATAATTATTTCTTTTGAGGAAGGGAACTGGCTGATAAAGAAGGGAAGAATGTAGAGCACCTCTGCCTTGTGTTAGTTCTCCAGTAGGTTGTTGCAGGGCTTGCTCTTCTGCTGGAGATTTTGGTTTGTTTGTTTGTTTTACAGGAAGTGATGCATGCCCTAAGACAGACTTGGCACACAAGTTGCTTTGTCTGTGCTGCTTGTAAGATGCCATTTGGAAACAGCCTGTTTCACATGGAGGATGGGGAACCTTACTGTGAGAAAGGTATGGCAAACTGGAAAGTTCTGCTCATAATCATGTGCTTCATGTTCATGGAAGAAACATAAGAATAAAGCAGCTGATGAACAAAATAAAAGCAGTTACCCATCCAGCATGGATTTTGTTTCCACTCCCCACACATACAAGTGTTTCTGTCTCTGTATTTTTCTCCAGTTTATATGATAGAACAGCTGGTCTTTGCCTCAGTGTCCCAGAATGCCTCACCTCACTTCTCTCCCTTATGTATTATGATACTTACTTTGCATTCCTCTTCCTACACCTTGTCCCCTGTCCCACTCCCTTCCTTGGCAGATTCTGCTCACTAGAAATGAAAAATTATTCATTTAGGACTGCCCACCATCTCTATATTGAATCACTTGAGTTATGATCTCTGATGCTGCTGCCTCGCCCTAAAATTGTTCAACCACCATATATGAAAAGACAGCTCTGCACAGATGTGCAACACATGGTAGTGCAGATTTTGTTTTCTGCCTGCTGCAACAAATGATCTGCTTCTTGCCAACTAACAAAGGAAAAGGCCAAGTTTTCCCAAACTATGGAAAAGGTTTAATAAATGGTACTTGCCATGCAAATGAGCTGCCTGACATGGGAGGGAGGGAGGTTAAGGTTTAAGTGATATTCCCTCTGTATCCCCTTGTCCATTCAAAGAGCCTCCAGCCTGCCTCTCTCTGGAGATTCCTTCCTTATGATTTATGCAATTCAAATTTTACAAATCAGAGGAACTCTTAGTGAAGAGTAAAAACCACACAGCTGAACTGACTGGGCACCTACCTTTTAAAATTGGAGGTTTTGTCATAACATCTAATAACTCTCATGAATTCCATCTACCTTTAGAATTTCCACTAATCTTTTTCAATGTCAAGCCTTTCCTGAGTGCACTTGATAATCAAAGTAAAGATGTACTAATCAGCCAGTATGGGGTTATCATAATATTCTCTCAATGCAGAAAGAACATAAATCCAGTGATGAAAACTTGTAACATTCCCTGGCCATTAGACTCTTTTGTATGACCATATTTGTCCTTATTAATAGATTCCACATACATTAAAGCTAATTTAAAAGTAATGTGAGAAACATGAGTTCAAATTCCATGAATTTTTTTGTTTGTCTTTTAGATTTGTGATGACAAATGTCATACTGACGTGGGGTTTTGAACTGAGTTTGTATTGAAATAAGGAAAGAAAATAACCAAATTTCAGTATGAGTGTTTCAGTGAATGTAGTTGGAAACTGAGCAAAAACAATCAAAAGATTCATTGTCTGGAAACTTTCTATTTCTCTTGGATTTAATACAATGACATTAAGAGTTTGTTCTAAGTTTGCTTTCTGTTTTATTTTAGATTATATTGCTTTGTTCAGCACAAAATGCCATGGCTGTGATTATCCTGTTGAAGCTGGAGACAAATTCATTGAAGCTCTTGGACACACTTGGCATGATACCTGCTTCATTTGTGCTGTAGGTTCCACACCAAATACTGTCTCATTCCTTTATACTCCTAAATTTTGCAGTAACATCAGAAAACCTGAAAGCAGGAATGACTAACATATGCCTAAGGATGTGGAGGGATGGAATTTCATTTTTCACTTGCAGATGGAGAAGCATGGGAGTCATTTCTCTTCTCCTCCATAAACTTTTACTAGAATTATGAAATTTGACCGTCACAAGTGAGTGTTTTCTGATAAAACATCCAGTTTTAGAGAGTACATACAGCAATTCATACCACTACTGCTGTTACTCTTTCCAGTGTTTACCAAATAAAGACAGAGCAAGACTGAAAATAAATTAACACCATACTGAACAGCATAACCATAATCTTACTTAAAAAGCAGCAAAGTTTGTATTTCCAAGCAGAATTCTTGTTGAAACTTGCAAAAAGGAGTCTGTTTAGAGAGAATGAATAGTAGTTAGCATAGAAGTTGGGCAAACTCATCAATCTGTGGTGTGCACACAGCTATAGAGGGTGGCCATATTCCCACACTCTGCACACAAAGCAGGAAAATCCATATGATAAAAGTACTTTCATCTGGTTCTAATACTGCTGTGCAGCTCTACAACATAGTATTCCTAAAGTGATAATATCTAGAACCTCTAATTAGCTAAAAATAGTATGTTGGCCACGCCAAACTGACAGTGACAATTTCTAATGTTTGTTTAACTCTAAAATTTAGGTTGAAGAGTTGAAAGTATAGAAATGTTTATAAATATCTAAAGCTAAACTAGCTGCTGGTCTCTCAGGGGTACATGGAAGTGAGTGACACAAAAGTGTCTTATGAAAACTGAAATCTTTTGGAAATTCTAATGTAGGAAAAGAGTTTCCTTCACAAACTGAGAGCAATTAATCACTTATAAATATTGATCACTTATAAAAGACACTTTCTCTGAATATTTCATGTTCTTTTTCTGCTCGTTTACCTCAGCTACCCAGTTTTCTGTGGAGGTGATAGTTTTATTATGCCTCACAGTGGGGTTCTTTTTTAGGACCTAACTTTATTTCTTTCACTGGGTTAAGTCAAATGCAAATCAATACATGACTCCTGATTTCTAAGATGCTATCCTCATATCCTGCAACATCTGATGTTGCCACCTAACCCTGCCATAAGCATTAGGGACAATGTTTACTCTTACTTCTAGATTGTGATGTGTTGCCTGCCTTAAGTGGTTCTAGTCAGCTCTGACCTTGCCAGTGGTGCTGCACTACCCTGTGTAGACACCTGAGCAATCCAGGGCAGTCTGAGCTGACCTAAACCTGAGCTGCCTCGCCCCAGCCCTGCATTCTCACCTGCTTTGTTATGTCAACACTGACACCCAAGGCAGCCAGGCAGAGAACTCGGGGGTTGCAGAGTAACCTGGTAAGAATAAGTGATTAGTATTCGGTGATGGCTGTCTAAATGACTCACTCTTTGATCACATAAGTGCCCACACCAAGAAACAGTACCGATAGCAATGGGTGTCTGATGGTCTCATGAAAGGCTGGTGCCCCTGGCACCTCACCAGAGCCTTTGGGAAGTCCTGTGCCTGTTAAAGGATCAGAACCGGGGGCTGAAAGTCAGAGCGTGTGCTCCAGTGTGCCAACACCCTTTGGCAGTCTACACAAACACTGCTTGGATGTGCCAAAGCTGCCCAGGGGATCGGGTACCAGTAAACTTAGTGGGCAGGGGTGTCAGGAAAGTACAGATAGGAGAGCTGATGCAGACCAGAGCCTAACCCCAGTGTGGAGCAGGAAAACTACCACGGCATGCACTTTGAACCAGGAAATCAGATGCACTTCTAGCAATGAAATGCATGGGCAGAAGAGAAGTACAGTTGAAACTGATAGTCACATCTATCTCACTCTTTTTTCCCCCCTTAATTATTCCTGATTGTATTTGTTATTAATTCTAGGTATGCCACGTGAATTTGGAAGGTCAGCCATTCTACTCCAAGAAGGATAAGCCACTGTGCAAGAAGCATGCCCATGCCATCAATGTTTAAAAGAAGAGTTGGTAGTCAGTAATGCTGGGGTAAAACAGATGACTAACTGGGCAATCATAAAGTTGATAACCATGGCTAGCATTTCCCTTGGTAAAAGCTAGGCAGTTGGTACTTCAGAAGTTTAACTTTATCCTCTTTCATAAATGCAGAACGTGCTTTTTTTGCAAGGTTCACATGAAAACCTGAATGAACAGTCAAAACCAACTGAACCAATGAACTAGTCTGTTATTAGAGCAACAGTTGGGGAAAATCTTGAAATTAACCGAAAACCTTGATATAAAAAGTAATGTGCAAATACAGTTTCAAATGAACTACCCACAGCAGTTTTACTGCTTAGACCACACACTGGTGTTTAAAAACAACTGGAAAAATCCTTTTGTAGCAAGTCATTTTCTTTCACAGCAAGAATGAGTAAGTGCCATATGTACAGTCATCTGTAGAACCAAAGGCCATAGCTTTCAAAGGGAAATAAATAGATTAGGGCTTCCCCTATGAAAGTGAGTGCTATTCCATTATGTTGTGGTGCTACCTCATAGCACCAGATATTTTAGATTCTTTCCAAATAAGAAGTCTGCCTTGAATCCATATGTAGCTGGGAAGCCTAGGTGACAATCCATAACAGTTTGAAAATGAAGTGGAAATGGAATAATGCCTCCCATAACCCAGTAGGATTGAGAAAAGCATGCTGGGTCAGCCTTGCCAGGGCACTTGGCTTATATGTGTACAGTAGATCAGTCCACTTTCAAATCATAATGGAAAAGGGACAACTGGCTTTCTCCAAATTGCTCTGACATTGAATGGAATAGAGCTATCTGGAAAGGCCAACTTTTAATTCAAAATCAGTTTTCCTTTCCTCTTGAGGACAAAAAAAATAAATTTAAAGTCTCTTTGGATTCTAATTCCCATTGATGCCAGAGGGAGGTAGAAATCTACATCTGGACCTTCACATTGATGAATACAGAAGAAACACATCCATCTAACACAGCCAGGAAGTGGAAGATTCCCTATTCTATCTCACATAATTACGAAAAAGGCATTTTTTTTTCCTATAGTAAATTAACATTGCTTAAAAATTCATAAGGCAGCAGGCACACACTCTGTATTACTTTCCTTAGTTTAAATGCAACACATCATTAATTGTAGCAGTATTTGCCATTGTAAAACAGTAGCCAAGTTCTGACAATTAGGATAACCATACAGTCCCCTTTTCTAAGAACCATACAGTCATCTTTCTTCTAATATTTTAAGAACGACTTTCAAGTTGCTCAAACAGTTATTTATAGAACATTTTTGGGGATTTTTTTCAAATGAGCAAAACTTGTAGTACTGATAACACTTCTGAATTTTTAAATAGCAATGACTTTTATACTGGAGACAGCAGTTCTGTCTGATGGAGTTAAGATGGAAAGTCTGATCACTATTCAAGTTTTATTAACTCGTTTAAGTGAGAATTATGATGTGTGTGTTGACAGCTTGCAGTACTGACAGTTTGGAATTAGTATTTCTGAGGCTGAGGATGCATTCTGTGGGCCACATGCTGGTGCCATCTGCACCTATTTTACCTTGTGCTTTGAGCAACAAAAAATTACATAACATTGTCTGCCTTGCCCCTCCTATGGGGGCATAATGGGTAATGCCCATTTTAAGATATTTATGTGTCTCTCGAGGAATGAAAAACTGTCCAAAGTTTGGGAGAGCAAGAAAAGAAATTTGGAGTTCTAATATGAGAGTTAAGTTAGCTGCAGGCAGTTTGCATCTTGGACAAAAATAACAACCTGAGCTGCCTGTGGCAGTTTTGACATGTATGACCGGTATTTATTCAGTAGGTATCTTAGTTTTCACTGATCTTAGCAGTGATCTGACCTGAGTGCTACAGGCTCAGATTTTTGTATGCATGAATTAGTCTAAAACACTAGTACATTATATGCAAAGCCTTTTTTTTTTCTATAAGCAAGCAAATTTTCTGTTTTCAGTCGGTGCTGGGCTGATATGAATATGGTTCCATAGATTACAAAATTCAAATATCTGGCTCACAATATTCTCCAGAGGAATAAATAGTAATTATGGAAGATAAATATTTTTTCCACCCCTAATTTGACTTCATTAAATACCTTTTCACAACAGTGAGAAAATTCTAGATTTCCTTTTTTCAATGTCATTCTACAAAATGATGTCATTATCTGTTATTTGAGAGAATTCATATCAGCATACTATATACTAAGAGTGCACTGAAGATATCCTTTAGACAGATTTCTGTGTTACCCACTGACTGGGACTAGTCTCTGACTGCAACATCAAAACAGGGAGTCAGGCTCCATGGGAGGACACAAAATGGTAGGGCTTGTGGTGGAAGCCTCAGGAGAATTTCAGAAGGTCTTTCACCTCTGATGTGTGTGTGTGTGTGTGTGTGTGTGTGTCTCATCCTCCCTCCACCTTCCCCCTCAATGTCCCTAAAAGCTTCCCTGGCAGTGAAGGATGAAGCATTCTAGGATATGGCCAGAGGTGGAGGGCTGCAGCTTGGGCAGGGCTGCAGACAGATGTTGTTGACAGACACAGTGTGGCTGAGACTGGCCCTTCTTGAGTGCACCGAGGAGCCCAGACTGGAGCTGGAGCTGCTGGTTTGGACAGGGCTGTGGGAGATGGGGCTGTCGGTGTGGGCAGGGGAAGGGGGGCTTGGGTCAGAGGAGGCAGAGTTCCTCCAGCAGCCAGAATGTGGGGGCTCTGGGGACCTCTGGTTGAGTGTAAAAAGGTAAGGGAAGCCCTTCCTGAGGCTGGGGTTGGAGTGGGGAGAAGAGCCAGGTAAGGCTGGTTTCACCAGGCCTTAGGTAGTTGGGGTGGGGCAGAGCAGGAACAGAGGTGGGGGCATAGCCAGGATGGCTCACTACAGTCAGGGAAAGGGCTTGAATTAAGGAATTAGGGTACAAGTAGCTCACAATAGCCCAGAGAGGGGCTGTGAGTATGTACAGAAGAGGTGAGCGAGGATCCAGTCCCAACTAAACCTGAAGTCAGCGCTGCAGAAAAGTGAACACAACGTCCACAGGCAGAGCTGAGCTGAACTCCTGGGGTGGCAACAGCGAAAATGCAGCAGCACAGACTTCAGGGGGAGCTGTACTGGCTTGAGAGAATCCTGAAAATTTCCTTCTCAATGGGAGCCGTACAAACTTGAGAGAGTCTGGAAAATTTCCTTGGGCAGATAACCTGCACTGTAGCACATGCCCTGACTCCAGCTGGTGTCTGAGCAAGTGAGATTAAAGCTAGTTTACATATCACTATATGAGGTGCAGTGGTATCTCTGAATGAAGAACAGAGATACCCTGAGGATTATCATGTAATAAAAATTTCCTGTTATGACTTGTGCTGCTTCATAATGTGGTCCAAAAATAGGGAATCCACGTACCCGCCCTTGATATCTATATTAAGATATAATTTTTGCACATATCTGAATCAGAAATTTTTGAATAATGTAGCATTTTAACTTTCACAGGGGTAGGATACCACATAACTGCTGATACTCTTCTGCCATGTCACCTTTGTGATATGGAGAGTGTAAAATGCATATATATAATATATATATCTAAAATGCAAAACATGGCCTTCCAATTATCACTGAACATAATGTTGTACAAAAGTATGCAAGGTTAATAATGTGTACTTGTTTATGTTTTATGTCTTGTAATAGATACCTGGGATGAGTCCTAAGTTCCTCTGAATATTTCTTTTCATTCTAATTAATGTGGGGTTTTACCTAATAAAGCAAAGATACTGTACCTCTGAATGATCAATTAAAAAGACCAGTCTTTCATCTAACAAAAAGTGTTCAATAACTTTTCAGTCTAAGGCTTCAAAAACTATCTTAATGCTTTTCTCTTTTTGTGTTCTTTCTGCAAAACAAGGTAAATTAAATGTTTCCAAAGATGACTGCTTTTATTATCTAGGCAAAAAAAAAAAACAGTCTTAGGACTTCTTTTTTTTAGAAGTTAATTTTTACTATATTGGATCCACACATTACACAGTTCTAAAATCAATTCAAAACAAAGACAAATATTTTTTTCTTTGGTCCTTCAGTGGTCAGTATTTTGGGTGAAATGTTTTATTAAAGATTATTTGTATTTATGTTTAATAATGTGAATTTCCACAGCACTGAACACACTTATTAGTGTCTAATGCTGGGCACGCTAATGTTTGTTTGCTGGACTCGTCTCCTGGTAGCGGATATTAATTTGTTTAGTATTTATAAACATCAGAATTTGAAACTGAGTGATTTATTGCCTGCAGTGATCATATATTAGAAGTCTAGGTTTTATAATATATTGACATATTGACTTGATGCCACAAGTGCCCTTGCTTTTAGATATATATTTTTTCCTAAGTTCCTAGTTATTTCAGAACAGAATGTAGTGTGGTTTATGAGATGTAACTACCTTGCATGGATTATCTGTGCCAAGATGAATGAAACAGTCTAGTAATAAAAGCAATGTGCAAATACAGTTAAAGCTTTATGATTTGGGCATATTTATTAATATGGCATGTGAACAGCTGACAGCTTTCAGCCATGTAACACTGATAAGAAAACATACACAAGCTTGTACTCTCTATTTCAGACCTGAAAATAAAAAGCAAAAGCATTGGTTTCAGCATTATTGTTTATCAGTCTTGAATATTTTATTAACCAAATGTTATTTTAAACAAACAAATATCAGTATGCTTAAAAAATGTAGTGTTCTAACAGTACATGTTATAACTTAGCAAGACCTTTACAGTCACAGACCTTATTGTGTCAACAAACACTGTTTATGGTAACTTTGTAAGGAATGGGCAAAATCTGTCTTAAATTACATCAATGCATCTGCAAACAGACTGCATAAGTTCAGGTAGGTGTTCTTCCATTCCTTAGCAAAAGTTATTTTAAATAATACACAAAATGTTTTAAACATCCTCAGTGAGCTCTAGTGCCAAGAAATACTTCCAAATGAAAGGATATCTTCATATAGCAGGGTGTTTTTTAAAAATAGCCATTTTGTGCATTCCTGATTCACACTCCTTAGGAAGGCAGGCTTTTTGGAGATATGACTAAGTACATTAAACCTAATTAAGAAGTTAGATGATAAAGAGACAGACTTGGCTTCAGATGGCATTACAAAGTACAGCATCAGGAATCACAGCTGTGTGCACTTTGATTTTATTTTACAGCCATGATTTCTGTTTATAATGTGGGTAAGGAAAAACAATTCAAAAGAATGACCAGATCACATTGCAATATTCTGCCAGTTCAAAATCGCTGGTTTTCAGATTGTCTGCTCAGACCTTTAACCTTTGCACAAGCCAGTGGTTCCTAAAGTGTGCCCTGTGATCCCTGGAAAGCTCAGCTGTCGGAAGTGGAAGCAGCAGAGGCACAGGCCAGCTGAGAGGGAACAGGGCAAAGTTCAGTAGGAAGGGACACGGTGCAAAAGAGCTTGGCAAGTCTTGCATTAAGAGATTCTTAATAGGAGAGACATTATTACTTGCTCTGAAGAAAATGGTGATTTCAAAACTATAGGCCTTGGCATTATTCCCCCCCCCCAGCCCCAATCATGCCTCTTGAATTCAGCCAGTTTCTGTTGATTAAGGAAGGAAGGAATGTGTGAATAAGATTGCTGAAACCATTATTGAAACACAATGAAATGCTTTGTTCTCCCAGCCAAATCAGAGTTATGGATGAGATTCAGATTATATTCAGGCATAAATTCTGTGCTGTGTGCCTATAAAACATGCCCTTGGATAGCTGTTAAAATACAGTTCCTCCTCCTCTTAGGAAGATTACATCAAAAGAAAACAGTAACAAACGTGTGTTGTACTAATAAGGACTGTCAGGCTGAGTCACAAGACTTTTCTATGCAGTAAGGACAAGCAGAATGATTTTTTTTTTTTTAACAAAGCTTAACTTTTGAACAAAACATTTTTCTTTTAAAAGTTTCCAGATTTTAACTGTTAGGGAATAATAAATTAGTATGCATAAGGTATCATTAATAAATCTGCCTCTACTACAAAAGTATTTTCTAATCTTACTGCTTTAAAAATCAGGTTATTTTCATTAATGACAAAGGCATTATGGAAATTCTTCTGCTTCCACTTAGTTTTACTATGTGTAGTGTTACTGAAAAAGAGAGGAGGTCTTTCTAAAACAGAATTAATTATTCATTTTCTTTTAATTAGAAGATATAGATAAAAATACAACTTTGAATTGAATAAAGGTGATGGTTCTTCCAGTGCTTGTGGAATGAATAGTGCTTGCTACACTAAAGCCAGGAAACTTACTGTTCTTTTAGATTGTTTGGGCAAGTTTAATAAATATCTATAGCTATAATTAAATATCTCATTTCAGAACAAAAGAATGATTTACAGGGTTTAAATTATTTTAAGATGTAGACTGGAAAATAATATTAGGATTGAGGTTTAGTTTCATTTAAAGAAATCTTAATGTTGATTAATGCAAGCATTCCTATATGCATGTATGGAACATGTATATGGATTGAAACACTCAGAACTGAGCCTCTGATTTCCTTTAAGTGGATGTGTTTCATACCTGAGGTATTTGAGCCCAAACTGTTGTCCTATAGTCCATTTATTAGATATTGCTTAAGAATATTGCATGGAACTGAGTGCACTTAGAGACCTAGATTTTGTTATCTGTTAGGCATTTGTGCTTTATGAGGTAACATCTCTAGACTTCTGATAGCATAGATGATGTGGGAAAAGAAAAAAAGGGCACACTTTCCAAAATCTGGCTTCATATATATATTTAAAAAAAAAAAAGGATTAAGGAATAAAATTTTTATTTGTGCTTTATAAACAAAGACCAGATACATTCTTTCACAAACAAATGTTTTTCTGCTGCACCCATCACATTCCTTGACATATTTTCTTCCTGCAATTTTTTCCCTGTACTGATTCTGAGGACATCTCAGATTCCCCTGGGATTAATGCACAGGCAGAAGCCTGACCAGTTCCTGTGACTGACACAGGCCTGTAAACTGGGGGGTAAAAAGTAATAGAATGGGCTGAGGTGGCAGTGTGGGTGTGCTCAGCTACTGCCTCCTGCAAATCCCTTCCTGAGACCTACTGAGATTCATTGTGGGTGCACCATTTATATGACACTAATTGAAAGTTTCTGCTTTGTTGCATGTACACTACACAGCATCTACTTCTGGCCAGAAAATCCTTGCAAGAAATGTGATAGTGCAAGCCAGAGCTTCAGGTTCTAGCTATGGCATCAAATAGAGCACACCTAAATCTAAGCTGTGTTGATATAAAATAATGACAGAGCAGAGTTTTCCTTTCAGAGTGTATTCCCACTGCCAGCTGCTGCAGCAAAAGGAGAACAGGGCTGTAATGTTTTGTGGATAGTGATTTTCTGCCCTCTGTTATTATGTAAACCAGTTTCTGGAATGTGAGCTCTTCTGAGCTGCCATTCTTCTGCATTGTGATACCAGTCTGAATTCAAACTTGCAAGATTTCAGTTCATTTGGCAGAATTTACTTATTCTCACGTTTTCCTCATGTCACTTATTCAGCTTTGTGTTACACAACCTAGAATGGACTGGAAACAGGCTGGTGGTGGTAATTACACCAATGCACATAACCACAGGTTAGGAGGCACATGCTGAGAGATTAAATTCTCAATACGTACCACATTTTGCACCTTTTATAGACTTATATGGCTAGTGGTTGTTGGAGCCTTCATTGATCTCCTAAGCAGTCCCAGAAGCTGCTCTCTGTTCAGAAGTTCTCTAAAAAGAAAGAGTCAGTGTTATTAAAAAGTAGATATTAAAGTCTGGGGGTAGTATATATCCTTAGGGTCCATATTTGCCTATTTAGTACAACCTCAAACAGTTTTTGCTCCTATGCAATTCTCACAAAAAAAAAATTAAAGAATGCATAACAGAGGGCTGTTACTACTCCTCCCTAACTCTGGGTAAGAATCCTCATTCCCCTCCAGCTTAGGGAAATTCACTGGCACAGAAAGGTATAAATTACATCTCTGTGTGCCAGCTGCAGAGAACCTGGCCACAAATACTTCAACTGAGACTATTTTATTCATTCCTTTAAAGGAGAGTGACGAAGGTTTTGCTTTCTCTGATCTTGTAACATAAAAAATATTGATAGAACAATCTTTAAAGTCAAAGGATAGTTAAGTAAATGTTTATTTTAGACTTACATTATTAAGTGCAGCTACTTAAGAGTGAATAATTGCTATCAAAGTGGGCACACGTGAAAGTAGTAAAATGAGATAAAAATGTAGGAGAGTGAAAAGGCAAGGAAAAAAGCGGCTTTCAGTGTAACAATTAACCACCCAATCTCCCCTGCCTTTATTCACTGCAGGATAATTCATTGTAACTGAATTAGTGGTGAAACATTCAGTAATAGGCCTTGGTAAGGAAATAGGAGCAGTGTATCAGGATATCCTTTTTCCGCCCCGGAGTACCAATACTTTCAATTTTATACACAACGGAAGTAATTAATTGCAACACAAAGAAGCCTGGCTGTGTTTCCTGATGGTCACACAAGCAGCAGCTACTATTGTTTAGCATTTGGAGTACGTACAGTGAAAGCTGCTCAACTGCTTTTGGGGGGGGATTTAATTTCCATTAGTAGCTTTTGAATGCATAGTGGATTATTAATATGCTATTATCTTAGATCCAATCCTGCATCCCTAATCAGGTAATTTTTTGCTGATGCCAGTGAGAGTTTAAACTGTATTAGGTACAGCTGCCAAATGCAGAGATTTGCAGACACAGGCAAATTTCTCACTGGAAGCAAAGGGAATTATAGACTGTTTCTGAGGATTTGCTTTTATTTGTATCTTTAACTTGTTCAAGTTGCAGTTTCAGTACATATTCAAGTATCTTACAGACTAAAAGAGAAAACCTTCATGTCTATGCCTTTAACTTCATTTTATATTTTCAGGCATTTTAGCTGACTGCTGTGACTGAAATACAAGTATATCCTTTTATTATTTAGTAGATCTATGTTATCTTAGTTTTGCTAGAATATGAAAAAAACCAGGAGAGTATTTTGCTGCATTTGTTCTTACTTCACAGCAGTGCATTCATGTTTAAAGATAGGATCAGAATGAGAAAAAAAAAGGATATGATGAAATTATTTAGTTCATTTGTTTTGTAAAGAATTCAGATCTGTTTCATTCTAACAAGCTTGGAAGAACATAGCATTTCCAGCCTTATAAATGTCCATCTTGTAAATCTCTACAGTATCCACCACTACAGGTGCCAGAAACACATCCACCTGAATCCATGCCTCCTGAGGACAAAGTTGTTATAAACAACAAGACAGAAATTTTCTGTATTGAAAAGAATTCCCCTTGTCTAACAGCAGGTTTAAACAATATTTCTGCTTTCAGCACTGGTTCAGTTTCAGGACAAAGCCTGAGCATCAGCAGAGGAACTGTTAATACAGTGTGGACTTGGAGCTAAGGATTATTCAAATTCTTAAAAGAAACTAACAAATACCTCTTAAAAGGTGGAGGAACACAAACATAGCTTAGTTATTAGCTTCTCTCTGAGTGTACTTAAACCATTTGGCACTGCTGACTGATAATTCAGAACATAAATTTTAAAATCAGCTCTACAATCTAACTCTAAATACTTAATCTTCTCTGAGAAAAGGAACACTTTTGGGATTTTATGTGCATGCATCTAGGGGAAAACATATTACTAATTCTCCAAACAAACTGATGTGAGTTTGGCACCCTGGTGAAGCCTCTGCTGAGCCTACAAATATTTTCTTTTTCTGTGATTAAACTTTTAATGTTCTTACTACCCAACACTGACTTTAAGAAAAAAAAACAAAATAATTTGAGGTGTTTCTTTGTATTTATAAGTTATCTCAGGGTTTATTATGGTCTGGTGAAAAGACTACAATATGGCTTTTGTACCTGGGAATCCATAAAACCAAACTAAACCAGCTTCACTGGGCACAGGAAGAAGAAACAGAAAAAGCAGCAGGAACTTTGGTTCTTGACTGGCAAAATGTCTCCTGGAGCAAAGTGCTCCCATTCCTGCAGCCCTCTGCAAGGTGCAGTGGAGTTCCCCCCCACACAGCTCCTAAGGAATCCTTTCCCCCCTGCAGCAGCTGCCTGAGGCAGGGACAGGTACAGCCATTTGTCCTCCTTCCTCCCCAGCCACCTGCACAAGGCAGGAGCCCAAGCAACCCCAAAACACACCAAGAGTTTCCTGTTTCCTCGTGCCCATGCTCTGCACATTGAGCTGTTATTCTTTGGATTCTTGCCACGGGGCTCTCCAGTGCTGCACTGTGCCCAGCTCCACATCACACTGGGGGGACCGAAGGTTGGCCAGGGCTTGACTTTTTACAACCAGTGCTTCACCAGCAGAATTCTTTAAAAAAAACACCTTTCTTCACAGATTTGATTCTGTCTTATTGAATTAATTGTGCTTAAATTTAAAACACTTAATAAAATCCATGACATTTCTAAGTAACAAACAGCTGAATAAATTTAGAATGAAAAGAATATGCTTTCAAGTAAAATAAATCTGAAAAAGAGACAAAGCCAAATTCATGTCATTTTAAGTGTAATAATTGTGTCCCTGGCTGAAGGTCAATATTCTTTTAATATGTAACATGGAATATTTATTTTGGTAACAGTAACAGAGAAATACTCATCTAATTGCTAACAGTTTTCAAAAATATATTTGGACACAGATTTAAGACATATGAATTCCAGAGACTGAAGAGAAGAAGGATCTACACAGATAAAGTCCTATCACATGGCTGACCTTCTCCCTATAATATATACCTCTTTGTTCTTTTGATATTCAAGTCTGTAGTTCCCAAGTGATTCCAAGAACTAATGAGAAATTCCTGGAGAGGACATAATTGGAAGATTATCCAATTCTTGATTTATTTTTTTTAAATACAACTCTCTTCCTCATGACAGTCAGTCTTGAACTGCTTTTTTTATATCTCATGTTAGATTTCCACATCCCATCCTTGCCAAATGAACATATGTTTATTTTCAGATTTTCAGACTTCAGTGTCTTTTGAGTGCGGCTCAATTCATAAAATAAATACTTGATGTTACCAAAACCTGCTGTGTCTGACTTTTTGCAGATTCCTAAAATCTTCACCAGGTAAGATTCTGTTACTGATAACTAGCTGAGTGGAACCCTGTGCCTTTCTGAGAGCCTATCAACTAAAGTGTTTGTTTGCTGGTTTAATAGGCATATTTCCTATCCTGGTAGAGATATTGGAAACATATTTTAAGTACTGCACTGTTTTGAAGGACACCAGTACCTTCTATGTAATGTTTCATCAGACATCCATCACAATCTAAATACTTTTTAACATGGCTGTGACTCAGTATTTTAGATTCAGTTCATTCTCCTGCAGCCCTAATATTATCCTAATGTAGTTTACTTTTGCAGACTTTATTTTGTGATTAAGACAAGGAGTTACATGGTGCTCCTTAATGGGCATTATTTGCCATAGCAATATAAACTTCATTCTCAGCAACAGTTTCTGACCTGACAGGGACTATCACTTGTGGGTATCTTGAGCACCCGAGTGCCTTGAAAAGTATCAGCTGGGATGGCAATTTCTGCAATGTGCAAATCTCCACACCAGGAACTGGATGAAAAGAGTCGATCCATTTCACAAAACAGATTAAAAGCATTTCAAGGCAAGTGGCCTTTGCTAAATTCATGCATACTGGATTGAACTCCATATCTAACATCTGAAAAGCACAGGGCTGTGTTAGCACATAGTATTACTGAAGAGATGCTGGCATGAACAGCTCTGGTTCTGGTTGGGAGCACACACACGCATGTTGCATTCTTCTTCCATATTGAGTGTCTATTCTGCTGCTATAATCTGATAGTAGACAGAGTGGAAGAACAGCAGACTCATATTTTCCTTTGAAATTATAAACATAAGCATAGGAGTTCTGTATTGCTTGGCATGGAAGCCGTGATTTTGTCTTTCTTGCTGGCTGGCTTTGTTTTGGACACTGACAGATTTTTCTGGATGATGGTGATCGGAAAAAATTTTCTATAAGTCTGGTAAGACAGGAGCTGCATTTTTAAATGCCTATCACCATAGTATCTGGCCACATACAATTACTAGGTGTGCCTTTGTTTTTTAAAGGCCTGCCTACATTTTAAAGGAGTCTGTGAAGTTGATAGGTTTGAAATTATACTTCCTCTTTTGTTTTGCTGTATAGGGAGCACACAAGCTAAGCACTCACCAAACGATGTGTGGGTACAACACGTGAACCAGACTGCAGAGCCAGCATTCTCATCTGACATTCAGGAGTGGAGTGCACAACATTTACAAGTCCTATCTGATATTAGCATGCAAAAATGGAGCTAGACTGTGGAGAGCTCAACAAAATAAGCAAGCCCATGTTTCCCACAATATAATGCACATGTGGCTATTTGGCACCGATAAGCCAGATTGCTTCCCAACTGGTTATTCTATGGAAACAGTTTATCTGGGCAGGCATCTCAACATGAGCAATTCCTGGTGTGTCCTGGAGGCCTAAAGGGTGTTTTGGTCTGCAGCAAAGGGAAACCCGAGTCGGTCTGTATGATCCATATGATCTTCATTTAACCCTACACGTGCAAAGTTCTTGAAGCAGAGTAACCAGGTGACAGGACAAGGGAAAGGCCAGACAATGTCAGCAGCACAACTGCTGTCACTCTGTTGAGTGAAGGACTGAAACCAGCAGCCCAGGTGGGAGCTGTGGGGTCTCATGTTGACAACACTGCTGTCACTGAAGCTCTTTCTGCACTGCTGCTGCTGGGAGACCTCACCTGAAGACAGACAGACAAATTATTACTTTTCCCATTTGTCCTAATGATAAGGAGCTGGGAACTGCAATGCAAATCATGGCCTTCAGCATCCTTATCAGCGAGCAGAGCAGCTCATTGCAGAAGTTATAATGTATTCCAAACTAACTGGGCTTATTTATTCAGAGACACAGGAAATGGAAAAAGCAAACAAACAATCCTGTCCTCTGCCATGGAACTATATCCCTCGTGCAGCACCGACACGTCAACCTTCTCAGAACTGGTTTTCCGCGAAGCCAAAGGGCCCATTGGAGTCCCTCATTTTTCCCTACGCTGCTGCCACCGCGTCCTGCTCCTCGCCCACCGCAGCTCACACACAGGCCCCCTTGAACCCACATCAAAGCTGCTCCGGTAATCCCCACCACCACCTACTCCGGGAATCCTGGCAGCTGCCCCGTTTTCCATGGCGCCAGCTCCACCAGCATCTGGATGGAGCTCCCCGGCCCTGCAGCCAAACCCAGCCGCGGCTGCTCCTCGTGCCTCGATCCCCTTCTCGGCCACAGCGCTTCCGCGACAGCGACCCGGCCGCGTCCTGCTCTCACACCCTCCTGCCCTTCCCTAGAGGAGCTGCTTGCCCGGGAGAGCCCTGCTGGGCGGCGGGAAGGGATAACGCCGGGGCCCGGGCGCTCGGAGACGGGGCCGGGGGGAGGCAGAGCGAGCCCGGCCGGTCCCTCCCGGCCAACTCTCCCTCGCCGCGGAGCCGCCCCGGCGCTCCCGCCCGGCACGTGCTGACGGACGGCGCGCTCCCGCTCCGCGCGCCCCGCGCGCGCGCGCCCGGCCCGCCGTGATTGGATCCGGCTCGTTCCGCCCCGCCCCGCGGGGACGCGCCGGGAGCGCCCGCCGGGACACGGAGCCTGCGCCGAGCCCGCGCCGCCGGCCCGGCGCCCTCCTCCCCGCCCGACACGCACCCGCCTTCGCCCGTCGAGCGCAGCCGTCGGGGCCCGGGAACGGCCCGCGGAGCGCGGCGGGCGCGGGCCCCCCTCCCCGTTCTTCTTCCCTGCCCGCGCCGAGGATGAGGAGCCCCCACGGCCGGTGAGTGCGGGCCGGGCCGCGGAGGCCTCGCCCGGGCGGGAAGCGCCGGGCGCCCGGGCGCGCCGCGCCCGCTCCGTGTGCCGCCGGGGGGCGCGGCGCTCCCTGCGCGGCGCTGCCCCGGCCCTGCCCGGGCCGTGCCCGCGGGGCTGCGCCGTCGAACGCGGGTCCCCGCGGCGGTGGCGCCGCCCCGGCCTGGCTCCCCCGGCCCCGGGGGTGCCCCCGGCCCTTCCCGCCCCGCCGGCCTTCCCGCCCTTCGTCCCGGCCGCGCTGGGGCGCTGCGGCCGCGCCGCGGGGCCGCGGGCGGGGGTCGGGCCGGGCCGGGCCGGGGCGCCGCGGGCCCGGCGGGTCCTGCGTGGGCAGGGCCGGCGCGGCGCTCCCCGGCCCGGCGCTCCTTCCCCGCTTCCCCCTCCCTTCCCGGTGTTGTAATCCCGGGCCCGCTGCCGAGCGGCCCCGGCCGGACCGGGCGGCGTGGGAAGGGTACGAGCAACGAGGTGCTTCGCCTCCCTTTTGTGCGAGCCTTGAGCAGAGCCGGGCGCCTGCTTTCCCAGTCGGGTTTTACCGGCGTGTAACAAAAAGCCGTCTGAAGAAATAATAACCCCTAATTCTCGCCCGTACCTTGGTAGTGAAAGATGGTGCTGTTGAGGACCGGCTAACAACGCTGTTTTCATAACTGATTACAAAATCTATTGAACGGGGTTCAAAAGCATGAATGGCTTTTTACCACCTTTCAATCAACCACCCTCTGATGTTGTTTTGGTAAAATTAAGAGTGAATTCAGCAGCAGGGAATGGCAGTAAGTTGTGGTATTTCCTTTCAGCAGTCGCCTGTTACTTTGTGTCAAAAGTAGTGTGATGATTCTTCCCAGTGTAAATTGATTCCCTCCGAATTTACATATTTTGTTCTCTGCTTACAGGTAATTATCTTTGCGTTCTTTTATCAAGTTAGTGCGCTAGGGATTGTTCAGGCCTGTTACCTGCAGGGATAGGGAAGCTGCTTTTGTAGGCAAGGAAGACTTGCCTGAATTGCAAGGCTTGCCTGGTTTGTAGTAGAACCCAGTCCCGGAATGAAAGGCTCACATGAGACGAGGTACATTCAGAGACTTTGTCCAGTCCATAGCCAGAAATACCCCATATTGTGGCATTTGTAGCACTCTGGACTCTTGCTGGCAACGTATTGGTCTTTTGTTCTTGTACTTTAGTTCCTTTTGTAAGTTTTTCTTAGGTTATGCACCACGTTTTGGGGAGAGAGTGTGTATGTACGTGTATTTTATATTTATTTACATAGAGACATACAACCTGGTAGGCTTTGAGTTCTGGTTGGAAATGATTCAACTCAGTCCTCAGAATGCCCTGCTGGCTGCTCTGTCCCAGGGACAATGAATGTGTGTGGCTGGATGTGTGGCTGAATTATTTTTGTTCCCTCAATTGTGAAGTAATTTAGGTTTGAAAGCGAGCTCTGCACGTTACCTGCTTGAGCCCCTGTTCAAGGTAGAGCAGAAAGCTGTTGGTAAATTGCAATCCTGAAATAGCACGTTACTGGGAATTCGTTTAGCAAATATGTGTTTAGTGAAACACTATAGAGCTGGAGCACGGAATTTCTTTAAAGTCATTGCATGGGTCCCAAATCCTCATGTTTTGGACACTGCTGTGCAAGATCCTCACAGTGAAAACTGTGTGCTTTGTTACGAGAATCAAAAATACTGACTATGGCAGAGTGTGTGAGTGGTACATGGGCTTTATTTGGATACCAGCACTTAGGAATTAAGGATTTAAACTGTAAGTGATATAACCGAAGTAATAACTTTGGTTTTATAGTAGTTGTATTTATCGAGCTACTCCAAGTCAGGGCTAACAAATTTTTGGTTTGGGATCAAATATGGTGCTTGTTCAGATGTGCAGTAAACAATGCCTGCTAACTTCTTCCAAAATGGACATATGTTTGCAATGGATAAGCATTACTCTGGAGTGAAATGCCATGGAGTATTGCACTGCAAAGGGGAAAAGATTTCGAAGAAGCAATGAATAGCTTTGTCTGCTTCCCAGAGTCCTGAAAGGCAGGCAGATAATAGATGATTTAAAAAAAAAAATTATTTATTTTCCTTGGGTTTAGAATTGTGAATTGCTAATACTGGATTTGTTCAAGAAGCAATATACATATTCTGTGGTTATGGAATATGAAAAAAGTAGGAAACTACTTGTTACGTGTTTATTAACTTATATTTTTACAACAAAAAGTCAGTTCAGGGTATCTTCATAGAATCACAAAATCATTTGGGTTGGAAAAGACCTCTAAGATTATTGAGTCCAGCCATTAACCCATCACTGCCAAGTCCATCACTAAACCATGTCTCTAAGTATTTAAAAACAAAAAAATGGTTGTGAAAACAGTGATCCTTAATATGTCTAAATTAATGGAATCTCTCTTAAAGAGAACTTCCAAGGTGTGGTGTGGCACAAAGATGTAGATAGGAGGATCTGAGCACATCCCCTTCACAGAAGGGACCAAAGAACAGATATCAGTGCTTGCACTGATTTTGCCATAGCCAGGTTTTCCAAGAGAAACACACCCACCTCCCTCAAAGCCCTTAAAAGCAAGCAAACCAAAGGAAAAGATTCCCTCCTTTTCTGTCTTGTTGACCATTGTGGCTGGTAACTTTTATGCTGAGAACAGTACCTCTTTCCAAGGGCAGGTGAAGGTCTAACACAGTAACTTCTTTGGTAAATTGCTGAAAAGTGGATGGGTGAGTGAGACCAGGGAAAGTTTTACAAGTGTTTGTTTCTCCCTGCTTATGTCAAGCATCCGTTGAAGATCTGTCCTTTCTCTCTGGATATCTGGGAAAGCATCAGGTATTTCTTGGTTCCTCAGTAAAAAGAGGGCATATTTTCAGTTCCTGGGATTTCTTCACTTCTGTTTCTTATCGTACTGTAAGATATCTTATCTTATTGTCGTCTGTAAATAAATGATAGAAGGAACTCAGTAATTTAAAAGCATGTGACATCAGAGTCCTGTGTGGGTACAGATGGAATACTTGGAGCCTTGTTTCATTTGCTTCCTTTGTTTCATGTTCCCCCAGTGCAGGACTTGGGGGTGGGCACAGACTGTGCCTCACAACAGGGTTTTTCCTTTCACTGCTGCTGTCTCAGGGGTTCCACTTTTTTCTTGGGCAAGATCTGCAGAACCCTCTGCAGTTGCCCCACCACACTTGTGCTGATGGTTCCCAGTTGCCATGATGTCTTCTGTGCCTTCCACGATGGTGGTTGCTTTAAAGGGAAAATGGGATTGCTTTCTGCTGTGAAGTCTGTTGAGAGCTTGCTACTCTCAGGCAGAAAGTAGTTTGACTTGTACTTAAAAACGTTTAAAACTGACAATGAATGTAAAACTTAACTGGCTGTATGATGTCCTTTAACAATAGTATGGAGAGTACAGTAGGTGATCCTTGGAATTGGGTAAAAAGTTGAAATAGTCACCTAATTTTTCTTCCTTTTACAGAAAACATGATTTTAGCTTTCAGAATGCTCTTATTGAGAAGATCTGTGGAATAGCTATTTTGTGAGGGATTCAGCCCAGCAACATCTGTGCAGTACCTGGTACTCAGGGTGTGTAAATCCCAGGAGGTTTAGTTTGATAAAACAAGTAGCTGGCCCAGCACTGACCAGGCAATCAACTGGGGGACAAGCTGCCAACTTCCCAGGATAGTCTTCATTGTGAGTTGGCTTCCCAGCACCTCACTGGGTATGTTTACAAAGCATATTAGGTGTATTTGATGTCCATTTCCCATCCCTCCCCAAAGCAAAACAAAGCAATTATTCTACTAGTCTTCACTATATACTTTGAGTTCCATTGTTTTAGGTTCACGGCGGTGAAGCACTTCAGGTTGTTGTGTATTTGATATGTTGAGAAGAACTTCATGTTGTGGTAGTGATAAGATGCACGGGTTTCTGGTTATGACTCAGTTGTTTAAGCTGTGCACAAATGGTGTGAGAAATATGGCCATTCTGTTCCAGGTTTATAATCCAGATAGTTTGATTTCTTGCCATTTTTCTGACAGGTGCCTTGTAGTTGCTGCCCCATTTCATTTGAGCTCTGGGCATTTCAGTCAGGATTGCTACTGTTTTGTGATAGTCGGGTTAGCAAAATTCAAAACAAGTATTAGAGTAGGAAAATAAACTCCATGGTTGTGATAATATTCCCAGATTGTATAGGCACAGTGAAAGGAGGAGCCACACCAAATCCTTACTGAAGGTGGGGTGTGTTACTGCCTCAGAATTTCTGCAGTGACACCTGTTGTTTCAGTGAAAGTGATTTGCCTTTGTGGAGCTCTCCTGTGAGTCACCAGCTGAGTCTGGAACCTGAGTTCTGTACCGAATTCACAGGTGACTCTTCACTGGGGAGGGGGGAAAGTGCTCTGAGTAGCATGAAGGGTGTGGACTTGCAATGTTTTGAAAGGTTGTGATAAGACAAAAACCTGTGTAGTAATAGTTCACAGGGTGCATACCTGCAGCATGTGGCTGATTGCTCTGATGCTCGCTTCTCCCCCCCAGATACAGAGGAAAATAAAGTAGGTTTAAATGCAATTATAGTATGTGATGAGTTGTCTGTGCAGTATTGTAGCGTAATTCGCATCAAAACAGCAGCAATGCTTTTTACAAAAATTGAAGATCACTTAAGTTTTCACAGTGCCTCCTCAGATAATTGTATTACATGATGGCTTCAGTCAACTTTATTAGCATAAAATGTGGAAGGAACTAGCAATTCTTTGTGTCTGTATTCCCTCAGTTCACCATCTTAAAGAGAAAACTGTCAGTCTTGCTATGTTTTGGTTGATAAAATTGCAAGCAGATGTAGCAGAGATAAATTAAAGAAATATCAAAATCTCAGAAGATATGCACCAGGATATAAACATGGAAGCCATTTGCTTTTCTCTTGTCTTCATAGTGTTAATTACTAAGAACTTTTTCTTGATTTGAGAAAACACCACCTAAAACCATTTGTAGGCCTTTATACTTCCTCTGTGAGAGGCTGGTCCCAAACTTGTCTGGAAACCAGTGGACAGAGCTCAAATGACTTTGGAGGACTGAAGTCATCAGGGATTTCACTTACACAAAGAATCAATACTCTGCTGATGAGATTTGTTGTGCAAATTAGTACATTATGTGCTCAGAGTCAGAATTTCAGGGATATGGGAGCGGTGAATAAGCTCAGATATCTTTTTCTAAATTAATGATTCTTTTTCCTATTCTGTGTTCAGTTGGAAATTCGCAGTGCAGTGGTCAGGCAGAGGCACAGGCAATGTCCCATGTTTTTGTGCAGGGCTACAGAGGGTTTAAAAAGGAAACATAAACAGAAAAGTTGTGAGGAATCGTTCAGCAGGAAAAATGGATATTGGAAATATGAAGAACTGTATCATCCCCTTGTCCCCTATGTTGGGAATGAAAGAACTTGGAGAGTAGTATGAGAACAAGAGTGATTTGTTGGAAGAAGGCAGAGCGAACCTCAGTGACAGGAAATGTGAGTGGGAAAACCAGAAAGCTGTGTAAAACGTGCTCCTGCTGGCTGCATGTCCTTCTTTGTGGAAGAGGAGTTAGCCTGTAACAGAGTGCCTTGGAGAAGGTTTCAGAAACCCTCCTGTACCCTCCCTGTGTTGTCCAAGGAACAGGCCTTGCAGTTGTCAGATACTGCTCTGGACAAGTGAGAGTTAATTCCAAGAGGGGATTGGGGCAGGGCACAGGAAGGCACTGCCAGCTAATGAGGTGCAGCCCTTCTTAGACTCAGTGCCCCAACCTTCTTCTGTCCAGATTGCTGAAGGGATTTTAGCAGTAATGAAAAATGCAGTAGTGGTACTGAGTGTTGGGCAGAAATGTCCCTGCTGTTAGAAGATAGGGAAAGTTTTACTCTGAAGTATTTTTTAAAACTTATTTTGAATGTCTGCTTTCTTGGAGACAAAACAAACAATAAAACTCACAGGAAAAAAAAGTGCTTTTTTGTTTTAATGCATAGATGTATTTTTCTAATTTTATCTTCCACATTTACTAGTTTACAATCTTTTTTTTTTTTTTTCTTTTTGTGAAAATATCCTATGGAAAATTTTCTGCAGGAGTATTCTAAAGCATATGCCACTCATTATGATTGAAGATTATGCCCTTTCCCACCCCGGCAAATTATTATTGTGAGCCTAAAATGAAATTAAAAATTGTGTAGGTTTAGTGTCCAATCTGTCACATTTGCTGAGCTGAACCAATGGTCCTTGTAGGGATAATTCTTCTTTAAATCTCATAGTGTGGACTGAAGTTTAAGACAGATAATATTGTATGCCCTAGCTTTCTACTTTGCTTAGATGAATGGAAATTTTTTTAAACAATGCTAATTCCATGTATATATTTTAAAATATTTTATTACTTTTACATTAATAAATTCTTTACTGATACTGGTTTACACTAATCTTTGTATGTTTTGTAAAGCTCTCTTAGTACATGGTGACTGACATTTGGGGTTTTTTGGAGCTTAAAACTACCATTAATTTATTACAACTCTAAAAAGAATCAAAACCTGGAATGTTATTTTACTCAGAAGTTTAAGGCAGAGGGCTCTGATGAAGTGTAGAAAAATCCTCATATAGCTGATATTCTTCAGTTTTCTGCTCTTAAAATTTCAGGGAAGGAATGCAGTTAGGGACTCGCTAATTTGGGTTAAACCAGGAACTGCAAAATAAAACCCGACCCAGACAGGACAGTTTTTATTCAAACCCAAACCTCTGTTGAACTGTCTGTTTTTGTTCCGCCCCTGGCTCCCCCACCTCTCTCCAAATTCACAAGTTTTTAAATGTCGAGATGTTTCTAATTTAGAAAATTATTTTGGTGTAATGAACTAAAACAGAGAAGAGGGGACTAAACTGAGGGAGGTCAAAAACCAGATGGAAATAGAAAATCTGAAAACATCTAGTAAGAAAAAAAAAATCCCCCTTGAAATAATGGAATCTAAATGCTGAAATTATACATCTGCTCGGCAGCTGTGCATTCCTTAGCCAGAGGTTCCGCTGCAGAAATGGCATTACTCAAGTTTTTCTCAAAGTTTCAAATGCTGTTGTATAATATTTACATCTCTAATTCTGTCAGTAATGGTCTTAGGAGCCTGGGGTGGAGGGGGGGAGAATAGAGGTGGAGGGAAGAGCTGATATAAGAATTTCCTTCTTTGTGCTTAAGCATTTGTAGTGTGTGTGGTTGTTTGCTACAGTGAAATTTGGTGATTTTCTTTCTTGGTTGTTCTGAATGCTGATGTAAAGGGTGATTTAGTTAATGGAAGAGGCTAAAATGTTCTCTTGCTTTGTAAAAAGATAACAACCAAGGACACTCTTGCTTTGAAGAATTTTAGACAAAATTTAAAAGTTTGAGGTTGTGCAAGATAAATGTCAGGGTTTTCAGAAATTCTGAATGCTGTTTTCAAACTGTTTCTGCTTTTGGAAGAAGTAATTGTTTATAGGAAGATATTTTTTACTATGTGTAAACTGTGTATCTTTGAACAACCAAAGATAAAATAAATCTCCTTCATGGAGAAGAGAAGCTGTGAGTGTGCTGTAAATAGCAATCATAGGGTCTGCTGAGGATCTGAAAGAGCAGGAGTGGGGCTTGGGGCTCGGGTATCAGGCAGTGTGGGCAGAGGAGCAGTCATGGTGAGAAAGGCTTGCTGGGTTTGAGCCCTGGAGAGGAGCCCAGAGCTCTCTTCTAACAGGTTTTCTTACCTGAGATAGGAGCAACAGAATGTTAATCTCCTTTCCCTATATTACTGCATAGCACCTCTTTCCATATCTATCCATCCACAAGTTATTACTCCATTGTCACTATTGGTTTTTCCCTCCAGCATCTGTAACTTTGTCATGGTGTGAAATGAGGTTTCAGGCTATTAAAGTGTAGCCAGTATGAAGTTTGTATCTACACAGACTAGGTCGAATACTTTATTTGGATTTCACTCTGTTTTCCATATGTTGTGGAGAAGACTGGGCACAAACAGGAGAAATTGGAGGTCTGTGTGCAGTCCCGTGGCTGCAGTCTTGTTGGGATCAGAGCTGGGGTGGGATAGCTGGCATGGCTGGAGTGCTGCAGGGGCTGGGTATGGGCCCCCCAGGAAGGACAGGATGGGGTGGTGAAGGGTGCAAGGTGTTGTGGGGTTTTTTGTTGTGAGAGCACCGTGGGAATCCTTGAAGCTCTTCCATTTGGGTGAATGAGGAGTCGGTGGAGAGCTGTGGTCAGGGTTAGCAGCAGGTTGGCACAGGTGATGGTGGTGGGTGTCTGATTGCCCTCTGTGGTGAAGTGACTGTCTTGGTGAAGGAGTGGAGAGCAGCAGCTGTTGGTTTATAGTGACTTCCTTGGGGTAGCAGCAGTGCCACTTGCAACATCCTCATCAACCAGCTGATGGAAGTACAGACAAATGGACAGTGGGATAAACTGAAAACTGGTTGAGCTACTGGTTGAACAGAAGCCTGAAGTCCAGCTGGAGACCAGCCACCAGCATGTGCCCCAGGGGTCACGGCTGGGTTTGCAGTAAAGTGCAACATCTTCATAAATGACCTGGATGATGGGACAGAGCACAGGCTCAGAACTTTGTAGGCAATATAGAACTGGGAGGAGTGTTTGGTCGGCCAGGTGGTTGTGCAGCCCCTCTCAGGGACCTGCATGGACTGGAAAGGTGAGCAGAGAGGAACCTCATGAAGCACAACGAGGCAAATGCAAAGCCCTGTACCTGGGGAGGTGCCTTCTGGGCTGTGTTAGGGTGGTTGTTGTGGGCAGGTTGAGGGAGGTGATGATGCCCTTCAGCTCAGCACTGGTGAGACACATCCAGAAGGCTCTGGCCAGTTCTGGGCTCCCAGGAAGAGCTTGGCAGGTGCCCCTGTGGCACAGAGGTGCTGGAAGCAAGTGAACGAGGCAGGTTCTATTCTCTGTGTTTGGAAGGAGTGTGGAAGGGGGAGCAGCTTGTGAGGTGGTGAAACTTGTAGCTGATACAGGTATTGCAAACTGGCTGTAGCAGTATTGAATGCCCAGATGATAAAATACCAGATGAGGTACAGTAAGTGCAGTGTAATTTAATTCAAACAGGGGAAAAACAGTAATAGGCTCTAAATTAGGTATTAACACTTGGAGAGATCCTGAATAATTTTCCCAACAGCTCTTTGCTTTGAAGCTCCAACTTCAGATTGAACCTATCTGCTTACAGTGTTGAATTTTTTTTTTCCTCTCTTTCATCTTTTTGGTTGTGTTTCCACTGTCACTTTTGTAATTGTGGCCAGGTAGAAGGTTGGATTTGTTTGCTAATTTAGCTGTAAACTAACCCTAAAAAAAAAATCCCCTGGATTTTTCAGTAGTTCCAGCTCACCGTGGTACCATGTGGGGAGTAAGGGGAGAGGAGGGCCAGCACTTCCCTTCTTGCAATCAGTACAGGTTTAAATGAACTTAAGCCAATTTTGATGCAGTATTCTATGGAGTAATTTCAGGTTTTTTAAAAATGTGATTATGCAGCTGTACACATTCATTATATATGTTATATCTTTCTGGTAACACAATTTTAACAGTCCTATTAAGACTAGAAGGTAATTTTTTTGGTTCTTGTTTGGTTTTTCCTTCCTACAGCAGTACAAATAGGATGCAGTACTAAACAGACTTGGACTTCTTCAGCTAGGGAAAAAGAAACAGTAGAGAGGGAAAGTGATGGTAATCTATCAAATCTTAAATGAAATTAAGAAACTGATGAATAGTGTTTCACCACTGGTTTTTTTTCTCCATAATGTAAGGGAATGGCAGGTTTACAAGGGCAGTAAAGTGGGGTGTTTCTTTCCTTCCTCACAGCGAATACTTCAGTCAGGGAGTCACTGCCAGAACAGGTGGCTGTGGATGGAAGGACTGTGTGGATTTGTGGTCACACAGATTTGTTGGGGGATATGTGCACTGATGGCAATAGCACAGGCACTTGTGTCTAGTTGTAGGTCAGGAACTACACAGGTTTCTGGATGGAGCAAGGGAGGACTCTCTTCTTCCTTCTTCCCCGACTGGTCGGATAGCAGGCGGTGTCACAGGCAGAGTGCTTGGCTAGACATCTGCCACAGTGCAGGAGGCTAATTCCTAGGCCTTTTATCACACCCACACGCACCCAGGCACGTCAGCTCCTCTGCTCTTGCATTTAGTAGTGTCTGTAACGCCTACAGCCTTTCTTTCATATTGCACTGGCACCCAGCTGCCTTGGTTGACACATTCATTGGGTTTGCTTTAATGATGCTACCGTCAAACGTGAAGTAACATGTTTTTTTGTATCTGCCTTATCTTGAACATTTTCTGTTCAGGTACTTTATTTTGCTTGGTGTGGAAAGATTGATAATATTATTTCCTAAGGACTGGAGCAGTGCAGCCAGGTAGACTTCCATTGATGTCTGCTGGATGAATAATGAAGTGGCAGCTGAAGAGGGCAGTTCTGTGCTGCAGATAAGCCGCCAAGCAGCCGGGTGCACTCGAAGGGCCAGTTCTGCTCCTTGGTCACGCCACCCTTGTGCGTCCTTGCCTTTTCCTCTGCAGCAGCACTGACTGGCACTCCTCTGATGCTGTAGGAATTGAAACTGGCTGAGAGATAATTACCTTTTTTGGCTTTTTTTTTTCCCCCCATTATGCTTCACTTCTTGCCAGAGTAGCTGGGGTTGCGGGGGCAGACCAAGTGTCAGTTTTGGCATTCAGAACAGGAGTGTCCCTTCCAGGCTCAGCTTAGTTGTGGTGTAATGTGGTTGTGGATAAGGCTGCTGTTTAAGAATGTTACCTGTTTTGAAACTCTCTTTTTTTTTTTTTTTAGTTAGCTTGAATGTTAGTGATCCCACCTAACTTCTTAGTGTATATCGAGTATATCCCCTGTCCACGAAGGAAAAATAAGTTGGTCAGTCTTTACTTTCCCACCCTCACATTCTTCCTTCCTCTTCTTTTTCAGTTGAGTCCTCTGTTTTATAGTTTTGTTAAGTGTTTCTGTCTCTAATGTAGTATGTAAAGTTTTGGATTTTGGCAAATTCCTAGTCCCTAAAACTTCCAAGACAAGCTTCGTGTGTCAGCAGTCTTGAAGATGAGATGTCTACTAAGATTATGGAGTGGATGTCACACTGTTTGTGTTTCAAAGGTCTTGAGCTGTGTTCATGTCCCCAGATGGTAACATCCTTCAGTATTAGGATCAAAAGTGTTCAGTAAACTTGTTATGCCTGACAGGGGGAAGTCAGTATGCACGTGCTGTCCAGCCAGCGAGACATGATGTTTGGCACCAGAGCGTGTGGGAGGGAAAGGCAGAGAGAACTGTGGTCAGAGGAATATGTGTGTGAGTGGGGAAATGGATATATTGCTAAGGACAGGGAGGGTGAAATCATACAGGATATATAGAGTGAGCTGGGACAATTACACTGAGATGTAGACCAAAATAGAACCTGAATCTGTAGGAAACCAGGCCTTCCTACGTCTGTTGCTCGTAGTGCAATTTGTTTGATGTGTGATTGACTTTCTTTTATTTCCCTGAATGAAGAGGAAATTTTGAGATGAAACAATCACTTGAGTTTTAAGAAGCAGAAATACCACAGGTGTGTGTTTAAAATCACTGCCAGGGCAGAAGGGATCAATTCAGCCAAGTTTTTTCTTCTGTTTTCCTCATGTAACCTTGGCTTTAGTAGAACACAGAGAAAGCACAACAGAATCTTTATATAGGAGGGACAGATATAACAACAGGTGTGCTGTTCCCAAATCCAAGGATTTTTAGAGTTGGTCAAAAGGAGCACGAAGTGAACAGCATCTAACAAGTGAAATGTGGGTACTCCTTTCTCTGCACTACACTAAGCTGGCTTGTGGCTATGAAGGAGAAAGTATATTTGAGAATTAAATACAGTTTTTAAAAATGTATTTTTTTCAAAGAACTGCTCCAGTTGAAGCAGGAAGTTACCTTTTTGACAATGGACATAACGGAATTAAATGCCATCATAACAGTGCAGTTGATATGAGAGGATAATGTAAAAATGTAGTGTTGAAATGTGTGACCAGCTCATAGGAGTACACAATGCAGCCTCATGTTTATATATTAGTGTGTCTGCAGTCCACACTCTTCCACCTACTGAACCCATTACACTGTAATAGAAAACAGATTCTTTACAAACTGCTTGTTGCAAATTCAGTTGTTTTTGAAAATGCTGGATTTGCTGAATGCTACTCTTATGCACTGGATTTCTGTTCAACAGGAAGCATTATCATCCAGAATCTGTGCTTGTGGAAGGTGTATTAGGAAGTACTTTATTGTTGTGCAAAGAAATTCACCAATACTGTTGAGTTTTTAATTTGGAATTCAGGTTTCTAAAAGTATACTTAAAAAATAACTTTACTTAGACCAGTAATTTTGATATATCTTTCAGAAGATTCTCTTCTCCTGGAAGCAATAACACAAACATAGCTTCCTTTGGCTCAGTTGGACTGCTTGTCCAGGGATATGTTAGAGATCAGTGTTTAAATTGGCACTTGATAAAACAATTAGTGTAAGTTCACAGTCACATTTCTCATAGGAAATTAAGTGTGTTCAAAAGGACAGTTCATTTAGAATGACACCTGTCAGGTTCCATGTTGCTCATGTACCCAAGAGAAGTACATAAAGAAATTAGAAGACATTTTCCTTTTCAATACTTTTTAACAGTGCTTCATGTGATTGTTTTGTGTCTGTTCTATATCATTGTTTCACCATGTATGTGTGTTTCTGTGATATGTAGTTTTCAAATTAGTTTGTGATTGTGAAAACATCAAAATTTTTGTAAGCACAGATGTATTTCCTGGCACTGCTTTTCATTCCTTAAAATTAGTTTGCAATGACAATGTTAGTTTGGGGTTGTTGGACTTTTTGGTTTGTTTTGGTTTGGGTTTTTTTTTGTTGGCCCTCCCTCCGCCCCACAGTGACTGGTCGTAATCTGTGCTGGCGTGAAACTTGTGCTGGACAGAAGTACTAAAGGTATTTGTGAATGTCCTCATAAAACATCACAGTGGTGTTTTCTGTCTGCTCTTTTGGAAAACAGAATCCTCGGTAAAATATGTATACATCTTGTTATTTTTAGCACAGTGGGTTTGACTCCTGTTAAAGCCTTCGGGATTACTTTGTAGTTTTAGGACTGTCTTAATTTTCTTTATATGTAGTTGTTGTGTGAAATATCCCAATAATAGGTCTCGAGCCCAAACCACGACCCGGGGGAGGAACAGGGGATGTTTATGTTAAAAAAAGACACAACAAAGTAAAACTATAGGGAGGATGCTAAGGGTGGAACTGTTATATTGGCCTTCTGAAAGAGAACCAACACTAATAACTTCTTGCAGGCCATTTAATAGCTGTCAGGTAATCACGTTATGGTGTTTTGAGCTTCAGTTCTAATGTGTAAACGTACTTGCTCTGCCACTTTTAACCAACAATTTGAATAGATTTTATTTCAATGACTAAGCATTATTAAATATATTCTAAAAGAAAAATAGCTGTTGTTTGTTGGAATATGTGTGACATTTTCTGTTACCCTAAGGTTAATTGAGAAAGGCTGAGTAAAACAGAAAATACTTTAAAGTTTGTTTATCTGATACAAATTACAAATTGGAAATAAATTCTGTTGATTACTAAGGTAAGAGAGTTCCTTTGTGGAAAAATTTAAAAGTCTGAGTTCTGTATAATCTGAAAGACAAAATGTTATTATATATGATGCATAGAAGCCAAATAACTGTATTTTGCCTTCTGCAAATTGAGGTCTTGCAAATATGTCTATTTGCAGTAAACAAAAAGTTACATTTGAAGTGCTCATATTCTGTAGGTAAAAAAGGCATCTGAGTAGGGTTTTTGTTCTGATACATAACAACACCAAAAAAATCAATCCTGTGCTTACTTTACCTGGAATTCTAGAGGTAAAGTAGCCAGTTGTCAGTGCTTCTGATCCTTGACCTGCAATAACTGAGGTTAGGAAATGTTCGTAGTGGGGAGGTTTTTTAAGTGTATTAATGTGTCTCTAAGAGTGATTATTTTCATCATCCTGCCTACTCTAGCTATTTTTTTCTCAGATTTAAAGTCTTCTGGACACTCCCATTGTAGTGGTATTTGATGTTGCTCACTAGATTCTAGAGGTTTAGCATGAAGGCAGTGCTTCAGTTCAACATCTCTTAGCATTTAGAATTTGTTCCTATTTTGTAGTTCTGAACCATTACAGGGGAAAATGTGTGAATGGAAGGAAACTGTAGATACAGGTCCCTTAGCTCTGAATTTCTGTTTTTGACTTCTTAAGTATATTTAAAGATCTAGGCCCAAAACTTGGCGACAGTGAAGAGTTTCTGGCAGCCTTTGTTGCTGGTGAGGTATATTTTTTACATAACAGAGTGATTCTACCTATACAGTGTACAGTGGCCAAAGGTCTCTTCATGGTAGAGTTGCAGAAGAATTGCCACCCTTACCGGTGTTTTTTAGTCTCAGGTGTAGTTAAGCCAACAAAAGTACAAACCACTCCTATGGAAGTCATACAAAAGAGATCCTGTGAGCTCCTCTTCCACAGAGATGGCCTAAAGACTTGCACCCTCCCGAGATACCCTGAGAGCTTTCTTTTCTGTTCTGATAGAATAACATTTGGTTGTGTGTTTAATGAGCAAAATTGCTACTGCTGAAAAAATGTTTTTCAGGTCGTTCCTTCTCTCTTCTTGCACTGTGCTGTCACTGGAATGATTGATTTTTTTTTTTTCAAGTCTCTGCCTCTTATCTGGTAGCATAATGGCATCTTAGTAATTTCAGTATGTTCAGAATGGTAAAAATCTTGTCTGTGTTGTTTACAGCAAAATACTTAGTTATTCCAAATTGCAACAGCCTTTTTTCGTGGTACAGAACTCCTTGCCTTCAGAGAAAATAGATGGAGACAGTTTATCTGTAAGATCATCTCATCACGTTCTGTTGAGGGGTAACTTGATTGTTATTTCTGTGTGTGTGTAACTGACCTGAAAACTTAAGACATTGTAGCGTTGTTGTTTCCTAAATAAACTACATGCCTATAGTTTGAAAAACTAAGTGAATTCATAACAAAATTGTCCCTTTCATTTGTATTTATGAAGTGATGCTTTGGTTCTGAGATGCAAGATGGAAAAGAACTATTCTTGCTAATTCCTTGCTTGTGAGTAGGATGGGTTCGTTTCCAAGGCAAGTGCAGCCCGGGTGAGTTTTGAGTCGGGGCAGGGATGGAAGGAGGGAGCCCTGGGGGTTGTCGGGGCAGGGATGGAAGGAGGAGGGAGCCCTGGGGGTTGTCGGGGCAGGGATGGAAGGAGGAGG